>NC_043701.1:24804894-24962560 GCF_006229205.1 Suricata suricatta
CGTATATAGTGTAATATTAACCGAAGCTTATGACAAGGCTATTTTTCTTTAAAGGTTCAAACAATGGTCTGTGAGTAAGGTGCCTCTAACTAGGGAGGAAGTTTCAATCAGAAAATCTGCCCATTTACTGAAACCACAATCACCAAGAGGTATGAATAATAGGAGAACTAACGCCAGTCTCTGATCCACTTAGGTCAAGCAGTCAAGCGCACACATTTTCAAGCAGGGGAAGCAGGGTCCCAAAGGCCACACAGCACTGCACCCCAGTCTCCCAGGACCTTTGTTCTTTTGTCCTGATCCTCAAATGGGGGGGAGGGCCAACCGTTATCCAGGGTAGCACCTTCCTAGACAAGGCTAGGGACTTTGCGATTACATACGCTCCCCCCGGAGGCTTTGCTGTCACAGTGGAATCACCTCTGCAGGCTTTTTGGCCGGATGGGCCTCAACAATTGGTAAAGTTTTAATTCTCCTGAATGCTTCTGCCATTGCTGACATTCAGGCGGATACATGTGTCTGTGTCAGGCATGTTAGGGGACAGTAATATATGTATAAAACAATATCAAGTCTGAAGTATTTCCTACATAGAAATCTTTCTAGGGTACCTGGGTGGCTCCTTCGTTAGGCATCTAACTTCTGCTCAGGTCATGAATTTATAGTTTATAGTTCAAGTCTTACTTTGGGCAAGCTCGAGCTCACTCTGGGTGAGCACAAGCCTCACATCAGGTGACCACGAGGCCCACATCAGGTGAGCATGAGCCCTGGGTGAGACCCACTTCTCTCTCTCTCTCTCTCTCTCTCTCTCTCTCTCTCATTCTCCCTTCTCCTTGTGGGATTCTCTCTCTTTCCCTCTCTCCACCCCTCACTCACTTGCACCCTCTCTCTCTCAAAAAAAAAAGAAAGAAAGAAAGAAAGAAAGAAAGAAAGAAAGAAAGAAAGAAAGAAAGGAAGGAAGGAAGGAAGGAAGGAAGGAAGGAAGGAAAAGAAAAGAAACATGGCTACTTTGACATTCATCTGTATCTTTTGTAGGCATCAGTCTAGGAATAAGATTTCTCTGCACTGAAAGACACTCCTCTATGTATTGTCTCAGAAATGGTGATATGATGAGCTCAGAACAACCAGAACGTAGGCATTGGGCATGTACATGACAAGAGTAGGTAAAAAAAAAATATTGCTGGAACAGAGGAGCCATGATCCCCAAGTTATGGAAGATGCCATTCATCACAAGGGACACAAGGAAGGTTTTGAGTCTTTGAGGCTAAGTCCCATATAGAGTCATAATCCTTCCCCAACTCGGCTATCTTAGGGATCATCTTAGTACAGCCGCCAATCTTAATATTCAGGCTCTTCAGAGATAGTCCATGGATAAGGGCTGAGTGAAAACCCTGCAATGTAACTGTAATCAGTCTTTTCAGCACTCGGCAGAAGGGTGCTCATCACCATTTTCCTCCTTTCCAAACAGCAGGGAGACACTATAGATTAGAAGGGGAGATGGAATATCAGAAAAATTGTTTCTGCCAGTATATTTCCTGAGAACTTGGATCTCTAATCTGAAAGGGACTGTACTCCCTAAATTCTTAGGCAGTACCTATCACAAGATCAAAAGCACCATGAATGTGCTGATGTAAATATGTCAAAGGTTGAGAGGTTGGGACAGAATGGGAGCTGTGGTGGTCACTTTCTTCATTTTCACTCCATGGTATAGTTGAAGAAACTGGCTCTCATCAGTACTGGATTACTGCTGTTCTGTCAGTTATGTACTATCTATTTATCTTTTTGATCCCTTCCCCAACCCATAGTTCTCAGTCTGTCCAGTTCCCACCACTTATCCCTGATATGTGTTTCCTGGGCAATAATGCATTCTTTCTAGATGTGTATATTTAGTGGCATAAGGTTATACATAATTTGCTCTTATCTAATTTGTGTTTATACATATATCCTCATAATTTCTATGTTTATTAGGCATGTCTTATCTTTCTTTTTTGATAAAATATTACCAAATCTGACTTGGTTTTGTTGGTTATGTCTCCTGGCTTTAGTTTTTTATCTCATTCAGTTCTTCTTTTATCTCAGATCACAGATATTTCCTTCCTTCTACATTTATTGAGTTTAGTTTAGTTTTTCACTTTGACTAGTTTCACAGTTAATTTTAAGACTTAAGTATTACCCAAAACTGTCATTGTAGTCTTTAGACTTTTCTTCAAGCATCACTTAGGTGGCATCCACAGTTTCAAATGTTCTGCTCTTATGATTATCTTTTTCTGAATAGTTCAGAACTTTCTTTGTAATGCAAGCTACTTACAGGGCTGATATTTTACAGACAAAATTTCTCACCTATTTATTAATTATAATTCTAATTTGATTACTTTTTGAGGAAGACAAAGGTAAATTATATGTTTCTTATATTTATTTGTTTTTCAGTAACCTAATGCATTATCAATCTCTATGAAGGGTCCATTATGTTTTAAAATTATGCAATTAAAATGGCAATTTTGTAACCAGTTATTTAAACTATTTTTAACTTTAATATTATGTTGTATATTTAAATTTAAATCTCTGAAAAGGTAAATTAAAATCCAACATGATAATTATGGATTTATCAAGTTCTCCTTGCATTTCTACACATTGTTACAATGTACTGTTGGATAGATAGGTAGGTAGACAGATGGACAGATCAATGTATAATTTAAGATTTTATCTTAAATTTTATTTTGTTCCATATTTTGTGTTTACGATTTTTTTCTGCTACCTCTTTTCCAGTTAGTGTATTTTTGGCCTTCCTAAATATTTTTTCTCCTTATTAGGATAAATTTAAAATCTATTCTCATAAGGTCTGTTTTTTAAGTGGAGAATGAATCTGTATCATGAAAATTACTGATTTATATTTGCAATTTATTTGATTTTATATATACCATACTCTCATGTTTCTGCTTTTTTCTTTTCTGAATTTTTGTTAATCAATCAAATTTTCATTTTTTGATGGTAAGTATAGATCCTATTTTAATTTTTTCTAGGTAACCATTAAAATTTAAAAATATTTATTTACTTATTATTTACTTACTTACTTACTTACTTACTTACGCTAACCACACCTGATCCTAGGTTAGTGGTCTTTTGTTGACTTTATACCATGTCTTGCTCCTCCTTCTCCTGGTCAGCTTTCTGAGTAATTTGTTATTTTTATAGTCTCTTCAAAGAATTTGTGACTTTGTTCTCTACTTTCTATTTTTGCATATGTTTTTTTTTTAAGTTTATTTATTTTGAGAGAGAGAGAAAGCATGGGGAGTGCAGAGCAAGGGGGAGAGAAAGAATCCCAAGCCACTCTGCACTGAGCACAGACACCAATGCTGGGCACAAACCCACAAACTGAACCATGAGACCATAACCTGAGCCAAAATCAAGAGTTGGATGCTTAACTGACTGAGCCACGCAGGTGCACCACCATCTGCTTTCTATTTCAATGATTTTTATCCTTCATTATTTTCTTCCTTCTATATTCATTAGATTTAATGTCGCTCTCTTTAATATTGTTGGACAAATACTTACAACAGGGTCTCTTCTTTTCTTCTTTTATTTATTAATTAATTATTTATTTAAATCATTAGTTAATGTATAGTGTAGTATTGGTGTCAGGAGTAGAACCCAGTGATTCATCACTTACATGTAATATCCAGTGCTCATCTTAACAAGTGTTCTCCTTAATGCCCATCACCTATTTAGCCCATCCTCCCACTCACCTTCCCTTCAGCAACCCTCAGTTTTTTCTCTCCAGTTAATAGTCTCTTACAGTTTGCCTCCCTGTCTGTTTTTGTCCTGTTTTTTCTTCTCTTCCCCTATGTTCATCTGTCGTGTTTCTTAATTCCACATATGAATGAATATGATATTTGTCTTTCTCTGACTTATTTCACTTAGCATAATACACTCTCGTTCCATCCATGTCATTGCAAGTTGCAAAATTCATTTTTCTTGATTGCTCAATAGTATTCCATTGTTATATATATATATCACATATTCTTTATCCATTCATCATTTGGGCCCTTTCTATAATTTGGCTATTGTCAGTAGTACTTCTATAAATATTAGGGTGCATGTGTCCCGTCGAATCAGCACTCTTCTTTCCAGATACCTAGTAGTGCAATGGCTGGGTTATAGGGTAGTTCTATTTTTAATCTTTTGAAAAACCTCCATACTGTTTTCCAGAGTGGCTGCACCAGTATGCATTCCCACCAACAGTGCAGAAGGGTTCCTCTTTCTCTGTATCCTCATCAACATCTGTTGTTGCCTGAGCCATTAATTTTAGCCATTCTGACAGGTGTGAGGTGGTATCTCATTGTAGTTGTTGTTTTTTAATTTTTAAGTTAACATGAAAAATTCACTCTTTTATTTCAAGAAAAAAGTTAACTTTTCATACTAACAGAACAAGATTAAAGGTAAATTTCTTAAACATCATCCAGAAATATAACAAGACTTGTGATACACTGCGGCCCCGGCCGTGCCTACTCAGCAGGTGCAGCTTTGGTGCTCTCCTGCTCAGGGGCGGGCTCACTACTGGCTTCTTTCCCTCCTTTGCTTCTTTTAGATTTTTTGTGCTTGTGTCTCCTGTGACTGTCTCCTTCTTCACTTTCATGGTGATGTCTACTGTTACTTCGAGAGGACTTGTGTCTGGTTTCCTCTTTCTCTGTGTTGTCATTCTCTGTGTCGTTCTTCTTTCTCTAGACTTGCTCTGTGACACTCTAATGATGAGTGATGTTGAGTATCTTTTCGTGTGTCTGTAAGCCATCTGGATGTCTCCTTTGGAAAAGTGTCTATTCATGTCTTCTTTTCTAATATATATTAAGTCTGCTTTAGCTATATCTCACAACTTTTTAAATGTTCCATCTTTATTACTCAGTTCAAAATATTTTCTAATTTTCACTGTAGGTTCTTCTTTGACTTACAAGTGATTTTGAAATTTGTTGTTTAATTTTCAATGATTTCATGCTTTTCTTGTATATTTTGTTACTTATCTCTACCCTAATTCTTCTGTTACCCTAATTCCCTGTTGGTCAGATTAACACTCTGTATTGATTTTTTGAAATTTGTTAACACTACCCAGGATGGTAGTCCTGTGGTAAATTTCCTCTTGCAATTTAATAGACTATCTTTTGTTAGTCTTTGAAAATTCTTGGTCATTACTTCTTTAAGTTTTTTTTTTTTTTTTACCTACTATATCTCTATTCTTTTTCTGGGACTCTAAATTCATCTTCAAATTTTGTATCTTGTTTTATATATCTCTAATAATGTTTTCTGTATTTTAAAATATTAATTATAATCTCATGGCTACAATATGGACATTTTCTACTGAGCTATCTTTCAGTTGACTAGTGATGTTCTGTACTGTATGTAACCCATTGTTAAACTTACCTATCAAATTCAATTATTACATTTTAAAATCCTATCATTTTTGACTCTTAAAACATATATGTATATATTTGTTTTTAAATATACATATTCAAGTTATGTATTGTTTTTAATATATTTATGTTCAAACTTTTGTAAACTTTTGTCTGAGAAGTTCATTTTCTAAATCATCTGTGGCATCATTTCCACCTTCTGCTATTTTTTCCCCTTGGTTTTGGTCGTTTGTATCTGTGTCCTGGCATGCCTGGTTGGTAATCTTTAAATGAATATCTGACTCTCTACATTTAAAAAAAAAAAAAGGAGGGCCACATGAGTGGCTCAGTCAGTTAAGCCTCTGACTTCAGCTCACATCATGATCTCACAGTTCATGGATTCAAGCCCTGCATCGGGCTCTATGCTGACAGCTGGAGCCCGGAGCCTGTTTTAGATTCTGTGTCTCCATCTCTGCCCCTCCAGTGCTTGTGTCTTCTCTCTCTCTCTCTCTCTCTCTCAAAAATAAATAAACATAAAAAAATAAAATTAAAATAAAAAAATTTTTTAAATGTAGATGTTAGAGATGTTTCTTTTTCTTCCAGAGAAGCTTCAACTCTTTACTAGTCAGCAATTAAAATAGAGGCATTTCACCTTGTTATAATCTGGGACCAGGATAATTTGAGGCTATGTTTTGGTCTTTCTATGGGCTTTTCTATTTTTGATATCTCTTTTATCCTGGAGGATATCTTCTCAGATATATTAGCTAAAAGTCCAGGATGCTTATAATTACCCACCCTAATTAATAGACCTGAATTCCAACTTTTATTTCCCTTGCACCATGATACAGTTCCATACTCTCCATCACTTTTTAGCCTCTGAACCTGAATTATGTTTGATTTTTTTAGCCTGTGGGGGTTCAACAAAGTTTCAAGAAAAAAAAATTGGTGTAAAATATCAGGTTCACTTCTCTGTAGTACCTTGGAGTCTTGGGTGCTCTAGTCTGGCTCCATTGGTAACCTTGAATTCCAGTTTTTGTCTCCCCAGCCCCATGAGACTGCTGAAAGGTCTTTCTAAAGATTTCTGCCCTCGAACACTCATACACTGAATCAGCACATTTCTTATAGATAAAAGCAGTGGAGAATACCTAGCTCACGTCAAGGTTTGTGTTTTGTGTTTTGTTTTTATTTTACTTCCTAGGATCTTGGCCCCTTGAGTCATGGCTGCCTTGGTTCTTCTCTGATGCCTCCAAACATTCCTTCTTTCTTCTTTTTTTTAACTTTATGATTCTTTTATAGTTACTCTTAGTGAGTGACTTGGTTTGATTATAGCTGCTCCTTCATAATCAGAATCAGAAGTCCTTCATCTCCAGAAATTTTAATTTTAGTGATAAAAATGTTAACTTTTATGATATTGATTGGATACTTTTTCTGGATACATTATTCTTTCAAAACTTTTCAAAGATAACTATTTTTACTTCTAAGCTGTTCTTGCATTAACTCTATCAAATCTCTTTCCTTGGGTTTTTATTATTCTGTTTGTGGAGCATGATGCTTATCTTTCATAGTATTGGTCCTCCATAAGTATTTGCTAATTCTTGGCTGTCTATTCTTCCGTATATGTGATTCCCAGTTTTCTGCCTACTGTGGTGTCTGTACCCTGTGTCCAGTGGCTGTGAGATGGAATGGTGTCCATGCGGGAATAGTGTGTTGGCAATTCATCTCCTGAATGAAGGGAATCCTTGCCCCTCTAGTGGTCATGGTTCCATCAAGTACTTCTCTGCTCAGGCCAGTGCAAACTCTTTAGAAAGATTAATTCATCCAGCTCTTTTGGTTCATATTTCCAGCTTGATAATTCTGTTAAGTTCAATAAGATCTAATCCTAAGAAAGAGCTTCTCCAGGATCAACAGTGAAGTTTCTTATGAGGAAAGTAGCTGACTGATAATAGCAGTCCTTAAAAAGGAAAAGAAAAAGAAGACCTCTAAATTTTCAGTTAAGTATTAATTCAAATGCTTTAATGGAGTTTCTTAATTTTTAAGAAATTTGGCCCAATTCTATTTTTAAAAAAGGATGATTTCCTGATTTGGTGAAGATTCAAACCATATTATTGCCATAGTGAAGTCCCGTAGACTGGGTGGCTTAATATAAATTTATTTTCTTATTGTTCTGGAGACTAGAAGCCACAGATCAAGGTGTCAATAGTGATGGTTTCTTCTGAAGCCTCTCATGGCTTTTCAGATGGCTACCTTCTTTCTATGTCCTCAGTGGGTCTTTCCTTTCTGCACACACATCCCTGGTGTGACTTGTATGTCCTTATCTCCTCTTCTTATAAAGACACCAGTCAGATTGAATTAGGGACCACCCTAAAGACCTCATTTTAACTTAATTACCTTTTTAAAGACTCTATCTCCAAATACAATCACTTAAGGTTAGGCATTTAACAAATGAATTTTGGGGAGGACACAATTCAGTCATAACACCATTCCTCTTGGTTCTTAGTTACTATATTAAGTAATATCACCAGAAAAAATATAGTATTTCTATAGCATCTTTTGTCTTCACAAAAGTTCCTGCACTGAGGTACTGATCTAATTCTCTTGGCTTTATAAAAGGTTATATGGGAAGTATCTACTTAAACAAAGATTTAGTACCTTTTACAAAATTATAGTTGAAACCATTTCCATAGTGTTACCAAACTTCCTTCAGTAATGCAACCTAAATAATAAATTTCTCCTAATAATTTACATTCCAGCAAAGGATTAATATATAGATAGATATAGATATAGATATAGATATGATTATATAGTTCATAGATAAATTTTGTTCTTGCGGTAATTTTCCTTCCTCCTTTTCTTGCAGTTTTCTCTTTGTTCTTTCCAAGGAGTTTTAAGCTTTTCTTTATTTGTTAATATTATATTTATTATATTTTGTATCTGTACAAATAAATACTGTTCAAATCTATAATTAAAAGTATCTTCATTACTGTTATTCTCAGTTTGGATCATACTGATGCAAAATAATAAAAGGCTAAATGATAAAAGGCAGCATGAAAGCAGGAGTCCATGGAGGGAAATATGGAGAAAAATACATGTGAAAGAGAAGCCAGTAAACACACAGCAAGTAGATGCCTCATATTCATTTGCATACATCATCATAAAAAATGCAACATCATTGTTTGGGAAATTATTTTTATTATGTTTCTATGAATAATACTATGTAGTATAATTGAAAATTAAAGACTACATTTTATTTAATAACACTCTACTTTAAAACATCTACTTTATAAAATGTCTATCAGACTTTAATAAAAAATAAATCGTATTTACTAAGCCAATATTAAATATCATGTATATTTAATTATAAACACTCGTTATAAATCCAATAGCTGTTCTTCCTCTTTAGAGGATTGTGAGTTTCCTTTCACTTGTCCTTTTCTACCCTTCACAGAGCTAATCTCTTACTTATTGGTTGACACTTTATTATTCTGTGCATCTCATTCCCACCATTCCCAGTAAGTCCAAGGTTAAGGATTCAGACCTCATGTGTAAACCAGCTCAGTTCTGCATCCATAGGATTTGACCTTTGATTTGACTCTTCATTTTAACATGTGTCAGGACCAAAAGGGGATATGATGAGAGACTACAAATGGATCAGAGCAAACCTCTAATGAAAACACACTGTAATGTCTCTGACCTGTGGGTGGGTCAGCAACACAGATTTTTACCTGACAGGAGAAGCACAACACTCAGGATGGTGCTTTCCCCAGAATGAAACTAGACTATGAGACTTGGAATGTGCTGAACCTAGAGTTTCTCACAAACATGAGGCATATTTCCATACAAATGGTATTTGTGCCTATATTTTGTGTGAGTGCATGTATGCGTTCTTTATTTAAAATGTAAAACATTGCAAGGCTGATTTTGAGAGAGCAGTACTGTTAAGTCTTACTGTGTGAGGAATGGAGGAAGAGGAATGGAGGACAGGGTCAAGGTTAAGTTATGACAATAGTAGGTATAGCTTACTATATGCCAGGTGCTGTGCCAATATTGTACATACGTTGTCTCCTAAAATCCTTTGGGTTAGGTCTATGGAAGCCTATAAATACTGGGAGTGAATTATCCTCAGTTATAATGTTCTTACATGGGAGAGGGATCCACAGCTGAGTCCAGAGTTCTCATATTCCCAAATGTAGACCACTGACTTTTAATTCATAATGTCTGTTGTTGAGAACAATATTGTCATGCTTACAGTTTAAAAGAACAGCATCATGCATATCTATCCAAGAGTTGCTGTCCCAGCCTAGATGTCGATTTAAGAGGGGATGGAACCTTCAAAATTTCCATTTTCCAGTTTTCAAATCTGATTTATTGATTCCTTCTTGAAACTACATGGGTTGTTTCCTTTAACTGCCAAAAATCAAGAGGTAAGAATATAGCAAATGTATGCCATCCAGGCAGTGTTCTTGGTGTTGGGTTTATAGCAGTGAATAAAATGGGTAAAATTCCTTGTACTCATGGAATTTTTGTTCTAATGAAGGGAAATAGACAATACATAAATTAAGTTAGTAAAATATATAGACTTTTATGCTAGAAAATGTTAGGTTCTGAGAAGCAAAATGAAGCTGAGGATTTCTGGTAGAGGGTGGGAGTTACAGTATACACATGTGTTTATGAAAGTTCTCACTGGAAAGAACAGTTCAGGAAAGACCTAAAGACCTAAAGATCTAATGAAGGAGGAAGTCTTCAAATATAAAGTCTGTAGAGCAGAAACATGGTTGGTATATGCTAGGATCAGCCAGGAGGTCAGCAGGGTGGGAAGAGAATGCATGAGAGAAAAATTAAAGCCAGGTCAGTTCAGAGGATCTTTTAGGCCATTGTTGGCACACCATCAATGGGAAGTCATTGTGAAGTTTTGAAAGTAGGGTGACTTAACCTGACTTGTGAATAGTAGAAATATTCTGTCTGCTATGTTAAGATCAGTCCATGAATCAGATGGAAGAGAGCAAGGGAAGAGAAGTCAATAGGACAGCTCTAGTGTTAATCCAAATAGATGGTATTGACTAGGACCAATGGAGTTTCAGTGAGAGTAGCAGAAAATGACCTTTCTGAACAAATTTTGAAAATGGAATCAATAGGATTCTTCATAGGTAGAATAAGAGTGTAAGAGAGGAGTCAGGAACAATTTCAAGGGTTTTGTCCCTTGGAAAATTCACTATGGAATTTAGGCAATGAATATAACCTGAAGAGCAGGTTTAGAAATGAAGATGGTTTTGGATGCTTGTTAGTTTTATGCTTGTTAGTTAGACATCCAAGGGAAGAACCCAGAAGGTGATTAGATTCCCTGAGAGAAGCCTGGAATTCATCAGCATCTAAATGGTTTGTTGAGGCTGAGCTACCTATATGACTTGTAGGGCATGGTGAAATATGAAAATACAAGTCTATTTGTTCAAAAATTATTAAAAATTTCAAAAGAATGACAGCAGAGAATGAAATCAAGTGTGAAGGGACTTCGTAGTGAAGGCACCTGTATAAAGGTAGTAGACTCAGGAATCCAGTTCTGGTTTAAGGCCATAATGCCAAATGTGATGATCAATAGAGTGATGTGGAGAGAGAGAGACAGAGACAGAGAGAAAGAGATACCTAAGAACTGAGGTCTGGGTATCAATATAAAAATGATATAGAGATGAGAAGGATCCCTTAGAGTTGGCTGGATAGAAGAAACCAGCAAGGTATTTGAACTAAAGAGAATAGAAACAATGGTAAAATGTTTAATAGGTACTGGTGATCATTTACCAGTATCCAAGCTCAGCCAGAAGAGTTGGATTATTGTGTCTGGTGCTTGCTGTGCCCAATTGCCAGGGCAGTTTTATTACTGATTATCTGTTTCATGAATTGGTTGATTTAGGGCCTTTACCACCACAAGGCAAATCCACGATTTCTTTGTAAACTTGTCCGTTTAAAAATTTTTTTTTAATTTTTAGGTTTATTTTTTATTAGAGAGAGAGAGAGAGAGAGAGAGAGAGAGAGACCAAGCATGAGTTGGGGAGCAGTTGGGAGAGGAGGAGAGACAAAATCTCAAGCAGCCTCAATGCTGTTAGTACAGAGCCCCACATGGTGCTCAATCTCACAAACTGTGAGATCATGACCTGAGCCGAGATCAAAAGGATGCTTAACTGACTGAACCACCCAGGTGCCCCTAAAAATCATTTTTAAATGACTTTTAAGTAATGAGATTTTAAGGTCCATTGACTGAAGCTCCGCTGAAAAGCAGAGGAAAATCCATTTTTAAACAATATTTATTTATTTATTTATTTATTTTGAAAGAGAGAGAGAGAGAGAGAGAGAGAGAGAGAGAGAGAGAGAGCGCGAGAGAGAGGAGGAGGAGGAGGAGGAGGGACAGAAAGGCTGGGAGAAAGAGAATCCCAAGCAAGCTCCATGCTGTCAGCACAGAGCCAGACGCAGAACTTGAACTCATGAACCATGAGAGTATGATCTAATAAGCTGAAATCAAGAGTAGGACACTTAAACGACTGTGGGCAAAGCAGTCAAGTAGAATCTGGCTGAGTGTAGTCAAAAGTGAAATTAAACCATCCTAAGGCAGAAATATTCAGAATAAATAATGAATTTGTTTCTTATCACATGTCACAAACTTGCCTTGGGTTTTAGGTCACCTTAGTTACTAAGAGGTTCAAAACTTACCAGGTTGGAGTCTATAGAGTTCTGTGTGCAGGTAGAAGACTGACCTTTTTCCTGAAGTAACATAATCTCCTCCCTCCTCAACTCTTCCTGGGGTTGCTAATAATTCCAGGCCATGACCTACATTCAGTAGACCCTGCATGTGCACAAATGACCCCTTTAGAGAATGAAAAATGACTATAATAGGTCCCAGAAAAGATGTCATGTTTCTGTGCTCCATTGTGCTAGTTCTCCCTGGCTTATCCAGAGATCATTTAAGTCTGCTTCAGTGCACCTGACTCAGGTTCAAAGTGTCAATGGGGTGTGGAGGCAGAGGAAACAACAGGCTATCAGTGGATGTAACAGAAAGACACTTCCCTTCCTTCAGGTATTAATATTTTGGAGTGACAGGGGGGCAGAAGGTAGGGCATAGAAAAAAGTTGGAATAAAGAAGCCTACATTAACATGTCCAATACCATTGTCAGCATCTTTCAATGGATTTATATTGGTTATAGAAAGTTAATACTGTTCACTTATGCATTCTGGAGAGCTGTAGCTTTGATACAGGGAGCCAGTGTGTTATTCTAAGACTGTAGCACAGACAGTGATATGGCCTTGACATCAGGAAATAGAGTTGATTTTTGGGCAAAATTTTATTCTGCCTGCTTTGAAGTAAGATTACAAAAGCCTTTTCCTTGACATTATATAGTTAGAGCATAGCTGTCAGCTATTCACTAAACAAAACTGCTTTGGATAATGGACTCACAGGCCTCTCTCTTCACCTGTATACCTGGAAGGATGCTTTGTTAATGTCCTTTTAGATTCAAAGTTGTAGGGCAACTGATCTTTGTTCAACTACTGCTATTTTGCACTTTTGAGACATTTTATAAAGATTATGTTGTTCGACCCTATAACACTTCAATGAGAAAAGAAACATTTCCCCCCAACTTTATAGGTAAGAAATGAAAGGTCAGAGAGGAAAATCAGATCACACAGCTGTCCAATTGTCAGGGAAGTTATATTAGAGTTTGGATTGTCACCTGGTGGGCTGACTTGAAGCTTTTACCACCCACAAGGCAACTCTAGAGTTTTCTGCAAACGTCTTTATCTTAAAAACAAGGACAAGTGGTGGTCTTCCTTTCTTACATAGCACAGATAATTAGAGTTTTCTGTAGCTATATAAAAACCTCAGAGTTTTTTGGAATCAGATGCTCATTTTCAATATTTTAATCTAATTTCTCCATTGCTTCCTAAATATGGGAGATATTTGTAGTCCAACAACACATGATTCTTAAGATTTCGTTTCTCTAAAACGAAGAGAGCAGGTGGGATTTTTATTTTTTTATTTCTTTGTGTATTTTGCTTTTGTGTATATTAGACTTTTTCATTTCATTAAATACTTAGAGATGAAGTTCAAAAACTTAGTTTACTCATGGTACAATGCCCTGTAACAAATGGTAGGCCACTGTAAGATTTTGGATTTTAGGGCACAGTTTTGTATAGATGTTTTTTGTGTATTAAATTCACATTAAAATTTTTCAGAAGCTGTTTTAAGAAAGGACACAAGTAAGATCAGCATTTTGGTGTAATTTAAAAGCATAGTGTCTGATAAAGAGCTTGGACACTAAAAATTTTGGTTTGCTAAAAGGATAGACTGCAGTAATATATTTAACGTGGAAACTAACATCGAGAGTCTTCTTCATGCCTCATATTTAGCAAGATTAAATTTACTATATAATACAGAAATGATTCTGAATAAGGAAGAAAATTAACATTTATATGTATGGTAGCAGAAAAAATTTGTAACACTTTCAAAATAGAAAGGTTTTTATGTATTCTTTAGACTAGTAGTATACATTTTAGCAAGACCAACATATTAAGACATATAAAAGAATCCAGCTTATCAGTGTGAGTAATTCTCATCATTTCATGTCTGTTTAACCTCTAGGGGTTTTTTTTGTTGTTGGTTTCTTGTTTGTTTTTTAAGCTAAATTGAGTTGGCGTGGTCCAGCTGGGACAAAACTGATGGTTACCTATTTAAGCGGCTTTGGGATATTTATGTCTGTGGTTTGCATTTGGTGTTATTGTTTCCCTATTTTTATGTCCTTTCTCTATAGCCTATTTTCTGCATGGGCTTTCTGCAGCAATGCTAACTGGAGAATAAATAGAAATTTAGAGAGGATTAACCAACACTTTGAAGTTTAAGAGTATTGATAACAATAAGTTGCTTAAGAGTAGGTGGCAAAGCTTAGGGGGACTGATGAGGTTTAAAGGCACATATTCACATTTTATCAGGACCTTCTTAATTGTAGTAGATCCTCGGTTCTCTCAAATTTAACATGGGATTTCACTTATTGGCAGGAGAGCTCATGAAGTATAGTAATTTATCACTTTGCTGGAGAATGTATTCGAATCATGTTTCTATTGAGGCTGATGTGCATGAGTCCACCCTAGAATCTGGATTCATCCCCATCACTTTGAGTTTCTTCTTAAAAGGTCTTCAACCCTGTGTTGTAGCCATGGCTGATGTTCATTTGATGGAGTGGAAAAATTTGGAAGGCATATTCTGTACGATTTGTGTAAATCAGCTCTTGTACAAACCTGACGTTTTTAATCACATTCATATACCTAAGAATAATGAGAAGTTTCTCAGGAACTTTTGTGTGTATAATCTTGTATAATTTCTCAGAGGTTTATAAGGAAAAAAATGTAGGTTACAGGCTCTAAGAAAGTTTCATTATATGCCTTTCATTTAATTCACTACAACGTTCACATAAATCATATAGTTATAATTACATAGTTACGCATTAGTAAGTGCTCCATTGTATTCATTTTTCAATGCACTAATGCTTAGAAGTAAAATAAGAAAACATTATGGGGTGCCTGGATGACGTCAGTTAAGGATCCAACTTCGGCTCAGGTCATAATCTCAGAGTCCGTGGGTTTGGAGCTCAGAGCCTGGAGCCTGTTTCAGATTCTGTCTCCCTCTCTCTGCCCCTCCCCTGCTCGCTTGCTCTCTCTCTCTCGCTCTCTCTCTCTCTCAGTAATAAACATTAAAAATTTTTTAAAAAGAAAGAAAACATTATAACATTATAATTCAGATTTGTCATGGAGGAAGTCAACTTTGAAACAAACCCATCTATATACCCTTGTTGAAGGTTATTCCCATATACTCACAATGTCTTATGCAAAGGACAACCATAGGGGTAGATGGATTGAACAGTAAACTCAGTACACTGCATGGTGTGATTTCACAGACAGGGATACTCTCTTAGTACTAGTGCCTGAAGTTCTCCTCATAGTTTGGACAGTTCTGTACTTCACAGCTTTGTCATCTGTTAAGAGAAGTACTGATTCAGTCACTGACCTTTGAAGGTGAACATTTTTTGATCCTTTATTTAAAAGGACACAATTAGTTTGGCTCCTGGGGATTGCCTGATATAATGACAACTTTACATCTTCAGAGGTATTGTTAGAGTGGACAGATATTAATGCAGATCATAGATATGAAAAAGGGGAGCTCTAAGAGCTTCTTTGTGGCTTCAGTATTCCAAGTTATTTGGGGGAAATTCTATTTTGAGCTCAGGACATGAAAACTAGAAGTAGATCAAAGATTTTTATTTTTAAAGATGTGACATATACCTACAATGAAATATTATTCATTCTTTAGAAAGAAGGAAATCCTGCCATTTGCATCAATATGGATGAATCTAGAGGACATAATGCTACACGAAATTAACCAGACACAGAAAGACAAATACTAATGGTCCACTTTTATACAGAAGCTTAAATAGTCAGATGCATCAAAGCAGAGGATGGAACAGTGGTTGCCAGGCAGAGGGAAAGGGGGAAAGGGAGAGATGTTGGTAAAAACACACAGGTCCAGTGATGCAAGATGAGTAAGTTCTGGGGATCTAATATGTAGCATGGCAACTATAGTTTACAGTACCAGGGTGTGCCCTTGAAATTCGCAAGAGGGTAGACCCTAAGCATTCTCACCACAAAAACTTAAAAAGACAGAATGAAAGAAAAAAAATTGTAACTTGGTGTGGTGCTGGATATATTAATTACTTGATCACAAAGATCATTTCACAGTTTATATGTTTATCAAAACATCAAGTTGTACACCCTAACTACAGTTTGTTTTTTAGTTATAGCTCAGTAATACTGAGAAATTTAAAAAATTAAAATACTATCATATCTGTTTTCAGACTTTAATGAAAAAACCAAAAGCAGTGATATTAGTTTTGGATTTTTCAGGTGGTTGACCTCTAGATCATAGAAAGAAGGATCTTCCAGAGAGACTGCTCTTTTTAAGTCCTGGAGCAGTTAATTTTGGTGGAAGAAGTATAAAGAATGAACATAAGAGGAGAATTTTCAAAATGCAGGATGCTATCCCTAGAAGACATACTTAAATCTTGGAGGAAGACGTCATGTGTTTTGTAAAAACACCCATGTTTATTTGGATATGATGCCACCATTGGAGAAACCCTCTGGAATATACTTTAGGGGGGCTATTAAAAAATCAAGCCCTAATGGCATGCCCATGATTTACAAGCTTTGATGGCTGGAATTAAGTCATGATGTGAAGATGCAAATGCTAGCATTATTCAAGCACTGGTGGACAACAGTGATGTTCTAGAATATTTCACTCCCACTCACTTCCACTGTAACCTTCTAGGTTAAGTTTATTGTTAAAAGAATTACACTTGACCCTATAATACCTCTCTGAAGAAGGGATGTGTAGCATAAAATCGTAGTCTTTGGTCAGAATGGCTTTGTTCCCTTTCTTATATATGTTTTATTATAATCTAAAAAGGAAACTAAACATCATCAGCTTGTTTGTTTTAAAGAATTAGGCTTCATAAATGATATAACTTAACCCATATTTGCTGGGAGGGGGATAAAGAATTGTTTGAGTATTATTAAGAACAATTTCTATAAGTACCTTCTAAAGTATCCTGAGCAGAGAAGCTGGAATACTTATAGATGATGGTTGTGCTGTTTGCTTTATCTTAGATCAGGCTTATCAACATTGATTCTTTCTGTTTTTCCTCCCCTCAGATGTACATCCAGACAACAACACTTACTGTCTCCATGAGTTTAAGTGCTTCGGTGTCTCTGGGCATGCTGTATATGCCCAAGGTTTATATTATAATTTTTCATCCAGAGCAGAATGTTCAAAAACGCAAGAGGAGCTTCAAGGCTGTGGTGACAGCTGCCACCATGCAAAGCAAACTGATCCAAAAAGGAAACGACAGACCAAACGGAGAGGTTAAAAGCGAACTCTGTGAGAGTCTTGAAACCAACAGTAAGTCATCTGTAGACTTTCCGATGGTCAAGAGCGGGAGCACTTCCTAATAGATGTACGTTGAACATCTTCTTCCTCTAGTCTTGGGGACTGTCCTACAAGGTTCCAGGGGCCTGGTGGTACTTGCACACCGTGAGACCACAACGGCAGGTAGAACCATTTGGTTAGAACCAAATGAGTTTAAGGCCAGTGGTTCTTTTTCAGAGCCTAACCATGCACACAAAATCTCTTTTACAAGGCATGACACTCATGTCTCTTTTGAGGCATTACCAAGCATCTGAAACCTGGAACTATCTTCCACTTATAGAATTACCTTTCAGCACTTAAGAACTACCCTCCAATCTTTTTTACTTCAATATTGGTTGTTTTTTATGGGTTTATTGGTTGCTCTTACACAAGTAAATTATATGCTATGTAGGTATTTAGGGAAATGAGAAAACTAGTGAGCCAACATATTAGGTTAAATTATAGTTAATACTTATTTTCCCTAAGTGGCCCTTTCTTGGATATATTAAGATAATTAGAGCTCTTCTCTGAAGTCTCATGACCCTGAAAATCCTTTCTGCAGCCACCACGCCACTTGTCTTTCCTCACCTACCTTCCTCTTCTGTGGAATCACCCCTGAAGAAGCACATGGTAACAATACACCAGCACAAGCTCACCTAGTAGTTTAACTGGTCCGTCTTGGTATCTATGGAAGAGTAGCAAATCAGTTGAAAATCTGTATTACAGAATACCAGATAGCTGAGTATAGCTAAAAAAAAAAACAACCAAAACAACCTTTATATTACTAGTTTCTGTAGATGGATCAAAAATATATAAAAATTAAGGTTCTTGCATTAGACCTTAAGTTTCCTGTCTTTTGGAAATGTACGTATTTAACAATTAAGGATAAAACCCTATGCAAAAATATTCTCTTCCTCTCAGATTCTTCCAGCAGGCTGTATTCTCTGTATGTCTGACACAAAATATAGAGTAGATTAAGTGTGGATTGTATTTGATTTAATTATTATAACAACACAGAGCATGCACTAGATTTATAAACCTTTCCTTACATCAAGATTTGCAACCGAATATTGTCCACTCTATTGCCCCATATGCAGAAATGGGCTTAAAAGATAAGTGTTGATCAGTTAGGCTTACTGGCTACAATAATTCCAAGTCTTATTGGAATTATTGGTCGGTTTTTCTGGGAAGATTGTCTTCAGCTTACTAATAACGAGAGTTGGTCACTTGTACATAAAGAAGCCTGTAAGAACTCCACAAGCATTCCCCACGTATTCACCTTTCTGTAAACATGAAACCCTAAGAAACTGCAAGAGAAGTCATGATAAGGATGGGTTTTGGTAACAAATTGTTATAATCATCTCTGATTATTGGTAAGCAATTTAGTAATAATGGGCCTATTTGGTCTCTTAGCAAAAGATGCACTATATCTACTATAAAAAATGTCAGAGTTTAATGCCTGTGATTTGAGGGCAGAATTTTATCTGTGTTTTTCTACCTTGAAGGCATCAGTCCAGCAAGTTAAAACTCATTGTAGGATGCCAGTAAACTGCTGTTGGCCAGCTCTTGGCCTTCCTACTTTGACTCATCACAGTCCACAGTCAGACTTATTTTTCATCAATAATCCTGAAAACTTTATATACTATGGTTACAAATGGGAACAACCAAACATACATTGAAATAAAATCAGTTATCTCAGGCTCACTTCTGGAAAGTGGTGGCAGAAAGAAGTTAATGAACTTTTTCCACACTTTAAAAAATAAATAGGTTTCCCGAAGAGGAATATTACCAGCTCTGAATAAGACTAATCCCATATTTAATTGAAGTAAGTCTCATATGTTTTGTTGTCCTTCTGTTATTTTCTGGTGATGTTGAAATGGAAATTATGTAGCAAGCATGCATTTCCCTATTTTCTCTGAAATAAGAACAAAAGGGTTTAAATGCCAGGGCTGTATGGAAGGTAAGCCTGTACTATACTGGAGGACTCAGGGGCTCACTTTTGAAAGGTAAAAGAAAGTGAAAAAGGTGAATCAAGGTAAAGCCAATTGTTACCTGAAAGATGGCTAAACTGTACTATGTGACTTTAGTATATTCATCTTTTATAGTAGTTTGGATTTTAATAAATTAGGTCCAGATGATGTGATATAGTTTATACATTTAGGAAAGAAGTGTATGAAGACCTCATATGTCCTTCTGCAATCTGACTCCAGGTAACCATTGTTGACTTTTGTTCACTTGCATAAGCCAGTGTCTTTACTTACCTTTACTACACCTACTAGTGGTTTTAATTGAGGAAAAAGTCTTCTAAAATCAATAACCCTAATCACTTAAATGCAGTATTTTTTTTTCTAAAAGTGTGTCTTATGTCTTTAGAAGTAGAATGGAATGTTGGAAAAGCCTTCAACTGCCTGTAACTAGAACTACACTTCCTCAGATTTAAAACCCCTTCTCTTGAGATGGATGGAGTCCATTCTCAATTCTCAAATCAAGAGCTGATTAATCCATTGGAATAGTATCCATGTTGCTGCATCCTCATACTTTCTGCTACGAGACTTGTGATAAGTCACCAGTTACAGTGAGGTGACAGTGATGAGTGAGAAAGTGTTTTGTAAACTACAAATCACCATATAAGTAAGGTAGAAGTGTCGTTGCTGCCTTGAAAAATTTAGATTGGTTTGTCATTAATAGAAAAGACTTAATATTCAAAAACTACTGTTTTAGCATCCTTATTTCTTCTTTTTAACACATGGAGGATTTTGGCAATCAAGGCTACTATTCCATTGTTGGGATTTTTTTTTCTAATTAGCAATGTATTTATGATGTACATGCAATAATGCTTTTCCTTCATGTCCATGCAGCTCTATAAATCCATTACACTTAGCAACTTCATCTTAAAGATTATTTGTTAATGCCAGAAATTTTGTCCACATAATTAAGGCTTTAAGGCTTCAAAATCTATGCAGAGTAAGTATAAGTAATGTGAAGCTAGAAGGGAGACCAATAAGTCCATGTTAATTACTGAATTTGCAGCGTACTACATTTCACAAAGAAGGTCAAGTGTTCTTCCATAAAAGTGTGTGGGAAGGGAGTTAGAAACAAAGTTGACTTGTATGAATTTATCAGTTGTACCCAATTATCAAGTGCTGTTAACATGGCATTCCTTAAGCTATGTTCATGAATAATTCATTAACACAGCTGCTGCTGGGGGTGGAACTGTTTTCTCTAGCTTATGAACACAGTGTGGTGTCCACAAGGCAATGCATGATTGCTGTATCATAAAACCGATTGTCATGGAAGCTTATTCATTGCAACTGTAAAAACTCCCTGGCAACTCACATCTCTGTTCCATTTCACTCTGTAATACTTCCAGGATAAAGATTCTCACAAGACTTCTGTCTTCCACAGCATGTCCCTCATCACTGTTTTCAAGTTGACTAAATCATCCATTATCCATAGCCTTTTATCTAACCATTAGAAAAATTAAGATGACTTTCCTTACAGTCTCAGTTATCAGTAGAATCCTACCATCTTTTTCCCTGGAGATAACTTTGAAGAGTTCAAAAAATGAAGTATGAGTCTCAAAATTGGAATGGTCCTTGAATGGTCTGATCCAAATCACCTCTGTTAAATTAACATCTGAATATCATCTTCTTCAAGGTCTTTCTGGCTCTTGTTCCTCTATTTCGGTCATAATTTTTCTTTGCAGCTATCTACTCACTTGATAAATATTTCATACATTTTTAGCTACTGCTGAAGATATTGAAGAGGGCAGGAAGTTGAACAAGCATTTTGGGGGTGGTTTTTCTCTTACGACAATTTTTCTTCATCTCTCTTCAAAGATTATATGAAAGTCCTTCGCAAACATAGTTGAAGTACAGATTGTGTTTTTTTATCGGAAATTTAGAGATATATGACAGAATTATATATTTAGAAATAGGGTTGCATTGGTGGCTCAGTCAGTTAAACATCTGACAAGCTCAGGTCATAATCTCATGGTTTGTCAGTTTGAGCCCCTCATCACCATTGGTGCAGAGCCTTTTGGGATTCTCTCTCTCTCCCTCACTCTCTCTACCCCTTCTCCACTTGCACTCACATGCTCTAAAACTAAATAAACTTTGAAAAAAAGAAATAAAAACTTTTAAAAACTCTACAGGCATAAAAATCATTGTATTTCACTTCACGCTAAACCGAACGGAACAGACATGTAGTCCTGTAGAAGGGTGAGTAGAACCTAGCACTCCACATCCATTCTCCCAGGCGGCTTCCCCACAAACCTATGTCATCCCCATCCTCGCAAAAGCCCGATGTTGTAGATTTTGCAACAGTGATGAAACAGAGGCCCAGTGACTTGGTTCACTGATCTTTTTAAACTCATTTTATAGGAAACAGGATGTATTTTAAAACCAGGTCTAAAACCTCCTTTCTTTCCACGTGCCACAATTATAACCTAGAAGTGTGAGCAATGGTGATAAGAAAAGCAGATATGTCAGCTATTTTGGGCATGAACCTTATAATATTCAGTGAAATTAAAAAAAGTAAAAACATGTATGCTTAGCATTTCCTTAGGCTCTCTGAATTTATTTTCGTGACTGTGAACTTTATCTGATATCAGTCTCTGGTAAGAACTTGTCTGGTCAGTTGATGTAAATGAAAATGGAATGAGTCTGATTGCCAGTTGTTTCAAAAGAGGAGCTTTATCATGAGCTTCCTTAATGTTCAAAAACTAAATAATTCTCTAAAAATCTGTCTTATCCTGAGTTGGATTTATGTAGTGAAATATATACATGCTTAGCATCATTTCATATCTTTCCTCTTATGATTATGTGTTCCAGAATCCCACTGAAAAATAGGACATCAATCTGAAATTTAGAACAGAGATTTATTCCATCACATCTTTCAAAAAAACCAAAGGAATTATTTGGATTTAAGTTTATGTTCTCTGAAAATTTAAGCATGAGTGTAAATTTGAACTAGAATACTTTATTATTCATATCTTTCTAATAATCTTACAATAATAGGCTTTACTTCATAGTGAGTTGGTACCAGACCAATTAAATATTAATTTCCTTCTTTGAGTCTTTATTTATGTTTAACATCTCCATTTGGATCCTTTGGTTAAAACCAGAGCATAAATATGTATTGGCAATGCACACATTTACTTTAGTAATTACAAATATCTATGTACTTCATATTTCACTACGTTCTCTTCTACAGTCTGAGTGTATTTGTTTTTAAATGGAAAATACTCATTCTCAAAGCACTAGTTACAATTACTTACCTCTTTTCGGTCATCAAATCAGACTCAAAGACTTGAGATTATAAGCAAATATTTTTTGTCACTTGCAGAATAATTTTTGTGTTCTTTCATTTTTTATATTGTATATCTTTGTTACTCAAAACACACTTTTAAATTGAATTTCACCTAAATTTATTAAAGATTAGGACTTTTCCATTTTTAGTTTTCTGCTAAATTCTTATACCATAAACAAGACTATTGGTTTTACAGATTAAAATTGCTGCTGTATTATTATTCCTGTGATCACTGATTTCCTACTACATGATATAAAAAATAAGTAATAGGGGTGCCTGGGGGGCCCAGTCAGTAAAGCTTCTGACTTCAGCTCAGGTCATGATCTCACAGTTCGTGGGTTTGAGCCCTGCATCGGGCTCTGTGCTGACAGCTCAGAGCCTGGAGCCTGCTTCAGATTCTGTGTCTCCCTCTCTGTGTCCCTCCCCTGCTCACACTCTCTGTCTCTCTCAAAAGTAAAATAAACAAATAAATAAAAAGTAACATGTAAAAACTGCACATCATAAAAGTGATTATAGATGTGTATTTTAAAATCATTTTAGCAAAATAATTTATTACTATATACTATTAATTTGTCTTACTTTGTCTTAACAGCTTCCTCTACTAAGACAACATATGTCAGCTACAGCAATCATTCAATCTGAAACAGGAAAATGGTACAATATGAAGAAATCTGGTATGTGATCTTAAACAATAAACATGACACCGCCAAAACTCACTCCTGGAGATCTCTGTAGACTACAATCAATCAAATCAATAGTCAATCTTGTAAGGAACAAAAAGTAGCCATGAGCCAAAAGTATCAATAACAGAGTGGAAAAAAAAACATTTTATACAGTACAACCAATGAGTGTCAAGCTAAAATATTGCTTACTCATAAGCAGTTTAAAAAAAATCACAAAAGGAAAACTAATGTTAGCTTGTGAAAATAAAATGCTATTGAAATAAACCATGTCTGATGTTATTCTTGTAAGTATTTTTCTGTGATTGTGAGAACTCCCGTTCCTGTCCCACCTTGTTCAACTTGTATAAGACAATGAATCTGTTTCTTGTAACGGCTGACCGGATTGAGGCCCTGGGTTGTGCTAAAAATAAATGCAATGGTTGACGCATGCACTTTTTTTATACAAATAATTTATTTCTAATAATAAAGGAATGTTTTGCAAATGTTGAGAGTTGTTTCGTTCCAGTTTTAAAGCCAAGGGACACTCTTTCTAGTCGGCACTCCTGCTGGTAACTCCTGATGTAGGAGCCCTGGTACTCCATGGTAATACAATTTCCTCAAGGACTGTGTTTTTGTACGTCCATGTGTACATGAAGGAGACTGTCTTTTGTTCCTCTATGAAAAAATATTATTTGTGTAAGATTTTGTGAATATTTCAAAATTGATGTGGTAATTTTTCATAGTAATTAGTTTTTTGTGAATAATCAAGCAATAGCTCAAGCTAAATTACTTCAAGTATTATAATTAACAAATGAGGAGTTAAACTTTACTTTGGAGGACGTAATTTGAAAAACACCATCTAAAAGTATATGGAAGGGTCAATGCTATTCTCCATTTTCTAAGTCAAACCTTTCACATAATGAAATAGTTCAAGGTATGTGCTATTAACCTTTTCTTACCTGAGTCTGGTATCCATTGAAATCTGTGACTTAATGGGCCTTACCCAGTACATTCCTCAAAGCACAGAATTAGCATATTTATTCCCTTGCTATCACTAAAGAAACCACAGTTCAGATAACATGTCAATGCTTTCTTATTTTCCAAATGAAAACATTCATTGGTTCATAGAACAGTATCATTAAAGAGAGAAAACAGGAAGCCTATGTCGTGCTAACAAACCATGCAAGGTTGGGTAAAAAAAAGCCTCTTAAAGGCTTTCAAATCTGTTACCATTTTCGTCAGGGGTTCCTCGGTTCTATACAATCCCACACATCCATCAAGTCAATGGGTCTCCACAATCATTTTGTTAGTAAATGTTCTCTCTGCTGAGTTAGCTTGGATGGCTCATTGCACTCCTTACAGATATAAAGAACGGTCTGTGCTCTGTAGCTTCAACCCAGATATTGACAGTCACTTTATTTAATAGAGAGTTGAAGCAGCACAGCGCAGGCTGCCTCACCATGTGGTAACATTTCCTAGATACCTACACAGACAAAAAGTCACATACAGGAGGAAATGTATAGTTATCGACCATTGGTTGGGGTTCTCCTAATAGGATTTGTCATTTGTAGACAATATCAAGGAGTGAGGGCATTATTTTCAAAACTTCACATAATCTGAGTGACTGATAAATACAATCCTATAATCAGGACCCTAAACCCACCTCTAGGTGTGCCTTTCTAGATAAACATAATTGAAAACAAAATAAACTCCTATCTCTCATATTGTGCCAAGTAGCTGAGAACCAATAGCCATCCCATGACAAGTAGTTGTAACTGTATTTTAATTTTTAAATTGACAGTGTCCTTTGTGTTGAAGATTATTAGTGGTTTTTAAAGACTTTGACTTAATCTTAATTAATAAGGATTCATATGTTTGGTTGAGAAAAATGCTTGAATTTTACAAGCCGAGCGTTTCATTCAGAGAGCAAAATTCAAGTTTGTTTTCTCTTACTAATTGACTCTAATCAGGGTAAGTGGATGCAACAGGGTGATTATGAGAGCTGAGGTGGCTCTCAGGCCAAAGGTCAGTTATTATTTTTTAAGGGCTTTAGGAAACAAATTAAATACTAAGCATAATTCATGACATTTCAAAATTGTTCTTCCTATGACAAGCTTACCGATGGCTTGTTTTTCTTTCTAAGTACTTTTTATAAATAATCGATACTTGTTTGCTGTTCTACAAAATCTTATTTAATTCAGAGTTAAATAATAGTTCTGATAGACTTATATATCCCAATCATCCTTTACAAATTATCTTGGGGGAAAATTTTCTTTCTGATGAAAATGATCACCCTCCCCAGGTGCTGGGAGAATAAACTCCCACATCTATTACAGCAGGAGCTGGAGAATTCTGGCCTCCACTGTGTTTTTTTTTCCCTCAGGGATTTTGCTGAGGGCTCAGGGGGCAGTCCTACAGGCTGGGACAATATAGGAAGGTATCCTGTAAGGGGAAGGATTTAGCATGAGCTAGTAGTGGTTCATAAGTCCTATGAGCTTTAAAATGAACTGCCTGTGTACTATAGATAAGCAAATGCAAAGTTGCATGGAAAAAATATAGTATCATATTCTTCAGAATCGACCTTGTGTTTTATTCTGGCCAAGAAACGTCACATCTAATCTCAGCATGCCAGAGGGAATGCTAAAAATGTAGCCCAAGGTAATATTCAGAAAATGTCACTTGTAGACAGTGAGCGATATATTAGTGTGACCTTGGGCCAAATCTGACCTCCACTTACAACAAAAAATTTAGCTGATACTAGTTAATATTTCAAGGTGTCTAAATCACTGATGGTTGATCTGCCCCAAACTAATTTTCTTTGTAAGAACAACTACTCATAAATTTAATCTTGAAGAAGGATCATTATGAACATGAAGGACTGAATAGCTAACTTAATTTTTAGAATTTTAAAGAAATTTTTACAAAAAACATTGTCATTTCAGATGAATAGGATTTTACTTTTTGAAATTTAAATTACCATAATATAAGAAATCTCACTAGGAACAGAAGTTTGTACCATTTATATTTTCTTCCCTCTTGGCTCTACATTCTCTATTATTTACTGACTACAGTGGTGAAAGAGTACTAAAAATCTTCAAAATTACATTAGCTGACACTGATATTTGTTCAGTCAGCAAAGGGAAGAAACAGCATAATTAATGTCTATTATGAAAACTTATCAATTTTTTCTCATTTATTTTATTTCCTTTAGTGTCGTCCCATCTTTTGGAATAAAATTGCTAAAAATAACAATGTCATCCAATCTTGGGAATAAAATTGCTAAAAGTGACAATGAAGTTGAATAAAAGGATGAGGGAGAAATAATCCCAAATGGTAGAATATGTTAATCATATGTAATCATCTTTACAAATGTTTCTTTTGTTTTGACTATGGTTCCCCTTTGATGAAGATATGTATAATGAAGAACAACTTGACCATAGATAGAAGAAAAGATTTCCTTAAGAGGAAATTATGTCTGTGAACATTCAAAAAGTTGCCGACAGTCATTGTTGGAAAGTGTTACATTAAAGGCACAGCAGCAAAAAGCACAACAATAATTGTTTTAAAAATGTATTTTTTTTGACTATTCTGTTTTTTCCTCTTTAAAAATTTTGCAGCATAACCTTTAATGATGTTGTTACTGTGGCTGCCATTATTTCTCATTTAATTTAACGCTTCAGTAAGACATTCAGAATACTTTTCTCTGTTGAGCTCAGTATAAAGTCTTGTATCTGATTTTGACTTACATATCTGCTTTCAGAGTGATAAGAGCAGAAAAAAAAAATCTATAAAATATTTTTTTTCTAATTACCTACTGTTTAAGTAGCTTAGGCAGAACTCACTGGTTACAAGGTCATGAAAGCCAAGGACAGATTAGGAACTATGAAGAAACAAGAATGGACTGTGTTACGACTTGGGTGTGAGGTAGGGGAGATGTGGTTATAAAAAATAGGAAAGACAAATGGCAAATGTAATATTTCCATTTTTGAAGTGTGTAAAATTATTTACTAATGAACTATAAGTCCCATTAGGTGAGCTCACTAGAACCCAGAATGGTGTTTGAGAGCTAATGAAGAAACTTAGAGTACTAAAGCATAATTTTGAAAGTTAAAAATAAAATTCCCATACAGAAGTAAAATAAAAAAGAATTTTACTCAACTCATCAACAAATGAGGGAACCAGTAAGATGTTAAAATAAGTTCAGAGAGCATTTGAGAAGCTAGTAATATATACAGCTATATGAATATACATATGGGTAAGTCCAAGGGCTGGATACAAAACTAGGTTAGTGTCTCATAGTACAATAAACTATAAACATTGAGGTTTTCTATTTCATTGAACATATACTGTTTGAACCTACTCAGTAAAAATCAACAAATTAACCCCTGTGCCTCAGAGCTGGGAAGTAAAAACATTGGTAGAAATCCAGTGCTGCATTGAAAGCGTAACCATTAATAGCATTTGCCTATTTCCAATTTTTGGATTGTTTTTCTCATGTGTGATATTTCAGTGTTTTTCTTCTGCTAGTTCCAAGCATTATGTTACTAAAGATCACACACACACCTAAAATCATATTAAGCTGATCTAAGTTAGTCATAATAGGGCTCTGGAATGAGGCTGCATTTTAATTATTCTTTCCTGTCTTTACTCTTTGTCTGGAGACAGAGTAATTCAGAGGCTGGATAGAATAAGATGATAAGGAGGATAAATGTGAATAAATGTGGGGGTGCCTTCAGCTAACAGTTCCCTATCTGACAGTTCTACAAATAATCTGTGAACGTGTGACTTCTTCCTTTTGCCCCCGGGCACTGTCATCTCTAGTGTGTATTTTCTCTCCCTTTCTGTAGTATATTACCCTAAAAGGGGAAATGTGCTTTTCAACAGTATTTCCGAAGGTGACAAATCACAGATAATTAACTATCTCCTGGCTTACCTTCTATTTGTTATTGGCTATTAAGCCTGGCCTATCCTGACAAAGCTTGTTTGAGGATCTACTGGCCAGGCAGCAAGAATGAAGTCTTCTCAGTCAAACGGTGGGAGGGGAGAGAGGACAAGTGTTCTGAATAGAGCTCTGCTTTTCCAAAATATCCTAGAATATAAGCACCCAATCTACCCCTCGCTTCCGTCCGGTGCTCTAGGCTCTGCAGAGCAGGTTAACAGTGGACCTGTACATGGACCCCATTTTTTTAATGCAGTACTAAGCATTGCAGCTCAGCGCTCCCTTTTATGTATCTTTACTAACATCCTGGAAGAAGGAAGGAGAGGCAGGCTGTAGGAGGCAAAAACGTAAAATAGATGAAATGTGGGTTATTGAGTTTTCTGTTTTTGTTTTTGTTTCCTTATAATGTTCTTGAACTTCCTTATACCTCTTGATAATGTCACCTAGGGGACCAGTATCCTCAGTGTACCTCCTAGGTACTCACACACCTCCTTTTCTCACTTTCCATCTTTGGACTCACTAGTATTTTCCTGTGCTCCAGGAAATCCCACCTCAATCCCAAATTACTTTCTAGTCAAAGTGTTTCCCTCCCCCTACACACACAGATATCAAAGTGGCACACTGGGGGCCCCCAGGGAAGCCACTGCAGCTGGATTTTAAGTAATGACCATGTAATTAAAACCATTTATTCACTTTCTTTAGAAACTCTTTACTGAGGACATGCTATGTAGCCGATGTGATAGGTGCTGAGAACAGAACAGTGAATCAAAAAACAAAACAACAACAACAAAAGCAACCCTGACTCACACAGCATTTATATTTCTGTGGGAGAGATAAGTAGTGAACAATATAAATATAAGATAAATATACAAATATAGGATGTGTTCGATAGTGATAATGCTGAGAAGAAAACCCAGCTAAGTCCAAGAAAGTGCACAGGAAATAGGTTAGGCAGTAGCATTTGAAGAGCACAGGGTTGAAACTTTAGGTTGAGGGGCTGGGGAAGGTGACATTGGTTAAAGGCCTGAAGAAAATGAGGGACTGATGTGAGTGGGGTCTTGGGGAAGAGAATTCTAGGCAGAGGGGACAGCAAGGTGACAGGTCCTGAGGCAGGAGCAGGTCTAAACCAGGGCAAGGTGAAGGGTGTGGGATGGGGTGCATTGCAAGATCTGTGGGTCCTTGTAGGTCACCAAAACCTTAACTTTTACACTAAATGACAGGAGAGTTTATAGAGTTTTGAGTAAAGGAGTGACATAACAGATCCTAATTTCACTTGAGTCTTTTTTAAAAAAATTTTTATGTTTGATTATTTTGGAGAGAGAGCGTGCGCACGGGAATTCGTGCACATGGGCATGAGCAAGTTGGGGAGGGGCAGAAAGAGAGGGAGACAGATCTGAAGCAGGCTTCAGGCTTTGTGCAGAGAGCCTGATGCAGGCTTGAACTAGATTATGACCTGAGCAGAAGTCGGATGCTTTGCCTTAACCAGCAGAGCCAACCAAGTGTCCGTAACTGAGTCTTTCTGACTGATGTATTGAGAGGCAATTAGCCTCAAGGAGGCATTAGTAGAAGTAGAGACACCAGTTAGCCTGTTGGATGATCCAGGGTAGAGATGCTCTAGGGTGGGGCGGAGCAGAGCAGTGGAGTAGGGAACAGTGCTTGAATTCAATGTATATTGTGACAGAAGAGCTTACAAATTTGTTGATGGATTAGAGAGAGGATGGCCATTCCAGGGCTTTTGACCTAATTAACTGAAAGGGTGGGTTGCTATTTACAGAAATGGGGGAGATGTGAGAAAAACGAGTTGAGAGAAATATAGCTCCTTAATTTTCATTTTTAAAGATGCCTGGATCGTTAATTAGAATGGCTCTAGAAATCCTGGGATAAACTTGAGGACAAGAAATACTATGAGAATGAGCATTTCTTCCCTCAGAGATATTTTCAGCAGGGTTTCAGATCCTGTCCCCGATGTCACAAAACCCTATTCTCTTCTCTCAGCTTCCCATCTTACGCTAATCTTGAACTGTTTTTTTCTTCTTCCTAGCTTCTCTCTATAGCACTTTTATATCCCAGTTCTTTTGTGGTTATTTTCAAATTTGTTTGATATTGTTGTAGTTGTTTTGATATTGTGTTGTTTTCTCCAAGGAATGGAGTGTAAGCCTTTGGATCAGCTTTCAATCCCTAACTATTTCCTTGGCTTCTGGTTATTTAAAAGTGAATGGTGCTCCTCAGAATCCACTTCAGGAAATTATCCTTTACCCCTAGTTTTTACCCCCAAAGAGTCTCAATCAAGACTCTTTGTCCAGAAAGGTCAACCACCTTCTTGAGAAGGATAGCTTTCTACCTAGAGCATAGAATAAGTAAATAAAGGGAGAATGGCTGAAATTATAAACACAAAGGGCTGCAGGAGTTACTACCTTGGTTATGTTGTCTTCTAGGATACAAGTTTCCTAGCTTTCAAGGGCTTGCCTTTTTTTTTTCTTCATTAGTTCATTCATTCATTCACTTTATTCATTCATAAGAACAATGAGAAAAGTTCTATATTTTTGTGTAGAGATACAAAACTTCACTAGCTGGGAGGGATGGTAAGATACCTCATAATGACAATTACAATAATTATAATAATTTTATTATAATTGGTAAGATTATGAGGCTCCTATTTTGTGTGGGGCAGCTTGCTAAGTGCTATACTGGAATAAATCCTCAACAGCCTGTGGTATGGGTATCCTGTTTATGGATGATGCAATGGAGACAAAGGTTGATTAGCTAACTTGCTGGAGATTAAATAGCACGTAGGTGCAGAGATTTCATAGAGCCGTGGTATCAGACAGAATGTGTCGGTTGAGGACAAAATAGGGATCAGCTGGGAAAATTAGGCACATGCTATGAAAGAGTTCCTGGAGTCCTCTGATTTGATTTCAGACATCAATATGCTGTATGTTACAACCTGTTCTAGGAGAGCTATATAAAATTTTTAGCTTTGGGAAACATGTTTAGAGTAAGGAATATCCTTTGGATAAATTCAAGTTAATGGCAACATTTTTTATTTGATTAGGAGTTTTTGTTTTTATTGAGTTGCTTCTAATGTGCATTTCTTAAAATTACCTATGCACATCACAAAACCAGATATGGAATGCAGCCCTCTTTTCTCATGGTTCATGATTTCTCTTATTAAAAAATTTTCAAATACTATGAAAGAAATCAGAAAAAAATGACAAGACTACTTGGGGGGTTTATTTACAACTTAGGGTTAAGTTCACATGTCAACTTAGTTTTATAGTTTCCTATATTTAACGTAACTTTATTCAGAAAGTTCATTCAAATCATTAGCAAATATGTTATTAAACCCTCAGGATGGCAAACCATGATTATTTCTTTCATGCACAAGTAGTTTCTTAGGTAACTAGTGCATGATCTTCTTCATACGATACACACATTATCATAACGTCTTTCAGCTAGAAAGATCACGGCTGAGGACTGTTAAGGTCAAACCATTCACCGGTAATTGAGCCAAAAATAGAACCTTATAATCCACAATGCTGGGCAAATACCTTCTCTCTTAGACCACATGGACCCAGATTTGATCATTCTGCCTTCAACACTTATTACCTAAGAGCTATTTCCTGGGCCCACAACCTTAGTATCATTGGCAGAAAGTGTTTACATTCTTCTTAAAATTTTTTTTAATTTTAGAGAGAGTGCATGAGCTGGGGAGAGGGGTGAAAGTGGGGGGCGGGGAGAGAGAAATCTTAAGCAGGTTCCATATTCAGTGCAGAGCCCAGCATGGGGCTTGATCCCATGACCCTGGGACCATGACCTGAGCATCAAGAGTCAGATGCTCAACTGGCTGAGCCAACCAGGCACCCCATGTGTCTACATTCTTGAAACCTATTACAGTGGAAACTCATGGCAAAGCAAAAAGACAGAAAGCTTGCTGCTTTCTTATTGGCTGGTCCAAATCTTCCAGGAAAGAAGGAAGAGGGAACGTGTCTGCATACTCAGCTGCCGATTACCTTTGCTGGTACCATCCTGGATTCAGTAACCCATTTGGGGAGAAGGTGTTTTAAAGTTGTAAGAGTCGAAATCCATCCAGTCCTCTCCCACCTATCCTCTGCACTACTTTTTCTCTCTCTCCCACATATGTGATGTTTTTCAAGAAGCAAAAACTGGACCCAGTGTGAGTTATGTAAAATGGAAATTTCAAATTCAAAAATTGTTTTACCAATTTGTGGATAGTAGCTGCATTTTAGAACATGTGTCTTCTATCAGCAGGGATCTGAGATGTGAAATAGATCTTTAATGGATCCCTGGGGCTGCTGGATGGGCATAATAGTCCATAATGACTTTATGGAGTAGGTCAGTGAACCAGAACACAGAAGGGTTTATGTGATAGGCCTTACCATTATGAAGAAGCTATAACAGTCTATTGTAGCAAAAACCTCACTCTTTGGAATGTACCTAAATACCAATTTACACAGGATTGGGGATTTTTAACTAACAGTAAGAGCTGTCCCCCACTATGGAGGTATTTTTTTTCCTCATAACCAATAAGAGAAGAATTTGGCTGCTTTGACATATTTAATTTCTAATTATATTGACTGTATAGTATTCAAATATAATTACCAGATTTATGGATCTCATTCTGCCTACAGAATATAAAGTGGCATGTTTAATATGAACAATAAAGAGAAAATGTCTTCTTAGTATATTCCTTATTGCTGTTAGTTTTAGAAATTCACAAGTGTGTTCAAATATATTTTAAGTTAATTTTCACCATTAATACATAATGGTGATTCTTTCAATCATCATATATTCTGAGGTTAGCATTGAAATCCAGGAGAAATGACTTATGCTGTATCAAGCTAAGTAAATATTTTTAAATCACTTTGAACATGCAAGAATGACAAAATTCAACCATACTATGGAAACAAATATTTAGTGGAGGGATTTTGTTAGCGGTTCTACACAGGTCACTAACATTCTTATATGCTGAAAAAAACTTTCTTTTGAAGTTCTAATAGCTGGATAAAGTCTAATATTATTGCATAGACTACACATACTTCTTTTCACTGGAAAATTTAGCAGTAAATACTTGGAGTATTTTCTAAAATTGTACGATTTTTAAGGTGGAATTTAAATACTATAAGTATGATATAGTTCCTTTACATAACAAGCTGGCTGGCATTTTTTGAAGCATAAAAATATAAGAAAAATAAGAATGTACACTGTATATGGTGAAGATTTTCTAAATTAAAATATATAAAGCTGGAGTGCCTGGGGGGCTCAGGTGGTTAAGCATCTGATTCTTGATTTTGGCTCAGGTCATGATCTCATGATTCGTGGGTTTGAGCTCTGTGTCCAGGGAGCTGCACGCTGAGAGCAGAGCCTGCTTGGAATTCTGTCTCTGGCTTTCCTTCTCATGCACGCACATGTTCTCTCTCTCAAGATAAATAAACTTAAAAAAGTAAAAGCATTTGATCTTTAAATATATATATAGCCTACATAAATATATATATATATATATATGGGTATGCTATTTTATAGGATAGGCAAGAAGCTAACAGAGAACTCAGTTCTCATGTTTCTACCACACACACATTAACATTTCACCATGCTGAGCACCATCAAAGGACCATTTAAGAACTAGGCCTTTTAAAATAATCTATAAATCTGTAAATCTAAAATTAGTTCAAAATAAAAGTTTTTAAAAATCCATAAATCTGCCTCATCTCTCTTCTTTGATTAGTACCCATGAGCTCCAGAAGTTTCCTTTGAGGGTAAAGTGGGGCACAGATATTTCAAAAGCCAATTAAAGTGGATACACTTTATGGATGGTTTTAATCCAGTGTTTCTCCAAGACTGAGCAGAACACCACTGCATCAGGGGCAGCAGGGCTGTGGTTTAAAATCTAGATTATGGAGTCCTGTTTAAGACCTACTACTTTAGAATTTCACGGTGTGAGGTTTGAGAATCTTCATTTTATTTTTTTTATTGTTTGTTTTTTAGAGATAAGAATAATATCTGTTGTTTTATTGCCTATGTTACTAAGTATACACCTACCCTCTACATTGTAAGTGAAACCCTGTGCTGCTTCCTATAAATTCTGTGGAAGATGGTCATTTAGTTCAGAGGCCTTCATAATCTCTTTATCTTAAATACAAAACCTACATGGAAGCCCAACATAGATATCAAATTTTTACAAAGAGCTGCTCTATTCGAAGCCAGATCCACGTTTGGGGTCCCAAAGTCTTGTCTGGCTGCTCTCTTTGTCATCCCATCTGTGAGAATCTTCATTTTAAATGTATAACTCTGAGCATCTGGTGCTCAGTAAGTGTGACAACCACTGGGTTCGATGAGTTGGAGGAATCTTTATCCTATAAATGGCCCATGAACATAATGCATTTTAAGTACAATTTTCATTGTCAAATTTTGCTACTTTTTAGCCCAACTTCTATAGATTCTTTGTACTATACTCTAATTACTTATAAGTATATGAACATCTAAACTGACTACGAAATTATAGTAGAATTTGCAATTGGCCTAACCATTTATGATTCCTCTATGATATGAAGTCTCCATCTTGGCTTTTTCCTTGGTCTAAATGAAAAGTCTTTACCATACAGTAGTGTTTTATTTGTCTCCATTTAATAAATTCTCGGGCCAATAACATCTACATTTAAGTCTGGCAAACTAGAGAAGACCTTCATCTAATCTTACTCTATACCTCCATCCACCCCAATCAGTAGACTTACACTTAAACACTCAATGAATAATAGGGGTCATCCTTTCACCAATAATTTGGTGTTGTATCCCAAGCAAAGAGTAAAAAATATATCCTGTTGTAGGTTCCTAAGGAGTAACTATGGCATGGCCAATTCTAACTACTGGCTATATATTGAGTCCACTTTATGGGAATTACAACTTATTCTTTAAGAGTTCTAAAAATGTTGAGCTCATGCAAACCTAGGTTTAATGCATCCTCTCTCTTCTTTGTCCATAATATTGTCTCATGCTACCAAACTTTCTCAATGGTCTGTGGAATGCATTTTTGCACACACACAAAAATATCTATACTCATACTGTGTTTTTTCCAGCACCTTGCCTCTCTCTGACACAGGATAAGAGTTGTTTAGACAACAGAAGCTCCCTCTGTTGAGAAATCAGACTCCAGTAAACCTATTTGAAGAGGGACCTCTTTTCTAGTTGAATAGTTGGATAATGGTATGTGGTTTGGCATATCACCATCACCTTTTTTTCTCAAAAACACCAATAGTTACTTTTTCATTTGGGTGATTATAATACATAACTCACTCTTTGTAGGCTATGGAATCTCATTCAGCATTAAAATAAGCACTGTGTTCAGACCATGAGAGAAAGAGTTTCACATCCTATAGTAATCAAACCAAATCTATCGTTTTATATTTGGGGACATAGAGATAGTGACAAATGAGCATAATAAGATGGATATGAATTGAAACCATAATACTGTAGGAAATTTTGAATAAGAAAAAATGTATTAAGTTAAAAGAGTAGACTTGTAAGTAAAAAGCTAGATTGACTTCAGATACAGATAGTCCTTAGAAGAAGGAGTAAATCTGGTCTAGTTACCAAGACAGACTTAGTCTGGTGCCTTAGCCCGCTTGGCCATCCTGACACCACCCAAGACAGATTTAAACTTCCTTGCTCTGTGTAGCAAAGTTTCAGATGGAAGGTATATGACCATCCCTAAGAAATTATGTGCAGAAGTTTTTTGTTTTATATCAAAAAGTGTGATTAGATGACCCATTATATTATTCCAGCAATTATGAGCTAAATATAGTACCAATCATCTTGCCAAAGGCTGCAAAGAGCACACAGCAAGAAAGATATCTATATTCTCAATAGTGATGGAGTTTAGAGGAAATGCAAAAAAGATCCTGTAAGGTTTCAAAATGGAGAAATATTTCATCTCTAAGAATCTATTTGGGTGTTACTTTTGAGATGCATCAGGTAGTTACTACTGTGACACTGAGTAAGATAAAACAAGGATTAAAATCTGTTGACTCTAAATAAAAAACCTGGAATGAAATCATCCCCTATTCTTGAACAAGTAACCCTGACCACAGAGGCTGATATGGTCCATACGGAAGATTGTAAAGTGTTTCTGAAGAACAATTAAAAAATTATCTGCTCAATGACTAATCATATATCAGCCTGAAGTGGGTCTCTCTCAAGTATATATGTGCAAAATTCACCAATAAATAAAAATAAACTTTGTAAAAATGCAAATACGAGCACATTAGGACTTATTGAAAGGTCTTACTTGTTTATATTTTAACAGCAAACCATATCAATTACGTTAACTTTTCTGAAACTCAGCCTAGTCAGTGTTAAGGTTCAGGTGTCTGAAAAGAGTCACCTTCAAATGTTTTGGGTTTTTTTTTTCACTTATCTTCTCTTTGCATTGTTTTTAATTCATCTGTCATTTTGGAACAAAAGCATCATTAAATGTTTTTGAATATTGTCATGGGACTTTTAGTAGATGGATAGCACTAAGCTAACTCATGACAACCCAGGAAGGAGGGAGATAGAGGAAGCCCTACCCTAACCCCACTCTCCTGCCCTAAATTTCCCGTGGATGTCTCCCTACTGGCTGGACTCAAGGGAGCTCCTCAATGGCTTCCATGTGGCTTAGTCTACACGCCCCAGAACAGTGTGTATATAGATAGAAAGTGCTTCTAGAGAGGCAAATGGAATAGATGAGGCATATATACCTAGTAGTTACTAGGCTCTCTTCTATGTGACTGGGGTACAATGATCAAGGGAGGAGTTTCTGCCCATCAGTGATCAGACAAGTGAATAGTTAACTCCAGAGTGGTAGGATGGGAATTATGTTAGAAGCGAGTATGGGGAGATCTGGAAACAAGGAGAAGGTACCTAACCTAGAGTTGCTTCTTCATCCTACAGACTGTTAGTATTTGCAGACAACCACACTTGTCCTAAAGATTGCACAGCTTAAAGATGAAATGCATGGCATAGCAGAGTTTCTAAGTACCATCTCTGCCTTCATAAAGTTCCAAATCCAAGGAGATTTTTCTGAATATAGCAGATTATTCATCCAAAAGAAAAATATATGTTAAACTTTTTCTAAGTTGATATTCAATATCTCATGCCTACATCTACTTTAAACAGCAAAAAATTGTGAGGAGAAGGGTGCCTGGGTGGCTCAGTTAAGTGTCCTACTTTAGCTCAGGTCATGATCGCATGGTTTGTGGGTTCAAGCCCCACATTGGGCTCTGTGCTGACAGCTCAGAGCCTGAAGCCTGCTTCAGATTCTGTCTCCCTCTCTCTCTGCCCCTCCCCTGCTCGCCTCTGTGTTTCTCTCAAGAATAAATAAACATTAAAATATTTTTTTAAATGAGAGGAGAAAGAAAGAAATGTTTTGCTATTCCATGAGTCAAATATAAGTTATAATGAATTTGCCAGAAAGTGAGTTCCATTCACTTTTAGGTTGGGAGATGCCAAAACAGATATTTCATACAGCAGGATTTTGCTCTTATTTCTAGATCTTAGACCTCAGAAACACAAGAACTCTGGATTTTGTGAGACTACAAAACAATCATTTAGCCTTTGGGCCTTGACTGCTTTATCTGTAAAATGGAAGTAATAAGACTTTGTATCTCCTTCAGAAGGTTGCAATTTTGATAACTAATAGGAAACTAATAAAATGTTTTGCGCTCCTTGGAGATCAGCCACCAGCTGGGATAAAGTGGATTCTTATAACAGCACTTCTTGAGCTATTGGTACTTACAGCAACCAAAACCAAAATATATCACATCCTGTTGAAACTGCCCTTGGATAGGAAGAGTGCAATTATCCAAGGTTAAAATTGATTGCAGAGTTGACTGCGAACATCTGGACTTTTATAAAGTGTGTGTTTGGAGACCTAAGATATGTGAACTATTTACAAAAGTGCTCTCGAAGAAGAAGTAAGCATAATGCACTCTTCCTGTCCCTACAGCCTTTGAATGTGTGGTAGGGTCAGAAAGCTAAAATTCTTTTTCCCTTTCAGTCTCAGCCAACCGCAATCCTATCATGTTCATGTGAGAGGACGGAGGTGGCTTTTCCTCTTTGGGGGGAGGGGTCACAGATGTCGCCTAATTTAAATAGAAGCAGCCAATATAGAAATAGGATAGGTTGTTTCAGGCAACTGCATTTCAAACTCAACATATCAGTATGTGTGATATAAAATAAATTGCAGGTTCCTCATTTAAATGAGACCTACTGAATCAGATACTCTAGGAGTGAGGTCCAGGCTGCCGTACTTTGAGAAGACCCCACAGAGGACTGATGAGCGGCCCATTTTCAAATGAGCTCTACTGTAGCAGGTGATCACCAAGTTCTCGAAGTTAATTCTGCCTCTGTTTAGAAAATGGTCTTAGGCAACCTCATATCTTTCTCCACAACCTCTTGAGACTTCCAATGTAACCTCAACTCCCCCATGCCAAGGAAGGAAGTTTGCTTGTAAAGACCTGTCAGAGGCCCAGCAACAACCATTTCAGGCTCTGCCTCTCCCATAGGCATGGAAAAAATAGCAATACGGGGAGGGGGGGAGGGGGAAGTTCTGTTTTGTTTTCTCTTATGGGCACAGTAAAACAAAAGTGGTTGGTTGACTTATTTCTGTCTTAGCCAAAATCCCTGATTCTGAAATACAGCTCAGAAATTGAAAAGTCATAAGATTGCCAAGGGAGAATAGAGGAGTTTATAAAAAGTGGCAACATAGAAAGAAGAGAGAATAAAAAAATATAGAAGCAGTATTTGGGTCTTGTTCTTGGGAACCATTCAAAGATTCTTTTAAAGGTTGAATTTGGTTAGGAGACTAGGAAATGCTAGATCTTCCCCTTAGCCATAGCTGCTCCTCTAAGAGTTCCCTGGGAACACACGAACACACACAGACACACACAGACACACACACACACACACACACACACACACACACACACACACACACACACTACTGAGCAGAGCTGGCAAAGGAGCCAAGACACTTATTTTTACCACCTGGAGTTCGGATGCTAAATTCCAAAGCAAGAACTAAAGCAATTGTTCTCAAAGTATGATCCTCAGACCAGCATCATAAGAATCATCTGGAAACCTATCAGAAAAGCAAATTGGGACACGTGGGCGCCTCAGTCAATTAAGTGTCTGACTCTTGATTCCAGCTCAGGTCATGATCTCATGATTTCTGGGTTCAGCCCTACATCAGGCTCTGTGCTGTCAGTTCAGAGCTTGCCTGGGATTCTCTCTCTCTCTCTCCCCCTCTCTCTTTGCCCTTTCCCTGATGTGCTTTCTATTTCTCTCAAAATAAATAAATAAAACAAAAAGAAAGAAAAGAAATGCAAATTCTCCACCCAAACTTATCAAGTCTCATCTTCTGGAATGAGGTCATTTAGTCTGTCATTTAACAAGCCCTCCAGATTCTTCCACTGTGCTGCTCAAGTTTAAGAACCTCTAACTTAAAGGAAGAATAAAAACTAATGGCCACTGCATCTTCCATCCCTGCTTTCTCCAAAGTCTATCCCAGATCTTTTTAATTCCAAATGGTGGAAAAGGCAGCTCCAGAGTCAGAGGAACAGGAACAGGAAAGTAAAAGAAAGCATTTTTTTCACTGCCTTTAGAGGCTACTGGTATGGGCTGCCTGCCCCAAAGACCAGGAAGTCTTTTCCCTAACAGGGCAATAGCTGTTGATTGACACAACAGTGCTTGGGGTGGAGACAGGGACTTCCCTGGTAACCTAAAAGGCAGACTCACCATTGGGCTGGGTGCTATGGCATTTTTGAAAAAACTTTGTTAACTTTCTTTACACTTATTTAACTCTCTATGTTGTTTGCATTTATAATGATACATGAATGAAACACCATAATCTTTAAGAGTGTAGGGCTTCTAAATATCTTAACCTTGCCCTAGAATAGAGGTGAGAACGAAGAAGGGAGAGACCGCACTCGGGGGGATTATGAGAGTTAGCCAGCAAGTCTTCTCCCTTTTGGGCATCAGGCATTTACATCTTTTCACGATTCAAGTTTATGGATATTTACAATCATTATCTTCGTGCTCCATATTCACTGGTCAGTGCTTTAATCTGTACTCTCAACCCTGAGTAAGCCTTGATCTCACTGGGTAGGAAGGGCCTAACTAGGAATTGGTTTCCTCTGCAGCATGAAGTGAGAGGCATTCAGGGAAGGCCTTGGGCTCCCCCTAGAGGTGTGCACCTCTTGTGTACTCAGGATGACAGTTTTCGTAGGATGACCTCTGGCCAGTCATGCCTGGAGAGGAAAGGGGGGTTCAACCTGACCTAATAAATTTCTCAAAGTCATAACTTGTGACATTGCCAAGCCAATGATATTTCCAAGCCACAGCCACAGGTGGCTATTCAATTTTAAATTAATTAAAAACTCAGTTCCTCAGTTGTACCAGACACATTTCAAGTGCTCAGCAGCTATGTGTGCAGGCAGTGCAGACATAGAACATTATTACGTAGCTGGAGGTTCAGGAGGGAGAGCTACAGCTGAGGGGCGGCGATAATCCAATGTTAACAAGAGTAAGTCCCTCACTAGGGAGGTGACACTGCAACACACAGAGGGCAGCTCGTGTTTTCACAGAACAAACACTCCGAGTTAAAGGTCCATTAGAGAGGAAAAGGCATTCTGCACCCTGGGCCCAAGGTGTTTCAGGGACACGGCTTTATAACCACAGAATCCTCCGTGATGAACTGCTTCTCTATGCCGCAGGGTTCTTCTGCCTTATCATCACCCAGCAGAGCCTCTGACTCTTTCCCAACCAACCCTGCTCCCTATGCTACTCTACATAGTTCCTTCCTTCACTTTGTAATCCAAGACCTGGCTCACAGGCAAACTCAGTTAAACAAGCATAAGTAGGTAACAGCCTTAAATTCCTATTTACTTCAAATTTATTGTACTTCTTATCCTGTCTCTCTCTTCTCTGGTCATTGTATGGATTCACTTAGGAGAAAAAAGGAGCCATTTATCCAATATGAAAGGAAGGTCAACAAATCTTCCAAGTTTCTTCTCAGCTCTTCCCCCAGATGAGCACAGCGGTAGCAGAGTAGACTGAGTGAGGGAGTCAATATTGTAAGTAGGATAGTAACTGAAAATCATTTAGCAAATACCAGTAGCTTCCCTGTCAGCCTTTTTTTCCCCCTTTGCTTATTTGGCTTGAAGGCCTTTATGAGCTCCACCAGTCCAGTCCAATTTAAGTGATCTGCTCCCGGAATAAGATGATTGTGAAGTATTATGCCGTGCTATATTTTTGAATTTACTTATCAGCAACTCTGCTTCTGAAAAGAATGAAGGGCAGCACTCCCTGTAAATATTAACTATTTGGGGAAAAATGAATCTATGATCATATAAGGAGTGGTTATAAAATTATAAAACTGAACTCCCAAATCACACACCAATCACATTAATTTATAGCTATGTGTCATAAATAGACATGTTTTCTCCATGTCAGATTTATGTTCCTTGCCATGCATACAGAGTACAAAATAATTTAATGGGAATATGTCAGATAAAAATTAGAAGGCCTTGATCATTAACAAAATAATAATCAGCTACAGCTTTCAAATATAACAAAAATAATACAATAACAACTGCTACAAGTTAGGGTCTAATTCTGTACGTAAAAACTGAGTAAAGATCGGCACATAGTAAGCCTTCTCCAAATTGTACTAATTGGGAGACAAGGTATTCAAATCTGGGAGAAAATCTGAATTATACTTTAAGAATGTGGTCTTGTTACACTCAGAGAAACAGTAATATCGATGACAACAAAATTACTCACAAGAGAGCTCCAGGTACTGGCTGGCCTCTCTTCATCAGCAGATTTTATTGCAAAATGAATACAGGAGTGTTTGACTGGTTACGACCGAAGGGCTGTTCAGAACCTTTCCAGATCCCAACCCATGATTCCAGGGTCTGCAAACAGAAGTATTTAGTTACATAAACTAATGTGATAAAATAGATAATATACTGTCCTTTCAACTAGGTTAGACATATGTTCTACAATGTTCTTCATGTTTTGCTTTTTGAAAGAGAGTATATACAAAGAGAAATACCAAAAGACCAGGTCAAATAATTTTGCATTAATGCAATCAGAATTAATCCCATTCTTCTGTGATGAATGTCTCTAGTGTACATAGCTCAGGGACAAGATATGGTTGGGGTCTGGCTCCGTCTCAGGTGACCATTTTACAACCCCTCTGACCTCCAGTGAGTGGTATCAAACCTCTCCTCTCTGAGGGTCTTTTCTTCCCCAACCTCTGCTGTCATGTGCACAGTTGTAGTTTTCTTGCAATCTGTGCACAACATGTAGCATTAATCCAAAGAAATTTAGGGATTAAAGTCCATTTCTTACTGAACTGAGTTGCTATTTCTTCAAACCAAAAGCAAAGAAAAATTCTTTGTTTTGCTTTCTATCACTGAAGGATTGAAATTTGTTCTGGTCATGATTACTTGTATATCTAATCTGAAATCTATCATACTGGTATACCTCAAGGAAACAACACACAAAAATTCTGTAATACTCTCAGATACCTGTGGCAAGAACAAGATGGGAAGCCAAAGACCACTCCTAAATCGACATTTCCCACACAAATCTTAATGACAGGTCATCTGGTGGAACTTGTCATACTTCCATAAGATTGATTTCTTTCCATAATGGTTGGAGGTGGAGTTCTGATGTCCAGCATGGTGGGAGTACTTATAAACAAAGCCAGAGAGCAGAAAAGCAGCATTTTGACTAATTTCTAGATTCAAAAGACTTCTCTGGAGCTTACATATCTTAATTTTTTTTCTTTTGCTCCGTGTAATAAAACAAGGAATGAGTAGAAATGATATTGTAAACATTAAGATTGGAAAAGTTACATACTCAATGCATATTCTGAAAGTCAGGTGACAGTTTTCATTTTGAGGAAAATGAAATAGTGGGTGGAGAAAATAAATTCATTACAGATAACAATTGATGGGGTACTCCATTGTCTATTAAATATTCGGCTTTCATGTGTCATTCAAGTGCCAGATTTTGGAGAAGAGTGGAAGGCTGTCTTCTCCATTTCAATTATTGGTCTGAGGATAAACTGGCCAGTCCAGTCATCAGAAAATTTCAGTTAGTATCTATATTTAGATTCAGAATACAATCCTCAAAATACAAAGCAGTATTTCTAGTGATCTTATGACTTTTCATAGGACATTCATTAATGCAGGCCACTTCAGTGCATCTTGTTAACATGGCTGCAAAATTTTGGAACTCTGACTTAATGACAGTGTTAGATGACCAACAATAAAACTTTTTTTAATTAGGAAGTTTCAAAAAATGTTCTAACCTCAATATGGGTGGTCTTTCCATGACAGACACTCTGTTTCACCAGTTTCTCTTTTCCATAGGCTTATCGACTTGATAGTAGCCCCCCCCCCCCCACACTTGGTCAAGGTTTGTGTTCAGCTGCGTCATTCCAGGAAGTATGCCAGACTGAAACATGGGGAAGAAGAAAAGAATAACAACATGACTATGGGGATGAACAAATACCCTATTGATATTCAGCTACAGCTCCTGAAAATGCTCACAGGATGTTTGGAAATTGCATTTCTAAATGTTATGGGCTTCGGGTCTTTCAACCATGTAATGAATATATATTTTTTTCTCCATTTATTTATTATTGGTAGAAATTGAGGGATGGACTTTTCCGCTGGTGCCCCGTCCATGTTTGCTTTTCCATTGCCTCAGTCAGCATTGTTATCTGACAATGCAAAACAAGTTACATTTGAGCTGACGCACAGAGGCAATCCTTCTTCCAAAGAATTTTCATCTGTCACCATCATCTCCACTAAAATGCACAACAGGGAATGACAGAATGATTGGTTTTTATCTACATTTTGGTATATTTTTCTTTGAATGGCAGCCCCAGAGAACACAATTTTCAAGATAAAATAACAAAACTGTGATTATTTCAAATGGCAAGGTCTAATGGAGGATTATAAATTATTGCCTCAAGTGCCAAATACTTTGGACCAGTAGCTGGAAATTGTGTTCTGGAGATTGTTTGGAATGACTGCGTCTCAGAATCTCTTCATATAAGGAAATAAACTGTTTCTTGAAAATGGCAAATGACCAAAAAAGGAAACAAACAAATGAACAAACAAACAAAAAACACTGCACAAAATAGCAAGGTCAAACTAAATTCACCTAAAATGGACTATATGTTTCTCTTTACATTAATAGTGCTTACTAGTATTTGTCAAAGGTTTGCCTTCCTTATTTTGTAAAAGGAAAAATATTTGTGAAAGCCTATTTTTGCTTCTGTTACAAATGGTAAAATTCAAACACAGTTACATACATTTGATAAATTTAAAATATATTAATCATGAACTCCTAACTGAAGGCTCATTGTAACATGAAGTACTTAGAAGTTCATAAAGAATAACTGTACAATAGATGCTACCAAATTTTTTATTTAGCTACGTCAATATGATGAACTCACTAAATAAGACACCTGTTTCTTGGGCTTAGGTTGAACTGAGTAGCAGCAGTAGGAGACCAGGCCAAAGATGATCAGAATGACTCAAATATTTTGGTTAAAACTCTTCTTTGGCTATCACTCATGTTAGAGCAATACAGTATTTCAAACCTAAAGGAGAAGATTGCTATGCAAAGTCATCTTAATGTTAAAATGCAGCAATGGGTTACTCTACCATCTTTCCTTCTAAGTGGTTTCTGAATTAAAGAAGAAGCTTACAATGCTGAAGGCAGCTCTGTCTCCATAACCTACAAAATCTGATCTGATGTCAACCACATGTGTCAAATTATTCCCTGTTCATCTATGACAGAGGACGATATGTAGGAAGACTGGTGTGATTGTTTTAAGACTAAATTATCTGATTTCAGTGAAAATATTTTGGCAATCTGAATGAGCAATAAATTATAGACTCCACTGATTCCCCAACTTTTCTGCCCCTTGCCAAGATAAAACATCTTGGAACTCAGTGACGCCAACACTGTCAATATTGACTCTGTCAAAACAGGGCTGCCCAATTTCCCAGCCATCTCTCAGCTATGGATTCAGCCAATCTAGGTGCAGCAGGCAGAAAAATTCAAGTCTTGGTTTAAAAGTACCTGAATTCATGAATTGGATTATTGTGAATTCAGTAGATTCTGCTTTCCCTAGCTTGTGAAAGGCAAAACATTACATTGCTTTGGGGAACAGCAATGTGATTCTTCTTGCTATCTGTGGAGAAATGGCCGTACAAATTCTGAATGAATTATTGTAGGAGGTAGTTTATGTTCTGGCTAACATATCACTAATATCAAAGCTAAATAGGTGAGTATTTTACAGACAATTTTAAAATTGATTGATGGTCACTTATATGTCTACTTTCTGGGCCCGAGATAAAAGGAAAATGAGGCTATCTCCTGATTCTGCCTACATTAAGTGTGCCAGCTCTTCATTTCTTACTATATCTGTAGTGTGGGCAGCAGAGAGGGAAAGAAAGAGAAAGAAGGATAAAATGTAGTGCAGATAGATGTGGCAGGAGAACAAACAGAAGTGAGGAGCATCTTTGAATGATTTTATTCTATCTGGAGAAACGGAGACATTATAATAAGACCTTAGGAGTAATTTCTGTATTTTTCACTCCATTTCAAAATATGTGTGTAGTTCAAGAACAATAGAGAGAAAGGAATCTCCTGGCAATGATTTTGACCATTTCAATGGGGCATGAAAATCTTTATGGAAAGACATAGTGATTTAAGATGTGCTGAATCTTATAGTAATACAAGAAAAATATAGTGATAAAAATAATTTATTGTTTATACATCTGTAATTATGTGTGTGTGTGTGTATATATATATATATATGTATATATATATATATATATAAAGGGAAACTAAGATGATACTATAAAAATCAAAGTCCTGGGGTACCTGTGTGGCTCAGTGGGTCATGCATCCAACTTCGGCTCAGGTCATGATCTCACATTTTGTGAGTTCGAGTCTTGTCAGCTGTGCTGACAGCTCAGAGCCTGTAGTCTGCTGCAGATTTTGTCCCCTTCTCTCTTTCCCTCTCCCGCGCTCATGCTCTCTCTTTCTCTCTTAAAAAATAAACATTAAAAAAATGTAAAAAGAAAGAAAGAAAGGATCAAAGTCCTATAGAGTGCCAAGTTATGCCAGTACAATTAAATAGCTCTAGAAAAGACTAGTTTCTACCAAAAATAAAACATGGCTTTCTTTAAAACCAGGTCTTGAAGAAAACCAGTTCTATGTCGTTAACACGGTACATTTGAGAGCTTTTAGTCTTATTCTTCCTTAAGTAACTTTTGTTCTTACTTCTTTAAGAAAAGATGCAAGTTGATTTATTCTCCTCCAGCATGAGATGTGACAGCACAGAACATGGCTAGTGACACTCTGTCCCTTCTCTTTAAAAACATGCTGAATGGAGAAAGCAGTTAATTATAGAGCCATAGCCTATGGAGTAAAAGTCGGAGGTACATCTGTGTCTGTCCCAAGACAAGCACCGCTCCGCGGGACTTCTTTTGTAAGAGGGGTGTTCTATGAAGTCAAATCAGTACTGGAACAGAGATCGACTTCTCTGGATGATCACTGAAGAGACGGCACCATGATTAGAATTTACGATGATATGAACGTTGAAGTTCAAAATTAACCAGATGCAATAAAAAATGAGCCATTTTTAAATAAACCAATATGCCTGAGTGGAACTCCAGGCATAAAACAAACAAGTAAACAAAAGCCAAAAAAAAACCCACAAAACTTCCCAAGGGCAAAGATTTTCTTCTGTTTTATTCACTAATGAATTATAACTAGAATAAGTACATGGCAGTTACTTAGGTAACTTAAGTATTTGTTGAATGAGTAAATAAATGAATACAAAATATTGAAGTATATGATAAGAATAAAATATTTTACAATTGGTCAATACCAATATTATATGGTATTTAATAATATTATTCTCATTTATGTGTGAAAAAAACTGAGGCACAGATGATGTGGTAGGGTTTTTTTGGGCAGGTAGGGATGTGGTAGGATCCCTTCCCTAAGGAAAGAAAAAAAACTCAAGGCAACCTGGCTGTATGTGTATGCGTATGTGACAACACCCCTCATGACCTTGTAACACGAAACCCCTTATCAGATTACATGTTTGTATGTTACCATATATGGGAGGCAAAGAAGTAAAAATTACAAATAAAACTGTATCACTTGGCGTTCAGGGCTCAGTTCTTTGGGTATGAACCCAACTGAGCAGTGGCTAGAATTCCTAGAAAGAAAGACCTCATTGTCATGCCTCTCAGTGCCTGAATCCTGCTACAATTAAGTAATTCACTTAAAGTATCACCTTTTATTTAAAAAAATTTTTTAATGTTTGCTTATTTTTGAGAAATAGAGTCAAGTGGGGAAGGAACAAAGAGCCAGAGACATAGAATCTGAAGCAGGCTCCAGGCTCTGACTGTCAACACAGTGCCCAGTGTGGGGCTCAAACCCACGAACTGTGAGATCATGATCTGAGCCCAAGTCAGACACTCAACCGACTGAGCCACCCAGGTGTCCCGAGTTATCGCCTTTAAAATTTTTTTAATGTTTATTATTTTTGACCGAGAAAGGCAGAAAGCAGGCGGGGAAGGGGTAGAGAGAGAAGGCAGGTGGGGAAGGGGTAGAGAGAGAAGGAGACACAGAATCTGAAGCAGGCTCCAGGCTCTGAGCTGTCAATACAGAGCCCAACCACAGCTGGAACTGACAAACCATGAGATCATGACCCGAGCTGGAGTTGGACACTTAACCGACTGAGCCACGCAGGAGCCCCAAGTTATCACCTTTTGAAAAACAGTACTGCCGAGATGTCTGACTTCAAAGCACTCACTCTTAACCATTTACCACCCACGAGCCCGGTGCTTCCCTTTCCCTAATACTCATCTTTCCAGTACAGGGGAATGTAAGTCAAAGTTGACTGTTAAACACTTCCTCTGGATCTATGTCAAAGCTCCATGATAAACGTGTCTGATACATCTGCTATTAATAATAAGATTTAACACATGATGCTGGTAGTTTTGTGGATTTTTTTTTAATTTTTTTTAAATTTATTTTTGATACAGAGAGAGACAGAGCATAGAGGGGGAGGAGCAGAGAGAGAAGGAGACACAGAACCAGAAGCAGGCCCCAGGCTCTGAGCTAGCTGTCAGCACAGAGCCCGACACGGGGCTCGAACCCAGGAACGTGAGATCTAACCTGAGCCGAAGTCGGAAGCTTAACCGACTGAGGCACCCAGGCGCCCCTGGATTTTTTTGACCTATTCATATAAACCAGCATTAAAGCTAATAGAGTTATTGTTGGTTCATCTAACTTCTCAGTCTTCTGCAATTTCAAAAGGAGTTGGGACCATAAATATTCATATTTGCAATACTAAAAAAAAGAGCTACAGTCATCTTTCCAAGGCACCTTTGAGAATGCTAAGTTATCAATCTACCTGTCTTTTGCTCATGTGAAAACCTAGTGCACATTTACAAAATTTAACACCTTTCAAAGGGAAAAAAAACATAATAAAGTAACAACATTGTCAAATTTTCACACAATGGGTGCTAGGCAATCAGGTTCATCTTCTGCCAATGTTCATTCCTTGTTCTTTCTAGCCAAGTTCTCATGCCGGCTGCACCTTGGTGCCAAATCAACTGGATGCTGACCAGCTTAATCCTTTTGGAACCAGAAAGAACTCAGCCTTCGATTAAGCAAGGAAGATTTTCTAATAATGTTCAATTGTTCCTCACCCGGGTGAACAACGTCAGAGATCGCTTGGGCACCATTTGAACAGCAAGCAGTACGCAAGCACTACCGGAGAGAAAGGGCATGGCCTTGCTCTCTCAGCCTCCAGAGCTCGGGTCTGAGGTTTCGTGGCAGAAAAGTGTCCTTTGAATCGAGCTTCACTCACCAACTGCGTCACTTGTTTCTCCCTTGTAACTTACCGTGTTCGAAGTCGGGAGTCGTGGCTCTTCCATTTGTTGGTTTTATTGTTTTATCTGAATCAATAAAATCTCAAGATCTCAAAATACTTAATGTCGGGGACAAGATATAAATAAGCTATCTAAACTTGACCAGAATTAATTCAGAGGTAGAAAGATCATGAACCACAAATAAAACAATCATCTCAAAGACATCAAGAGTGGAATATGGCAGTCCACATATAATTAAGAAAAGAGGAAGGGAAAGGATTGTATTAAATCCCAAAGCTTTCTTAGTGACGCACCGCAGAAAGTGCCTGGGGACCTCCAGACCCAAAGATGTCAACCATGTCACTTCTCTGTCAGATTCTAATGGGAGGGAAAATCCGCCCAACTGCTGATTCAGGCTGTGTTTTTGTTTTCAAATGACAACTGCTCTGGTAGACTTCTAACTGTCCCTGAATATTCATACCCTCTTTTCATATAGTAATAGACACCCCAGTTTTCAGCTGGACACATGCCCACCTGAAATAAAGACTATATTTCCTATCTCCATGTAGCTGGTATGAGCATGAAACTTCTCTTCTCTGTTTTACTTTTCCTCTAGTTAAAAAAACAGATATGAAAATAAATTTGCCCAGCGGATTTCTGATTAAGGAGAAAAACCAACTGGATGAAAGAAAAGAATTTTCTTAACAATTGGCATCAATTAAAAAAGATATGAACATTGACTTAAAGCCCACACTTTATACAAAAATTTCACTCAAAATATATGTATAAATGTAAAATATTAAAACTATAAAATGAAATACTAAGACTATAAAAATTTTTAAAAATAATATAAGAGAAAACATTTATGACCTAAGGTTAAACAACAAATTCTTAGACATGACATCAAAGATATGGTCCATAAAAGAAAAACTCAATTATTGGACTCCATACAAATGAAATAGTTTTGCTTTGTGGAAAAGTGTGTTAAGTAAATGAAAAGACAAGCCTTTCATTTAGAGAAAACATATGCAAATCAAATATCAGATCTATGACTCATATATAGACTATATAAAGTTTCTCTAAACTCAACAGTAAGAAACCTAACAGTCCAATTAGAAAAGAAGCAAATGATTTCAACAGACATATCATCAAAAAATATATACAGATAGGAAATAAATATAGGAAAATTTGTTCAACAATATTAGTCATTAGGAAATGCAAACTAAAACTACCATGAAACAGCACTACATATTTATTAAAATGGCTAAAATTTTTTTAAAAGGCATATTGATAATATCAAATGCTGGTGAGGTTGTGAAAAAAACAAACTAGGTCTCTCCTACATTGCTGGTAGAAATGTAAATGATACAGCCACTCAGAAAATTTGTCTGGCAATTTCTTCAAAGCTAAACATATACTTACCATATAACCCAGCACTTGCACTTCTGGGCATTTATCTTAGGAAAGGAAAACTTATGTTTATACAAAAATCTGTCCATGAATATTCATAACAGCTTTATTTAAAATAGCCCAAAACTGGAAATGACCCAAATGTTCTTCACTGTCAATGATTAAACAAAGTGTGTTCATCCACTTAATGGCATAGTACTATTTGGAATGAACTATTGATGCATGAGATGCATGAGACAAATTGGTTCAATCTTAAGGGCATTATGCTGCCAGAAAAAAAAAAATCTGCTTCTAAAGTAAACATACTGTATGATTCCATTTATATAGCACTTTTGAAATAGCAAATTAAAGAGATGGGAAACAGATTAGTGCTGCCAGGGGTTAGGGAAGAGGTGGGGACAGCATGCAAGCACTCTCTAGTGCTAGAACAGCTCTGTATCTTCATTATAGTAGTGATGGTTATATGAATCTACACATGTGATGAACTGTCATAGAATGAATTACAAAGACATACAAAAAATGAGTACAAAAAATGGTGACACCTGAGTAACGTCTGAGTTTAGTTAATTATACTGTTCTAATTTATTTCCTGGAGTTGATAAGGTTCTATAGCTACACCCTATAGGTGTCACTGTTGGGGGAGCTGGGTGATGGGTCCATAAGACCTCTCTGCACTATTTTTGCATCTTCTTGTGTGTCTGAGTCTGTAATTATTTCAACATTTTAAAAGTTTAACTAAAACATCCCTGGTTATGGAGTTACTAAAACAAATCATTAAAAAAATTAAATACACAATTAAATTCCATGATCACACAAATTTTTGTACTACTAATACATACACTATGATCTTTCCTCTCTTTTAACATGAGAGTGCAATGTGGGATGAGAAGATTCTATTTCAAGAGCTCATGGATTCTTACCCACTCTACAGGAACCTAACTCTCCCTGAGGGTGTGTCACTAGCTGGCTCTGGACTATGACAGTGTTCTTGATAGCAAAGTGACTTATATCCAATATTCCACCCAGATCTCAGAGAAACCTTCTTCATACATTTAACTTTATACATTTAATATTTTAACATTTTATAATTAGTGCCCCATTCCTTTTTTCTTTACTATTGTGCAATTTAGAAAACTGAGCTTATTCGAAAGACTACCTACCCAATGGTGCTATTTAGGGTCAAATCTTCGGTGTCTTCCTTTCAATACAAAGTGGCTGATCTCAGTGGGTGATGCTGGTTTGTGATTCTGAACATTTTGTACTACGCAGATTTCATCCTTTGAACTATTTTACATTTTATCCTTTTAACTGGAATTAGATAGGACTCTCAGATTAAGGTTTTCCATTATTATCCTAAATAGCTTTTAAGTGTATCCCATGTAGTCCGGAGTACAGGGTAGAATACTTCATCCCTATATGCAGCTGAATTCTGGATGTATATTTGACCCAATAGAGAATTTTCATTAGAAAACTTAAAGATCACAGAAGAAGTAAACCTTCCGATTCATAGGTTAATACAGTGTTTTCACAGCATGGGGCAGTTTGATTATCCCCCTTAGTACTGAGTTTTTCATCTGCCTTAACAGAATACAGACACGTAAGAGTCATGTCTGTCCACCTATTTGTTTTAATCTATTTTAGTTATGATTAAATATCAGAAAATCGCAATAATTTCTCGAAACAAAGAGAAATGCTTTAATGTGGCCCACTAACTAGCTATATTATTAGCATCTTTAATAATGGAATGTTAATATTTTCAGTAAAATTAACACATAAAAAATTCAATATTTAGACCAGTAAGAATCTCTTGGTAACTCTTATCAAGCAGATACGGTCTTGTTCTTTACATATTTATTTTCTGAGTGCAGAAAATAAATCCAACAGTACTATCATTCTCATTCATTAAACTTTTGTTGAGTGAATAAACAAATGTATGCACGGAGAAAATAAATGGTGGTGACAGAAGCTTGCCCCCTTTCATCGTGCTGGCTATAACCCCAGCACGTCTTATATGGAATAAGAAACTATTAAAGATGTATGAGGTTTGGGCAAGGTTGGATAATTATTTTCCCGGGACATTTGGGTATGAGTTGATGAAAGAATTAGCCATGGAGAGAAAAATTATAAATCCATCATAAAGCTATAACAGATTGCTGAAGAAGAAAAGCTTGAACAAGGCTCTGTGCAGACATAAACTAGTTTGAGGAAATTGGTTAAAACAAATAAGTGGATAATTGGGAGGTATATATGAGTATTTAGAAAATAAACATTTTTAAGTCTTCATCATTAAAATAAGTTGTTCTTTGTACAATTTTCCTTTTTGTTCTTACTATCTTTAGTCTTTTTGTTTTCCCAATCTGTTTTTTTTTAATGTTTATTTGTTTTTGAGAGCGAGAGCACAAGTGGGAAAGAGGCAGAGAGAGAGAGAGAGAGAGAGAGAGAGAGAGGAACAGAGGACCCAAAGCAGGCTCTGCACTGACAGCAGGGAACCCGATGTGGGGTTTGAACTCACCTACTGTGAGATCAGGACCTGAGCCAAAGTTGGGTACTCAGCCTACTAAGCCACCCATGAACCTCCCAACTTCTTAATAAATTCCTAACAGTCATGTTATAGAAAGCAGTGTTCAGTAGATACTGTTGTTTAGCTTTTTACTTGATCTATTCAGGGCTTCATGAATCATGGATATTTTATTCAGTTTTAATGGCTTGGCCATCATATTCTATGCTAATTGTAGAATTTCAAACAAAAAAGTATTACCACATTTTGGATTAAAATCCAATTAGATTCTGCCTTTTTCCCACTGAATAATCCATACTTCACTTTCAAGTAAGTTAGAACATGTAATACTGTGTGGGATGGGTGCTATTTCTAGAAAATGAGACAAAATATTTGGCTCTTTTCCAAAAGTCTCTAAGGGTTTTAAAGAATTCTCTGTCCTACATGGGAAGTTGTGAATGATTTTTCTCTTTTAGAGAAAAGATTAAATGAACAATCCAATGTTTTAAGTGTTTAGACTTTTTTTTCTTTCTATTCTTTAAGATAATTAAGGGGCTCTGAACAATTCCCACATGGTGCTGTAAAGGTGAAATTCAGTTAGATAATAAATGAGCTTACTAATAGCTCCATGCCAGCCATATTCAACTGAAGTCAGTTAATGCATCCTGTGTTTTTTATTTCTAACATATGGGGCTAAGAAAGGACACTGTCAACTCATCCATAACTCAGACATATTACTGAACTCCATATGCAAATTGGTTTCGATAGTCTCTGCTGATTTTCTTCACACAACTATTAATTTTAGGAATAACTGGATACGAACTAGCTAGTAAATAATTTCTAATGTAGTAAGAGTCCTCTAGCTGGGATGAGATCCAAGTATTTATTGAAGCCTAAATGGTTAGTTGTAGAGGAAAAACAGCAGCTTCCAGGCTGTCAAATTTTCCCCGTATTCTCTAGACTGTCACATTTTGGATTCAATTTTGAAAGCAGATTGCACTTTAAGTTTTGGAGAGAAAGGGACAGCCTTTGTAAGGCTTTTTTTCCCCTCCAGTAAAAGTCAATATTTCAGTCTGTGAGGGAATATTTAGAGGAAAGGAAAAGCCAAGTATTAATGAAAAGATGCATAATAATGAAAAGCTTGTTTTCTTTTAGATTAAGTTGCAGCTTTGCAATGGTTTACACTCAGGGAAATAACAACAATGAAATCACATAAAACGATGGAAGAAAGCGCTTGCTTCTTCACCAAGAACTTCAGAAAGGGTGAGAGTGTAGACTTCAGGCAGGGTAACCAGAGAGAGGTGGGGTCATTCCTCTGTGGCTGGTTGAACTGGCTTCTTGAAATTATAGCAGGTTTGGGATTGAGAACCACAGCCATCCAGTAAGCGTACCTGTAGAGGTACATGACTAGAAATATCCTTTTCTTTTTTTCTTAATCTACTTTTGTATTTCTTTATCTTTCCATTACCTCCAAGATTTTGGTGAGTTTTTGCTAAGAGTGATAGTGAGGTGTGATACTGTCTTTAGAAAACTAAGAGAAGCTTTCATGTTGTCCTTTAGGATGACATAGTCTAGAAGACAGGCAGTATCTGAAGTTGGCTTGACAGCAGAGTAGAGGATTCTGAAGGCAGAGGAGGAAAAAGTGACTATCAAGCTGCATAAAACACAAATGCATTTATTGGGATTTCTCAAAAACAGGAAGAGGCAAAGACTTGGCTTCCTCTGAGCAAGACAGAGGCAATCTGCATATCAAAGAAGGAAGATCTATAAAGGCTGGAGAACTCAAAGGTGGATTATGCAGGAATATCTGGTTAAAAAAGTCATTACTTAAGTGAGTAAGGAGCTAGTATATAGTTAGTTGACATTAAATAGATATTGTTTATTGACCTAAACTTTTTTTGAAAAATAAATAATCCTGTTGAGCTTTGGTATACAGCTTTATGTTAATAATACATTTTAATTAGTAATGGTATTCTTTTTGAGACACGTCTACATGAAGCACAATAAGTAAATATTCTGTGATTAATTGATTCAAAGATTCAGTTTGAAGAGAATGAGACTATTTATCCCATGGGGCTTAAGGCTCTAGGACACCAAGGCTGTGTTGATAAGAACAAAGCTAAGTGATTAATCAAGCCAATGAATTAGATTAATGCAATCAGTCAACCTGGATAATATGGGGAAAGTCTTTTTCTTTTTCTCAACCGCAAGTATTTTTGTCTGTAATTGTTCTTAATCATTCAAATAATTGAATTAGCTATTTTACTCTGCTTGTATGAATGACTTTTTTTACTTATTTAATTTTTTTCTTTTTAAGTTTCTAATTTCTGAAGGTTTTCTACCATGTGTCCTGCCTTTGTTGGTGGTCATCCAAAAATTGTTCTTGTGAGCTGATTTTCCCTATAAAATCTGTATCGTTTCAATTACCTGATGTTTTTCCCCTTTCTTCATCATATTGGTATAAATAAGTTCAATGATAACCAAACATAGATTGTGACCTTGATTTTCCTTTCTCAAATCTCACTTTATCGTCTCCATAAAACATCCATTTACTTTGTCTATACATTTATCTTAATTAGCTTTCAATTCCTTCCATTAAGTATATCTCTATCAATGTTTGCTGTGACCAGGACAAGTGGTGGATAACAGTGCTATTTTAAGTAAGTATGAGTCAGATAACTGTAGCCCTAGGAATGTTATATCTTTTTTTTCCCTCCTTGACAGTCCAAGGACCAAGAGAAGGACAAATGAAGTAATTAGAATGAGAGTTATTCCTTCATAGTAGAGGCAAGGTCAAAGTTGTTCTTCAAATTCATTTGAGTGGCCATCAGGAAAGTCATTTGTGGCTGTGATGATAATAAGAGAAGTCAAGTGTTTAAATAACATTAAATGAAAATGAGATATTTATTAGAAACCCTTTAGATTTTGGTGAAATATATCATTTATTTTGAGTAGATTATGAGGTAGACTCATGACAATCCAATCATGCAGAAATTTAAGAAAAAAGACAATTGCATTGTTAGCTAAGATTTTATATTAGGCTGGGGAGAAGTAACTCAGTATCTAATAGCATTTTATTTTCTTATTTCCCTTGTTTGCACAAACATGTAAAGAGTAATATTAAGAAAAGGTAGGAACCCAACTTTTCCCTCCTGTGGTCATAAAGCTCCTATAAGAGAAATTACCCCCCAAATGGATGGATTATGTGGCTCATAGAGGACGACCATTTCTGAGAGTAATTCATAGATATGTTTAGACATTCACATTTATAACTTTGTTAATCTAGATTTTTTTTGCTCATATCTTACTTTATTTTCCCTGCAATCTGTGTGATTTGTTGATTCATCTCTACTTTTGTACTTTATAAGATTCTTAAAGAAATGTTGTTTGCTTTATTACTATAAATTGTTATTCTATAACTTTCATAAGCCCTTTTTCTTACAAAGTGAAAGTCTAGTTCAATATATCCAGCTAACTCCCACTGTTTGTTAAAAGATTAAGGACATGTAATAGGGCAATACAAGAAAAAAGAAATATATAGGCTAAGCAGAAACATCTTTTTGAATAGAAAACTGTGGCTACAACTTTTTTTAAAGTAAACATATCATAAAATTTTAAATCTGCAGGAGATATTAGAAAGAATTTTTCACCAATCTAGAGACTGATGCAGAGATCTTATAATTCTTGCCTTGAGCTATCGGATCAGAGCACATTCAGTTGTTAGGGTATGTGCCTGACCTGAGGCTTAGCCTGTAAATGGGTGGAAAAGACAGAGAATTTACTCTATGTTAAACTTCAATCAACCTCTGGTTGATGAGAACAGTGTCCTATCAAGATTCCAAAAAAGGAGAAGGGTCAAAACTCCTCCTTTCCCCTGTTATTTGTTACTTTTCCCAGTCTAAGCCAAAGCCAGGTGTGTGTAAGTCCGTATCTCTCTCACACCTGCCTCTTTAACCTCTTACTACACTTGCTTAGGGCCAGGGATGAATAGTCTGCTTTACCTTTTTCTTCTCTTGCCTTTTGCCCAGGCCTTAGCTTCCTCTTGCCTTTGATCAACGGGCCTGGCAACCTCACACTCCCACCCCACCACTTCATTAGTGGGCAACTCTGTGAACTGAGTCCTCCAGATTTAACCTTTAATGTATTGAATATAATAGAAGAGACTGGAAACTCTTCTTTCAAGAAAATGTCTTTGTTTGCAGGGCCATTGTCTCACTAGAAAATCCTATTTTGAATGCCAAAAGTGAAATATTATTTCATTTCTTACTCTAGGTATTCCTAGAAAGACCTAATGAAGCCCCAGAAAGATAGATGCTTAGGTGAAGCTCCAAGAGAAATGCAGTAATGGAAGCACATTAATGATTTTCAAAATAGAATTCTGATAATATTTGCTTTGTAGGTAAACACATAATCCAGGAAGAAATCATTAGAAAGAGTGCAATGCAATATTACTAGTAGTTACTAAACTGACGTCTCTAAACACCTTCAATCAGAAGTTAGAGTATAGTTAGGGAGGACACATTTGAACATGGATTATATTGCTACAGGAATTACACCTAAAAGACATGAGAAAAGTTGGGATTCTAATAGATTTGGAAATTTGGGGTGTCTGGGGAGACTGAGAGGTGTCTTTCTACCTCAGATGTCGCATGACCTTGCACAAAGAGCTGAAACCTACTAACTGGATCCATCCAGGCGGTACTTCTAGTTCTGTCATTTGGGGACCTCTCATTTTTATGACACTTCCAGGGGAGACAAATTGCAAGAGAAAGTTCTCTTAGAATGAAAAATCAAAGGCTACCAACTACTCTAAGAAGTCATAGTCTTGGCCTCATCTCTTGCAATCCTTATAGCAACTATAAGTAATCAAAGCTGTTTTAAGGCTTTTATGTAAGGTTTAATTATTTTCCTTTGCTATGAACTTTCCAGTGGAGAAAGCAAAATTTATTTACCTAATCAGTGGACTGACACATAGTAACCAATATCTAAATACAAACGAACCTTTGGGAGAACAAGGAAAGGCTTAATATGGGAGGATCAGACTCCTAAACAGGCTTATTTTTTAGTGCTTCATTCCCCAGCCCCCTCTAGGTGCCGTAGAGTATAATTGTGTTTTAAATAGCTCTTGTGATTTTAACAAGCTTTGCTTGTACAGTTTTTTTTTCTTTGTTTCCTTATTGTTTTAATGGAACCTTTTATGGAAGGATGCTTCTGACATTTGCTTTGATTTTTTTTCATCTACTTTCCACTTTTGCTCTTGTTCTATTATTTCTAGGAGGTGGGGAATAGAATATTTGAGTATGATCAAAACTATTAAAAGTGTATCTACTTCCGCTGAAAATTCTTTACCATTTTGTTCTGGATATAGGCTTCAGTGTGGAGATATAAAGGAAACAATTTAATGTTTATCAGGGTATATTTTTATTTTTTTTAATTTATTTTTATTTTTTAAAATTTTTTTAATGTTTATTTTTGAGAGAGAGAGACAGAGTGTGAGCAGGGGAGGGGCAAAGAGAGAGGGAGACGCAGAATCCAAAGCAGACTTCATGCTCCAAGCCATCAGCACAGACCCCGACACGGGACTCGAACTGACAAACCATGAGATTATGACCTGAGCTGAAGTCAGCTGCTTCACCGACTGAGGCACCCAGGCGCCCCTGTTTTCATTTACTTTTAATAACCTAAGAATTATGGCTAAATCCTAATGCCATCTAAATAAGGAAGCTCATATCTATGTATAAGTTTTATATATAAAATGATACTGGAAATTGGTAACAAAAAGTAATGAGTAATTTTTCCCATCATAAAACTGAAAATAAATAAGACATTTATAATTTTTAAATTAGATAAGTGTACACCATAGATCATTCCCTTAATGTTGTTTTCTGACCCTTTGCCAGGACTTCAACTGTGATTTATTTAACTTTGAATCAGGGACACCTTGTACCATGATTCCTTTGGTATACCTAACTTTTACAAAAGCAATGATTTAGCCTTTTTTCTCTTGTACGTTCATGAAAACATCTTAATGGCTATCTTAGTATGATAAAGACTTCAGATTACAAGGCCAGCTTCTCTTAAATCTTGCAAAGAACAGTTTTTCTTCAGCTAGTATTAAAAGAGCATTCTTTTTTAGATTTAAAATTTTTATGATGTCAAAAATTTTGAACCTACTTAATAATTCATTCAATGGATATCTAATGAGCACCTACTGTGTGTTAGTCTCTGTTCTGACCCCTAGAGATATACAACAGGAAAACTAAAGCAGGTAATCAATCTGGAAATAAGAGCCCGGTTCTGGGCACCTACATGCAAGGTGACCAAGTCACCTGGGATAGAAAAGTCAAGGAAATAAAAACGACAGTTTCCTTCTTTATTTCTTGATCTGATTGTAGATTTACTTTTTCAAACTTTCTTTCTTTTTTTAACTTCTGAAGTGTAAGCACAGGTACAAAAAACATATACAAACAAGCATACAGTTGAATGAGTTTAATAAGATCGACACCCGACTACCACCGCTCAGGTAAGGTGAGAAGCAGAAGTATGCTCAGACCTGCAGAGCCCCTCTCTACGCCTCCTCCATTACCATCACTTCCCTCCCCACAAAAGTAGCCATTCTTTTTACTTTAAAATAATCAGATCTTCACATTTCTTTATAGTTTTATACCTAAATATTCAAGGGACCAGAACAAAGCCTTGAAAGTTGTATGAATTCAATAAGTTTCTAAGCAACTTAAGTCACTGATGGTGCATCCTCAAGTGTGGTGCATTTGACCTACAGTTTTGAATATCCCTCTGTCCTCTGTATTTCCTGCAACTTGGCAGCTGATGTAGAGGTCTGATTAGACTCAGGCTGTCTTTTTGGCAACACTATAAGTTGCATTGTGTACTTTTATTAGGAGACATATGTAGTTTGGTTGCCCTTCTTTTTTTAATATTAGTAGCTGGGAATGTCTTGACCTAGATCCATTAATTTGATGGGACTTGTAAAATAGTAATATGCCACTGCTGTCATCTATTTTTCATTTACTGACTAGAATAATTCTATACATAAAGGCTCTCCCTCAACTATTAATTTGGAATCCAATAACATTGGCAATGCAGGATAAACATTTTCTTCTTTTGAGAATATTGGACTTATCTATACTCCTCCTTAGTACCCTGCCTGATGTGCTTTCCAGTGCAGACATGTTGGCTATTAGGTCTCCTGTTCTGAGATCCCTCACATACCCCTGCTTCTTCCCACATGGATGCTAACACAATACCCATTTTGAGTCTGCTGGTGATATTTTCCCTTACACTTGTACTCTGGATTGCATGGAGGATACTGTGTCACCTAGGTAACTGTAAATGTGCATTAATTTGGGGGATTTTCTCATGGTGATTCTGTTATTACAAAGAGTTTTAGGGAGATACACAAACTTTGGGGCCCTGCTGCCACGTTCTTTGCATTTTTGTATTCCCTCTTCTACATGAAGCCCAAAGTTATCCAAAACTGCCATTGTGCCACTTGTTAATTAATCCTTCAACCAAGCATCACAAACTATCCTTTTAAGGTCATAGTCTATTATCTAAAAAATAAGATATAATAAAAATTTTTATTGATTAAACAGTTTATTGATTACAAATAGATCCCTTACAGAGGCTTTCTTCTCACGAGCATCAAGCACTGTCTACTAGACGTCCAGTAAGGATGACTTTGGAAGATTACTGACACTGCGCAAGTCCCTTTGGCATTTGGTAGTGTTCTAAAAGAGGATAAAAATCGGTCTGGACACCAGCGTCTCAGGAAATTGCTGATACTATATTTCCCAGACGGACAAAATGGGAACTGGGGCATGACTTTCTCTAACCTAGCTCCAAAGTATTTGTTCTGATTAACGTACACATAAGGAAGAAAAAACTCTCCTTTCCCAAAGCAACACTTCACAGTGTCCTCTTGGTTAAATTCCCATTCCAAAATAGCATGAAAATCAAACACAAAAACACGATAGGTCAATAAGAGAACTTTATCTGGGTTAAGGACATAGATTGGTTTTCCATAGTGAACTTGGCTTTCTCTTTTTTTTCCAAAGGGTTGAGTTTGCATGAAAGGGTATAAAGTTTTAGCCCAGTTCCTCCTTGGGATTAGTCATAATTATTTGCAATAACAAGCCAAGCTTAGGCACAGTATCTGAAACTATGGAGCAAAGGGGTATTAACTGGATGCCTGGCCCTCGTGAACACCATGATCTACCCAAGCAAACTTACTGAAATACAAGTAATTTTTGAAAGAATTATCAGCATGTTATCTTTAATGCAAGAACTAAGTTACTAAAGTCATGTTTATTCATTTAAAAGTAAATGACACATTTCTATGTGCACCAGGAAAAAGTGGTCCATGCTGAATTCAAATTAAGGATTTCAAGCCTCATGTTTATAGATATTTTCTTAATTACGAAAATTGCCAGGAACCACTCTTTGATCTAAAACCTGTCAACCTTCATTGAATTACAATGTAATTTGCTTCCTCCATCCCAAAATGACCAGTTTGTGTTGTAACATGATCTTCTAATAATGTGATCTGTAGTACCCGATCTAACAAAATTTGATTTTTATGAGGAGCAGATACAAAAATAGTGCAATGATATTTTTGTGTTGAAAGACTTAAAATGTCCTTCAGCTGATGAACTTGCTTTAGGTATACCTACATTTCCGGTGATCCTGAATCCAAGCAGTTGATGGTAGTAAGACTCAAAGTCCAAAAGAAGTACTTACAATGATTTAATTATAAGGATCAAAACCATGGCAAATTCTGTAGTATCGTGTGATTCTGGATTCACCCAAAACATGCATTTGATAAAGCTGTTTTAAAAGTCAGTCTACTGGGGGCACCTGGGTGGCTCAGTCAGTAAAGCGTCCAACTTCGTCTCAGGTCATGATTTCACAGTTCCTGAGTTTGAGCCCCACCTCAGGCTCTGTGCTGACAAGACAGCTGAAAACCTGGATCCTCCTTCGGATTCTGTGTCTCCCTCTCTCTCTCTGCCCCTCTCCTGCTCACACTGTGTCTCTCTCTCGCTCTCAAAAATAAATAAACATAATAAAAAAAAATCTCTAAAAAAATTCAGTGTACCCAGAGTCACATAAGTGGCATTGTTGGGTGGCATCATTGGTTAAGCATCGTGACTGTTGATACCAGCTCAGGTCATGATCTCACAGTTCTTGAGTTCAAGCTTTATATCGGGCTCTGCACTGGCAGGGAGAAGCCTACTTGGGATTCTCTCTCTGTCCCTCTCTTTCTCCGCCTCTCCCCTGCTCTCCCTTTCTCAAAAAAAAATTAACATTAAATTTCTTTTAGAGTCAATATATCCAGATTCACATGTAGAATCAGATCACTCCCTCCTCTTCAACCTTCTTGAATATTGTTATGTAAGAAATTTGACTTCTTAGGGTAACTTTCAAGGTATTCAGTTATTTGGCTTCATCCTGATTTTGAAGGTAAATAATTTTCTGGAAGGTTGGACAGCTGGAGAGTGGAGAAAGGAAACAAAGGATGCCAGGCATTGAAATTGCTTTTTCCCTAAAATAGAATATGATCTTGTCAATGTTAAGTAGAGCATAGGGTAAGAAAGCCCAGCTGTCTGTAATTTTTTCTATTGAAAGCATAAAATGATTGAATACATTTTTTCCTGAAAACTGATGAGAATCCAAATTATAAATGTACTGGGATACAGCAAAAATTTAAGATTTTCAGATCTAAAAAATTCCGACTTTTCTTGTACAGAGTCATTGGCAGCTGATCGTCACCCCCACCGCACCCCAGGGACAAGGGGGGCATTCTGCTAGGGAAATGAAGCCACTGTAAAAGTATTTTGTATTCTTTGCATAACATAACAACAACAATAGTCATAAGTAACTTAATCTGAATTTATGGGTTGAGTGTTTTTGTTCTTATAAATAATTCCTTGTCCCTTCTGAGAAGCTGCACCTGCCCTGCCTCATCTCAGGACGCGGCGTATTCTTTCTATCGGATCCTCAGTCACACGATTTCCTTCTTCTGTGTTGGTTCATACTGTTGCCTTCTCTTTTAATGTCTTTCCTTCCTTCATAATTACGTTTCACTTAAACTTCAAAATTCCCTTGAAATGTTACTTCTATGAAAAAGCCTTCTTGTGGTGGCATTTTGACTTTGCCTCTGTTCCTGCATTTACGTGTGTTTTTCGTGTACAGAGGTTAATTGATTATGTGTCTGGGAGCTGACCGCGCTGTCATTTCTCTATCCTCACAGCTGCTGTGGTACAGGTGCCTTTTTCTGGGCAGTTGATTAATTATATTTACAATGCGGGGACTTAATGGGCCAGCATACACGGGGGGCATCTTTCATTGCAACGAGATCCTTCCGGACAAGGATCTCTCCCAACAATAAGACTAAGAAAATGCATTTCAGGGGATGCAGGGTGGTAATTATGAAATGAGGTTGTTTGTTTCTTTGTTTGCCACCTTAGGACATACAGTTCAGCGATTTTTAGTATATTCACAGTGTGGTGAAGCCACCACCACTATGTAATTTCAGAAACCATCTAACACCCCCAAAAGAAACACTAGACCCCCCAATTCACCCTTCACCTCATTCCCTGGCAACCATTAACCTACTTTCTATGTCTGTGGACTTGTCTATTCTGTGTATTTTATGTGAACTGAAACATGCAATGTATGACTTTTTGTGTCTGGTTTCTTTCATTTAGATAATGTTATTAAGGTTCATCCAGGCCGTGGTGTGCATCAGTACTTTCCTCTTTCCTTTTTATGGCTGAAAAATATTCTGTGGTACAGATGTACCACATTTTCGAAGATTCAACAGCTGATGGACATCTAAATTGTTTTCACTTTTGGGTTACTGAGAATAGTGCTGCTACTAACAAGTTTCTGTGTAGCATATGTTTTCAGTTTTCTTTGATATGTGTCTAGGAGTAATACTGCTGGGTCACGTGGTACTTCTGTATTTAACTTGGTGAGGAACCCCACGTTTTTGTCCACATCGCTGCCCATTTTGCATTTCTATCAGCAATGTCTGAGAGTTTACTTGTCTTTTTATTGTCATGTTCTAAGAATACTCTATATATTCAGGATTCTTGGCCCTTCTCAGATATATTATTGGAAAACATTTTCTCTCACCCATGAGAATTAGTTACATGCCGGACTTCAGCTCAGGTCATGATCTCCTGGTTCCTGGGTTTGAGCCCCGTGTTGGGCTCTGTGCTGACAGCTAAGAACCTATAGCCTGCTTTGAATTTTGTGTCTTCCTCTCTCTCCGCCTCTCCCCAAATCGTGCTCTGTCTTTCTCTCTCTCTCAAGAATAAACAAACATTTAAAAAATGCATATTCTTGTAGTTTTGGCATCATGTTTAAGAAACCATGGCCTAATCCAAAGTCCCCAAAATTGATGTGTATGTTTCCTTCTAAGAGTTTTATAGATTTAGCTCTTATATTTAGCCTTTGATCCATTTTGAGTTCACTCTTGCATATGACGTGAGTTAAGAGTACAGATTCATTTTTTTGAGCGTGGATATCTAATTGTCCCAGTGCCATTTGTTATAAAACTTCTTTCCCCATTAAGTGGGGAAAATTTGTGTAAATTTTTTAATATCTAAAATCATCTGAAATCATTTAGGCCAGAAGGTGAAGCTCTCCTGAATGCAGTTCGTGCCCTTATAAAACAAGACCGAAGAGAGCTCCTTCCTCCTTTTCACCATATGAGGACATAGGGAGAGGATGGCTATCTGTGAACCAGGAAGCAGGCTCTCGCCAGACTCCACATCTGCCATCGTCTTGATACTGGACTTTCCAGCCTTCAGAACTGTGAGAAAGGCCCTTCTGCTGTTTGTAAGCCAACCAGGCTACGGCTTTCTGTTATAGCAGCCTGAACTGACTGAGACAACTACCTTCAGGCTACTATGGTTTTAATGGGAAATGAGCTGGTAATTTTACTGGGGATCCCAGCATATGATGAGTTCCTTCTCTCTTGATACTTTTAAGACTTTCTTCTTTGTCAATGGTTTGTAGCAATTGATTATGATGTGTGTGGATCTCTTTGAATTTATTTTACTTGGAATTTGTTGAGCTTCTTAGATGTGTATATTAATGTTTTTCATTAATTTGGAGAAGTTTTTGACAATAGTTTCTTCGAATATCTCTATTCTTTTCTCTTTATTAATATTTGATATGGATTGACCTCAATTACCCCTACTCTCTATTCTTGACAATGATTTTAATTGGATAAAACCAAACACTCATACTCCAATCACAGAGAGTGGTTTCTATATAAACAACCCAGTCTGGTGAAACAGACTAAAGAAGATGTTTTCTGGATATTTGGCTATGTGAGTTTATACCTTTCTATAGAGCTACTGGGAGAGATGATTCTCTTCTGGATAGTATGCCCCCATGTTGCAAAGCTACCATGAGTAACTTGATATGAGTGGCCCTAAGGAGGGGATTGCTAAAGGAAGGTAGAGAAATGCAATTGGAGCCCTGAACCTATCTCTTTTTTTAAGTCTAGTTAAATTGAAATTCATAAGGTTTGTATGTGGATATGTGTCTGTTTGGAAGAAAACAGGTTAAAAAGTAAGGTTTTAGCTCAAAAAAAAAGATGAATACTTGTGAAAATTTACTAAAAGTTTGTTTCTAAGTATGATGGAAACATCTATGATTTTTGTGTGAGGAACAAAAAATTTTTTATGACAAATGTCAAATTATATACTTCTGTAGTTAGAGATAAAAGAAACCTAAATTTTGGATAGCTAAAGATTTAATATGAAATATAGTCTTCGTATAATCACAATGAAAGGTGTAATTGATTGAAGATTATCAAAGTTAACTGCAATATGAATGGTCCAGGATGCCATACTTCATGTCAAATTTAATTTGACTCTTTTTAAAAGGTAAGTTTGGCTTTTAGTTGGCTTCACGTCTTCCCCAAAGCAGACTTTCCAGTTGAAATCTTTTCATTGTGAACAGGAATAGAGTGATGTGCTTGACACAGCCAGATGAAACACATCACATTGCACCTGACAGCCAAGAAATTTAAACTGACAAGAGCCTTTTGAAGGAGTCATAGAACAGTGGACTTTGAACTAGGAGTGCAACCAACAGACACCGGTGTGGCCTTGGGCACAATGGGGGAAATTTTCCTTTTTTAAACATCTTCTTTCTCATGTGTCTACTTAAGGAACTAGGTTTTTATTGTTGTTTTTTCCCCTCTTATTTATAGCTTCTTAGAGAGCTTTGGGTATCCAAACTCTAAAAGCAAAGGCAATGAACTAAAAACATGTATAGAGTTATACAACCTATAATTTTGGCTTTACTTTCTATAACTAAAGATGAACCTAATTCTTCCTTTGACTCAATGACACTAAGAATAAAAAATAGATACAATGTTATATACCACATTACTTAACTATACTTTAATTAGAAATAAAATTGATGGTTTGTCCCCCTCTGTTTTTATCTTATTTTTCCTTCCCTTCTCCTATGTTCATCTATTTTATTTCTTAAATTCTACATATGAATTAAATAATATGATATCTATCTTTCTGTGACTTACTTTGCTTGGCATAATACACTCTAGTTCCACAGAGGAAAAACTGAGGGTTGCTGGAGGGGGATTGGGTGGGTGGAGAGGCTAAACGGGTGATGAGCATTAAGGAGGGCACTTGTTGGGATGAGCACTGGGGCTTATATGTAAGTGATGATTCACTAAATTCTACTCTGGAAATCATTATGACACTATAGGTTAACTAACTTGGACTTAAATAAAAATTTAAAATATTAAGAAGATAAAGTTGATTCTCTCCTCTGTCTCAATAAGAACAAAACCTGTGAGAAACCCATTCTTCCACATAATTCTGACACTCTCACCTCTTCAGCTGCGATGCTGAGTTACTTATTTCATTACCTAGTCACTCAGCAAATTTTGTTGCTTGTGTATGTAAATATATTAAAATAAATTTATTTATGTTCATCTTTGCCACTTTCTCAGTCCATAAAAACATTTCTTAACTAATATGCTAATTAATAGTTATCAGTCAGTTAAGTGTCCAACTCTTGGTTTCAGTTCAGGTCATGATCTTGGTTTCAGTTCAGGTCATGATCTCATGGGTTTATGAATTGGATTCTCTGTCTCCCCCTCTCTCTGCTCCTCCCTCACTTATTCTCTCTCTCTCTCTCTCTCTCTCTCTCTCAAAATAAATATACTTAAAAAAAATAAAAAGATTCTATATTTGAATACATCTAATAAAATCAAAATTTATAAAGCTAATATTGATAAAACTACAAAGAGAAGTTTCCAAATTCATTATCATGGTCATGCCAAGAATCAGCTGAAAAGCAACAGCATGAAATAGTGAAGAAATTGAATATCTGAACAGAACAATCAGTAAGTTTAATTTTATAGACCTATATAGACCCCTGTATGGAGCAATTGGAGAACCCATATTCTTCTCAAGCATCAGGAAACACACGTAAAAATTGAGCATTTACTCAGTTACAAAGCAATCCTCAAGAGATTGGTATCATATAGATTCTGACAGAATATTGAAAATAGAAAAAACATTATTCGATTGTGAGCTGGCTTACTGTAGAGCCTTAAAACCAGGCAAGGATGATGTATGAAAGGTAAGCAGTATACATCTCAACTTACTTGTAACCTGCTTAGCAAAATATGAAAACAACTAATTTAGTAACTTACAGAAAACAAAATCAAGTATTGTCATTGAGCAATATATTATAGGAATATAAAGGTGGCTATTTTAAAAAATACTATTTAAAAATATCTTCATCATGGTAACAAATAAAGGAAAACAATCTGTTACCTCAACAGGTATAGAAAAGTATTTGATATATTTCAGCACCTATTCTTGATAAAAAAAATAATTAGTAATATAGGACGAAAAAGAAGCTCTTTTCCCTGTTGAACTATCTACCAATATTCTACAGCAAGATATGTTTACTGTTGAAAGTTTTCTCATTCAGTTAGGGATGAGCAAAGATACCAACTATCACTGCATGTCCTTAATATTTTACTGGGCACATCAACAAATAGTAATATATGTTAAACAGACAAACAAAGATATATGGTCAGTCAAGGAAAAAACAAAACTGTAGAAACTGCTCATTATCACATATGATAAAATTCTTTTAAGTAAAATAAAATGTCAGTTACAGAACATTAAGATGAACAAGTTTGGCAAGGTGGTTCCATGTACAACTAAAATAGAAAATTTAATTATATTGATACCTATTAGCAGCAATGTCCAACCTTGTATTCTCAACCAAATCTTAGATTTGCTACTTGGTATTTTGTTGATGAAGCCAATCTATCTTGCAGTCTTATATTAGATGATCTGCTGTTTCCTCAATTCTGTCATCACGGCATATATAGAAATAGCAATACGTGTTTAGCAACATGGAGTAAGTGCACAAGGCTATTCCTGGCAGGAGGGAACCAGCCCAGAATCATCTGAGGCTTATACTTTTTCATATTGACAAATCAACATAAAGCTTACAGAGTGCTTTCATGGGCATTTAATAGACGTTTTGTCTAGCAGGTAGAAATATATAGTCATCTCCAGTGAAGTTTTTATTTAATAGACCTGCATAAATACACATGTATACCTGTCACCTGATACACTCTCCTTGCAACACAGCTGACTTAGAATTGACTAAAAAAAACTATAGTTCGTTCCTATTATAATGCCTAACTGACTCATAAAACCATTATTTGCTCCCCCCAAATCTTTATTTTTGCCATATATGTGAAGACAGTGTTTGGACCAGGTACAGGAGCCCTCTCTGTGTGAATCAGGCTTCGAATGCTCTTTTCACCTCAAGCCCTATGAGAGTTCTAACGTCAGTAATTGTCAACATTAGGCAGTTTCAGATAAAGTGGATAACGTCAAGGTCTGCCAATATTTTGGAAGCTTTGCAATAAAAACTGTTTTTAAAAACAAAACTGAACAATTTCCCTTTCAAACTACTTTTTGTCTATCAGTTTATAAATTTGAACATGCCTTAATGTAAAGAAGCATATGATCTGTATTTTAATACCACTTTAGCTGTGACTCGAGGCTGACTAGGTGGATAAAATATTAATGTGGAAACAATATACATGCTCAGGATTGAAACTCCTGAGGTTTGTAAATCAGTTTCCTCCATCCTCCACATTTCTTACCATTCAAAGGATTTCAACCCATGTCAGAGCTTTTTGTCATCCATTAGGAACTCAGCAGCTCTGGTTTGCTCGCTTCGTTTATCTGCTTATTTTTGGTCTCCATTTATCATTATTTTTTAACAGTTGTCAGCATTAAATGTGATTTGCCACATCAGCCAACTTACACAGCAAATGCAAATCCTTTTGAATTTCACTTGCAATTTCTGGACTTCCCCAGTCATTTCAGCTTTGCTTTATCAGCGTCATTTGATTTTCTGCCATTAGGGACAGTTCTCAGAGATTTTTATTGTTTTAAAGGAAATAGAAACTAAAACAGCCATGTTCAATTAGACATGGTTCCTCAGTGTTAGACAAGTAGGGCACTTTTATATCAATAGTACCATTCCAGATCACTAGCAAGACTTTACTATTGGGGATGGATAATACAAAATAACTGGAATTTTTGATCCAATTATTTTTTGATCTAAGTTTTGATCCAAGTTTGGAAGAACAGCATGAGAAGAGCCTATGTAGGCACAGCTTTTAAGTATCCTGCTTATTTCTCCACTGTAGTATTTAACTACATGCTTACCTTTTAATGTACGATTGTTTGATTTTATTCCTGACAATGACAATTCAGAAGACACGTCTTTATGAATGTCCTAACATTATATCATTATTTAGAAATCTAGATTTTTGTTTGGTCAGTATTTCTTTAGATTTTTAATAAGATTTCATATTTTAAGAACTCTGAGCTTCATAATCAAGTTGTTTTATGTCCTTTGTCTTAGATCATGGTTATATATGCTTAGGCATAATTCCAAAGCTGGCTGAGGTGTAAAACCACATACATGTGAGTGTGTGTGTGTGTGTGTGTGTGTGTATTTCCTTTACTATACGTAGTAGCAAACACATTTATTTAAAACCAAGTCAGAATATCCTAGCTAAATGTGGAGGAGTAAAGCTAAGATCATAAAATCTTTTAATTCAAAGACCTAATAAAACTCACCTAATTAGAAACACAAGCATCTTTAATTGGCAGTGCCTTGACCCCACACCTGTAAACCACACCTTTCAAAAATGTTAACCAGTGAAAAGCAGCGATTTGGGTCAAAATGGTTTGACTTCAGATCTTCTCCCTTTGCCTACCTCTTGTCTCCCCTGACATGTACATGTTGAGATTGAAGTTGTTATTAGAAAAGCACAGTCCTCTCTTGGAGAGGCTGCCATAGACTTCCTTTATACCACTGGCCAGATGTGGCAGCATGAAGCCTGCGGAAGGGGTGTGGAAAGCAGCCCTGTGCGTGGCTCCGACGTATCCTGAGCCTCTGTCTGCTATCCGGTGTGTGATCGCCTGAAGAGTCAAATTGGGATTCTCTTAGCAAAGCGGGGGAGGTGCAGATCAGGTATGCAATTCTGCATCTATCACACTTCTTTCGTCCTAATTAAAGACGACGACTCCGGTGGTGGTTTATCCCTTCTTCGTACTAGAGGAAGTCAGAATAGCTGCTGTAGGGAGACGGGGAACACTGCAGAAGTAAACAACTAACATTCAGTTATAGAAACAAAGAGCTGATGGTTCCTCACGGAATTGGGGGAATACCTCAAACAATATTTATCTCTGGGGTGAGCTGAAAATTGAATCACCACTTTCCAAAGATATGTACATTCTAATCCTCAGACTCTGCTATGTCAAAAACGAAAAGAACCTTAGCAGACGTGATTAAGTTAAGAATGTTGAGATGATACTGTATTATTCAGGCGGGCTCTAAATGCCCGCGGTCCTAAATCTTCGTAAGAGTGAAGCAGAGGGAGAATGCGCGCGCGCGCACACACACACACACACACACACACACACACACACGCAGATGAAGAGGGCATTGTGACAACTGAGGCAGAGATGTGGGCATAAGCCAAGGAACACAGAAATCCATGAGAAGCTGAGGGAGGCACCCTGACCTTTCCCTCCATGTTCATGAAAGCACTCTGAAATGAAGTAACAGGTGGGGGGCGGGGACGCCTGGGTGGCTCAGTCAGTTAAACATCCAACTTTGGTTCACATCGTGACCTCACGGTGAGTTCAAGCTCCGTGTCTGGCTCTGTGCTGACAGCTCAGAGCCTGGAGCCTGCTTAGGATTCTGTGTCTCTCTCTCTCTCTGCTCCTCCCCTGCTCACACTCTGTATCTCTCTGTCTCTCAAAAATGAATAAATGTTAAAAAAATTTTTTTAATGAGTTAACAGGACTTACCCAGACACCTGTAAGGTATAATGCGTCATATTAATAAAGAGGAATAAAATCACTAATTTATATTTTATAAATTATTTACCATTTTCTATCTTAGGAAATTTGCTTTCACTGTACTGAGAACATGTTTCTATACTATGAGATTATGCGGATAGCAAGAAAAAAAGTGTTTTTAAAAAATTTTTAATGTTTATTTATTTTTTAGAGAGAGAGCATGAGCAGGGGAGGGGCAGAGAGAGACAGAGTACAGAATCCAAAGCAGGCTCCAGGCTCTGAGCTCTCCAGCACAGAACCCAATGTGGGGCTTGAACTCACAAGCTCTGAGATCATGACTCGAGCCCAAGTCGGAGGCTTAACTGACTGAGCCACCCAGGTGCCCCAAGAAAAAACATTTAAAAAAGTAAGAAAACTTTGAAAAGACAAACATTCTCTTAATTAAGCTGATAAACTTGAGGCTAATGTTACAGTTAACACAGGTGAATAATGTCTTGTTGCCATGTGTGCAATATGGCACTTTAAATTCACTTATTAAATGTTCATAGCCCCCTAAGGTATAGTTTATGTCTGTAGGTTTATCTTAATTTCTTGAACAAAAAAGTTGCTATAATATGAAGTTGAGACACTTAAAATCCTTGATATGGTTTAATGTTCTGTATCTTTGCATGATATAGAATATATTAATTTTATTTAATTAATAATTAATAATATTAATATCTATATAGAGATATTAATTTTAGGTACATATGTAGTAGTGTCTCTTATGCCCAGGGGGCAGGGAAATTCCTTAATCTCCTACCCACCCCCAAGTCCCTTCACTAAAACCTCAGATTTCTCTCTTGGAGCTACATTATTTTAGTTGAAGTGTTTGTTCATTTGTTAAATTCAATAGTCCATAGCAGAAGGTAACATAATGAGTGTTATCAGTAAATCAGAGTATTTAAAACTTACCAAATTATAGTTTCTGAATAAATAAATATGCATAAGTCCAAAGATCCTAAATGGAGAGAATATCTGTGGAAGGCAGATAACGATCGGTCATGATGAGGAAAAAACAAACAGATTGTGAGGAAGAGTAATGCTAAAAACAAGCTTCAACTCTTGTAAAATTCTTACAGAAGCTGAACAGTAACCGTTGGAGGGTCTGTCCTGAGTTGATAAACATCTCCAAGTATCATATAAAGATATCAACTCTTACTGAATACCATTCAATAGCTAACCTGTGTGATACAATTCGCAAAACTATGTAACAAACAAAACAAAAAGTTATTTTGTCATTTCTATTCTTTTCCATAAGAAAAAAATCTGTATTTTATGCACTTTTCTCTGCTTCCTTGATACATGTTCTTGCAACACATATATCTGTAAGAAGCTTAGTCTCAATAATTGTATGTACTTGGAAATTAGGAAATAGGTGAGAGTACTAGAAGACACTTGACAATAAATTAAAAAAAACTTAGTATCTATTCAGGGATGCCTGAATACCCCATCATATTTATTTAAGTATAGATACGTGACATATATATTAAAATACAGTTGTTTCCCCCTTTTCTGTCCCCCACTAGATGCCTGAAACGGTGGATAGAACTAAACTCTATATAGGGGCGCCTGTGTGGCTTGGTTAAGCGTTCAACTTCGGCTCAGGTCATAATCTTAAGGTTCATGAATTCAGGCCCCACATCAGGTTCAGTGCTGACAGCTCCAAGCCTGAAGCCTGCTTCAGATTCTGTGTCTCGCTCTGTCCCTCTCTCTGCCCCTCCCCTACTCACACTGTGTTTCTCTTTCTCAAAAATAAACACTTAAAAAAAAAAGAACTAAACCCTATATACACTGTTTTTTCCTATATGTATATATCTATGAAAAAGTTTAACTTAAAAATTAGGCACAGTATGAGATTAATGATAATAACGAATAATAAAATAGATTATAATAATATACTGCAATAAAAGTAATGTGAATGTAGTCTCTCTCTCAAAATATGTAAATATCTTATTGTACTGTACACCGCCTTCTTCTTGTGATGATGTGAGACGGTAACATGGCTGCGTGATGAGAGGAAGTGAGGTGAATGACGCAGGCACTGTAGCTGACCCAGCGTTAGGCCGCTACTGACAATATATTAGAAGGAGGATCATCTGCTTCTGGACAGTGGCTGACCTTGGGTAACTGAAACCACAGATAAAGGGGGACTGCTATGGTCTTAAACTAGTGTATTTTGATACAAGGAAATATATTAGGTGCCTTGAATAACATTGTTGCTTTAGCAGACTACCTGCCTTTAAATATATCTGACATTTTAAGCCCTATGCACTCCCAGTTTATGTCAAAAAATAAATAGCTATCAAAGGGATTTTATATTTGTGGATAAATTTATAGACTCCTAGTTAGATATAAAGATAGAAGAAAGTATTTGTAAGTATCTGAATATCTTCAAACTGAGCACATATTCTCCCTGAAATGTGGAGGTTATATCACATTGCCAATTATCTGTAAGCCAGTAGAGCGGTTTGGATGTTTTTAATTATTATTCCTTCGGAATCTGTACTTAAAACTGTTCAGAGAAACGACTGCCTGACTGAAAGTCAGAAGACTTCAAGCATAAAACTGCTGAAATGATCAAGAATCAACGGGATACTCTAAATGGGTTTGTGTGCCGCTCCAACCACAAGGGGACGCCAGAGGGCACTCAGCTCTCCTTAGAGGTGGAAGCGGACTGGAGCAAGTGCAGGATAGAACTCAGGATCAAAACGTTTACCAAGTACACGAGGAACCTTACTAAATCTAGTGGGAAGAAATCTAAGGAGGAAAAATTAGAGGTTGAGTGTGAAGAATTTAGTTTGAAGAGATATTGGTGATGCTGAGGTGATGCTGAGCCCACACTTGAGTTGGAGGGAGGAACCATGGTATGCACGGAAGTGTGATTTTTTTCTTCCAGACTTACGGTGGTATAATTGACATACAATAGTGTGTATGTTTAAGGTGTACAGCATATTGATTTGATATCCTTCCATATTGCAGCATGATTATCACTGTAGTGTTACTTATATATTGCATTATGATTATCTCCATCACATAATTACCCTTTTGGGGGGGGGGGGAGTGGTGAGAACACTTAAGATTTACTGTCAGCAGTTTTCCGGTATACAATACAGTACAATGAGCGCTGATCACAATGCTGTGCATTAGATCCCCAAAACTTATTTACCTTCTTACTGGAAGTTTGTACCCTTTGACTAACATCTCCCTAATTCTTCCCTTGCCCCCCGACTCCTGGCAGCCACCTGTCTCCTCTGTTTCTATGAGTTCGGCTTTTTCAGATTCCACATGTAAGTGATTTGTATATAGGAGGCACAATCCTCTAATAGACTATATCAGAACTTCTCAGGGTGGGAGGAAAAGGAATGAAAAAAATCTATATACATTGATAAATAATATGGAACAAAATTTCATGTAAGAACAAGCTGAGAAAAATTGATATGGAGAATATATTTGACGTGCTCAGAAATTAAGGCACTAAATGAGATGAGTAACAGAGAGAATGTATATATGAAATAATTATGTTGAGCAATGCAACATTGATGATATTGGTCTCTTAGCTACCCCTGAGCAAACTTTGCTGATATGTTTTTCAATGAGTGTAAAATGCATTGGGCTCCTCCATAAGGAGATCTATATAAAGTCTCACATGTTGCAGTGGATTTATTGTTATTAATGGTCCAAACAGGAATAGAGTTCATCTGAACTCCCATTTGCTACTGAATGAGACAGTCGATCTATTTTAAACTATATTATGATTGAGTGGTCACAGCTGAGAGAATGGATTAGGAACTACTTCAATGTGGAAAATAAAAAACTCATTATCTTAATTTTCTGTTAACAGGTCTTTTGAGCCCTTTTAATCACCACTAAGTTGAAATGGTGGCAACAAAAGTTAATGGTAGACTAGGTGAGAATTCTGACCTTTGTCAAGTGGCTAACGAGGTTATTCTTTCACAAAATGGGCTCCACAGCTTTTTGGAACTTGCAAGGACAGAGATAGTTTTTAATACTAGAGACTTAAAATGGAAGCATCTTCTTAGCTTTCTTGAAGACTCTGACTACTTTCGGTGATCTTTGATGCTTGAGCCTTTTGACTGAGTAATTTATTGTGTTTTCTTTTATGAGGATCATGCTGTGGCTCATTTAGTCTTTAAGCAAAGTCATTTATTTTGATGCCTCATCATATCATAACAAAAACTACTGCAAATTCTTTTACTTTTTAAACCCCAAGATTATTCCATTTTACATGCAAATGGCGTAAATATATTCAAGACTGAAAAGCCCAATTCTGTCTTTTTCTTTCTCCTCTCTCTCTCTCTCGTCTGCCTCATAAGAAATGGAGAAATATTTCATGGAACAAGACTAAAGTTAAAAATATGTGCTCTTTTTGATTAAACATTCTTCCTAGTTTGACTGGAATCTATACTATTAATCTTGAAAATAATTCAGAAAACTGAGAGATTAAGATGAGTTCTTAGTGCCGTCCATACATTCTGTATCTGGTCCTACACTGTAAATGTAGTTTATATAACTCCCTGGGAGTGGTTCAAAGAGAGTGATTTTTCTGAAAAGATCACTCAGGTAAAGGAGATCAAGAGGGCTTAAGTAAAATTGTGAAGGATTTTCTTTAGAAGATGGACATTAGTGTTTACCTAAGGAAAATCACAAAGATATACCCTAATATAAACAATCTCACTGTCTTGTTGTTTGAGCTAAACTGAAGGTCAACTACATAAGCTTTGTGTATACAAATATGTATTTTGTTTATGGAAGTCCTATATTGCATTTATGATCCTTGACCTATGTCATCAGCACAATACAAAGGCTTTACTGCAAATTAAAAAATATATATATAGCATTTTGTTTAACCCCTGGCTTATCAATTGTAAAATCACTGGGTTGGTGAAGCTGGGTAAAGCAGGAGCATGTACCCACAGGCTGATACATAAAAATGTAGACTCCAAGGTCTAAAGGCAGTCCTTAGGTCATACTAATTTCAATGACCATCGGTAGGAGTGGTAGCTTCAACCTCTGAAGATTATTGAAAAGATAATACTCTTTCCCTGATCTGGAGCCTTCACAGGCTGTAGCATGGTCTTCTCAGACTTCCACATTCAGGTTCATCAGTGCTGGTCCTCAAGGAGCTCCATTAACTGTCCCCACTGTTTACCTGCACACGCTTTGGGTCTCTAGCCTGTCAGGCAGGCCTCACTAGTGTCATTTCCTGGTACTCTGCTCATTTCTGCCTCTGGAGTCTTTAAGAATATTCTCCAAACCTTGAATGAATTTTTCCTTTTTTATTCCACCAAAGAAGTCATAATGGTATTTTACTCACCTAACAAGTGGAGTTAGCACAGCCAGCAAAACTAACCAAACGGACCATAAATGAAGCAGAGTTCTGGCAGGACTTGCGTTCACTTAAGGTTGAGCTCATGACACCATGGAATTCTTCTGAACTAAAAACAGCTTTTTTCTGTTATTTTGATTTTTAAAAAATATAGCCTATATTACCATGTTAGAAATGTTTCCTTCATTGACATATATGCAAGGGTTATTTAACAAAATGTGTTTTAAAACTCATTCAGCTATAAAAAATGGGATCATTACCAGTGATAGCATCTATTAAAATTTCATCTCCATGACTGAAAAGAGATCATTAAATGTCAACAATGATCTATGATTTTGAAACATACCTGCATTCTTTTTCAAATTGTACTCATAAGGTCTCTCAGCAAAGAAAATAAGAGAAACACTTAGTTTTTCATATTATAAATTATCATTGCAGTCCTAGCATCTTTATTTATAAAATTTATGCAATTTTAGAAGGTAGGAAACTATAGAAAATAAAAGTCATCTACATTATTATAAAATGTAACAAAAATGTGAAAAGTTTGGTATGTACTTCTCAGAAAAAATGTATAGAAATTAAGTTAAATATGTGTTTCTATGGAATTATTTATATTTTATCAAATTTTATAACATGGTGTTAATATGTACAGACTGCTTCTTCAGATTAATAATTGATGACTGCCCTTACATAATGATACACATACATTTATAATTTAAGTGACTTCCTAGTATTTCGTTGTATGAATATATCATAATTAATTTAATATGTCCACCATGTGGGGCTATTTAGATTGGTCTTATTTTAAATAAGTTGCAAGAGGCATGTTTATAGTTTTATTTTTGCAATATTTATTTCTCTATGATATATTTCTACATGTAGAATTGCCTGATAAATAAGTTTGTGTTTTAGGTTTTGGCTGTATTGTCTCAAAAATATTTCCCACAAAGTGCTTTAATATATACTTTTAATAAAAGTCTATCAGCATTCATTTCTCACCCCTTAATACTCCTCTGCCTATTAGGATGGTTTAGGATCAGCTTAGATATATTGTCATTTCAGCATATAATTGATACAAAATTCAAGATACTTTGAAGTCCTTTTGTTACTCAATCTTTAAGTCACTGTGTATTTCTTACATATACCATGTCTTAATTCAGGCACTGAATTTTAATTAGATACTTGATTCATGTTTATATTCAATTAAATTTACAATTAAAATATACTCACATCCTCAAGTTGTTCGAAACATATTGAGAAGTTTCCCAATAACTGAACTGAGTATCAATTTCAAATTTTTAATTTAAATCAAGTTAAATTAAAATTCAGACACACCAGCCACATTTCAAGTGCTCACGAGTGACATCTGGTCCGTGACTACGGTACTACATAGCAGAGGTCTAAGGTCCTTAGTACAGTCAACACAACCCACATGATCTAGCCTCTCCCATAAACCCCGTGACCTTGTTTCTACTGTTCTTACCCTACAGCTTTCCCAGGCTTCATGGAACATGGCAGGCATCTCGGGAACTTGGTGGTAGCTATTCTTTCTGCCAAAATGCTCTTTCGTCAAATATCCTAATGGGTTGCTGTTACTACTTTACATCTTTGCTGATACATCTCCTCATCAATGAGAGTTTCCATGATCACTGCGACTCCCTTCTCACTTCTCTATGATCCTTATCTGGGATGTTTTTCTCCTGATACTAATTTCCTCTGGTTACTGCCTGTCTCCCCACAGTGGAATTATAAGCACTCTGAATGCAGGGCATATGCTTACTGCATCCTTAGTGCCTGGCACATAGCAGATGTGCAAATATTTGTTTAGTATAATGAAAGATCATTTATAACTCCTAATTATTTAATAGGTCTTGCGCGCATCTCTGTGTGGGGGGGGGTGTGGGGAGGTGCACGCATGCACTCATGCACACTAGTGCTACTTTTTCTTTCTCTTCCTTTTCTTTTTCCTTACTTTTCATTATGACCATCCGTCTTAAGACGCACTTTCCCCTACCATATTTCTTACCACGTGCCCTATTAGCTCTCCTACAAAACCTGAAGTTTTATTGATGGGTAAGTGGGTGAGAAATACCTTCACTTCGAATATGGGCTATGTCAGCCTCAGACATTCACATAAATATGCTTAGGAACTAAGAGCTCTTGGCAAGAGCTGTTCAGAACAAGGATTACAAAACAGTAAGGCCCACAGGTAAGTTCCACCATATAAATGAGGATAGGTGATTTAAGACAATTGCTTATCCCTCATTTCTTCTGTTACATAAAAATCAGTTATTCCCAAAATAGAGCTTATCTATGATTCTGGAATAGATGGTAATTACAACCTCATGCATATATGTATCTTAGCACTGTTTGCATAATGAGTACTTGGCTCTGAAGAGATCAGATAAACTTAGAAAATTATATCAACAGTATTAAAATAAGGATCATATCATCAATAGCTCCATCAGTCATTTGTCAGTCAAAAAACTTAGATCATGTTTATAAATATTTAGTATAAACACTAGTAATTTAATATAATGCAAATTTAACTATAACAAAATCATAATTACAAAAAAGCCTCATCATTTTCAGAGGGCTCTTTTCTGTTTTACTGTATCTTTTACAATCTTCTTTCTGATGTGTTTCCATGGATAATGCAGAAATTAATAAACTAGTTTTAATGAATGAAAAACATTTTTAAAATGTTTATCAACCTAAGATAAGTTTATGTATGTCAGTACCTTTTGTGATACTGCATAATTACTGTCCTAGGAGACAGTCTTTCATTTGTCCATTTGCTTAATAGAATCTTCAGTGAGTGCAGCAAGTTCTCACCAGGGTAATGTCTTCCTATGGCTACCACTGCCTTTGTTATTTCAGGATGAGTTTCTTTAATGCTTTCTAATTAAATCTCTATTTAAATACTCTCAAGGGAGTCAGGTCATAAAGCTGCTCATTTGTAGTGAAATGGAGCATATGGAATGTGTGATGTTGGTCTTCCTGTCCCTGGAAGCTCACTATTTGCTACGGTTTGAATTGAAGATCCAGCTACACTCCATTTTAGCAGAGCTCACCAATAACCAGATTAAACAGAAAATTAGAATTGCGCAGGGATTGGTTCCTTGCATTACTTGGCATTACCCAGTTGGTTTCTAATGTGTCCTTCTCACACGTCTCTGCCTGGTAAGCTATGCATGGTAACCCTTCAAGATGCAGGGCAATTTCCATTTTTTCTGGAAAACCTTTCTCCAATTCTCACCAACCGTTAAGTTTCTTACTCAAAGATATTACTGCCCTCTGCTCATAGCTCTACGTGTTGCACTTTAGACACTGGTTCTCACCTACTTATCTGTTTCCACCACCTACAAACCTACGAATCCTCCCCCACCCCTCTGATTCCCTTCTTCCTTGTCAGTCTCCGGGCGCTAGCATTCCATCTTTGGTATGCGTGGCAAAGAGAATAATGTTCTCCTGAAGATGCCTGCATCCTAACTTTACTATTTGCATACACACTGTGTATGTAACTCTCCGTGCTTCTCGTTCTTCGTGTGTAAAGTGGGGGTCATTCAAACGCGTAAGAGAACTTTTGGGAGAACGAAATGAATGACATATGTACAGCACTGTCTGGCAGGAAGTAAGCGCTCAAAAATGCAATGACTCTGAATAGTTCTTCACTCGCATTGTCTCATTGGAGAAGCGCAGAACTCCATGAGGTAAGTCTTAATATTATTCCCAACTGCAAATCAGGTCACTGACATTTAGAGAAGCTAAGTAATTTTGTGAAGTGAGGGTCAGAGCTTAGAATCTCAGCAGTTTACCTCCAGGATGTGTTGGTTTACATTACTTATTTGGATGACACATTATTCTTAATTCAGAAATGATTTTATGTTTAAAATTTGAGAATGATTTTCCAAATCAAACTGCTGAACCTTTATAGATCTAACAAACTGAGATCTTTTAAAGAACTGATGGGGGCGCTTGGGTAGGTCAGTCAGTAAAGCTTTGGACTTCAGCTCAGGTCATGATCTCTCTGCTGTCAGCCCAGAGCCTCCTTTAGCCCTCTGTCTCCCCTCTCTCTGCCCCTCCCCTGCTCATGCTCTCTCTTTCAAAAATAAATAAACCTTAAAAAAATAAAAGAACGGATGGGATTTGGAGGAAGGGAAAAGACAATGTAAAGTTCCCAGCATAATAATATTGAGCTGTTCACACTTAACAAGAGTTAGATTCAGAGCAAAAACATTCTCTCAACTATGGACTCAAAGCGACATATTATAAGGGTGAGTCTGATGTTCACACTTGGTCCTTGGATTTATAGCATGAAAGAATCATGCATACTAAGAAGTCAGTAGCTTATATGGCAAGTAAATTTTCCAAGAAGCAGTTAATGTATTTCTTTTACAGAAAGGAGTTTACTTTTGAGTAAGGAGTTGGAATCAGATAAAATTACTCCAAGGGAAAAAAAAGAGGAGTTGGTCTAAGTACCTCGGTCTATTATTTCTCAGAATTTGCATTTGTTCTTAATGAGCACATTTTACTGTTTCTGAACTTACATTTGGACACAAATTAAAATGTTGTACACTTATAATTTATACAAAATGCTCTAAACTTATAATTCATGAAGGTGAATGTGAGACTCAGCAGGTATCTCTCTTTTACTGATCTCTTTCTTCTCTCTCATCTCCAAGGAGCATAACTATTCTGACTTATGAGGTTCATACTTTTACTACAAAGGTTGATAATACCTTTTTTTTCAGATTTTAAAATTTAATATATTGGGTACTACCATATTCTGAATTGTGCCCTCCTGCACTCCCATTCACATGTTGAAACTCTAATCCTTAGTTATGGTATTTAGCTGTGGGACCTTTAGCAGGTAATTAAATTTAGAAGAGTTCAGGAGGGTGGCGCTTGATGAGGGAGCATAAGGCAAACTGATAGGCCACAAACACTCCCTCCCCCAACCAGGTGAGATAGGTGTGATGTTCCTCCCTCACTCCTGGCTGGAATGGGAGAAAAATGGTTAACTGATAGAGATCTTAGTCCTGAAGGACCTAAAAGTCTCCATCACCCCTCCACAGTGATGTGGGAAACAAAGGCAGAAGGAAATGGGAGATAGAACTAAATTTCCTTATAACCAGCAGCCCATTGACAAATACTTGAGACAGGTGAGTAAAATGTTTCTCCAGGAACACCCTACTGTCTTAATGCTAATGCTTTGCTAGAGAGAAATACAACAATAGCTTGACAATAGCTAGGCCTCCACTATCTTGGGAGTCTTCTTCAGCAAGTGAAAATCTCAGTGGAAGCTTCCCATGGACTTTACCTCTCCCAACCCCATAGTATATAACCAGTGTCTTCCTCATGGTTCCAGGGCAGCTCTTCCTGCCCCTGGGTCCTGTCCATATGCTTCAATAAATCACCATTTTGCACCAAAGATGTCTTCAGGAAATCGTTCTTGGCTGTCAGCTCCAGACCTCACAAACCCCACTGTCACCCCAAAAACAACTCATCATAGCTCACCATGGGATTAGCGCTCTTAAAAACAGACCCCTGAGAGTTTGCTTCCCCTCTTTCTTTCTCCACCTTGTGAGGACACAATGAGAAGATACTGTCTGGAAGTCAAGGAGAAGGTACTCACTTTGCCAGCACCTCCATCTCGGCCTTCTCAGCCTCCAGAGTTGTGTGTTTAAGCCACTGTCTGTTGTTTAAGGCATTCAATCTACGGTGTGTTGTTATGACAGCCCAGGCCGACGAAGACAGGCACCAGAATGTCGTCTTCTGCAAGTTTCTTGAAAGACTGCTTCTTTGAGAGATTAATCCATGATGATATTCTTTACTCTTGTTCATTCATATCTCTCTGTGATGCAGTACTCCATTAGAGACTGTATTGTAATTCATTTATCTGTGTTTTTACTCTGATGGTCATTTACATAGCTTCTATTATTTTCATATAAAAACCTATGCTGTTTTGAACAATCTTATGCATCTTTTTGTGAACAAATGACAATTTGTGGTGGAATTTCTATATTGTAGTGTATGTACATGTCCATCTTTACTAATTTTTACTAAATTGTACTACAGAATTAAAAATTCTTCACATCTATGTCAACACTTAGAACTGTCAAGTTTTTAAAATTGTCTATTAAATGTGAGATGGTCTTTTTTTTTTACTTTGATTTGCATTTAACTTTCACTAACATAGCTGCTAAATATTTGATAAGTTTTTCCGCCATTAGACTTCTACGTCTTTGAATTTCCTGTCGGTATCTTTGCCTGATTTTCTATTCAATTATTTGTCATTGTCTTAATGGTTGAACTAAGGGACTGAATTCTTTACTTTAAAACATCTCCAGGGGCATCTGGGTGGCTCAGTCAGTTAAGCATCTCACTCTTGGTCTCAGCTCACATCATGATCTCAGGGTTTTGAGATGGAGCCCCCGTGTGTAGGGCTCTGGGCTCAGGGTGGGGCCTACTTGAGATTCTCTCTTTCTCTCCATTCCTGTTTGCAAAGGTGGGTGCAGGCACATGTTCTCTCTCTCAAAAAAACCCTCTAGTTAATATATACTAATTAAATCTCCCCAGGAAGAACTTTTGCTACACAATCAATGGTATTTAGCCTCCTACCTAAAAACCTGTGTCTCCAGGCTAGCTTTTTTTTTCTTAAAGAGCTTAATATGTTTCTCACATATTATTTACCAGTAAGAGAAAAATTATTATTTTACAATACAAGTGAAAAACATCAAAGAGAATTCAGCGCCATATAACTTTGATAAACTCTAGAGTTTCAGTATCCAAAGCTTTCAGGAAAAATACTGAATCCAGTCACTACTGAAGTGATACACATAACAGCACTGAGACTACTTTGATTTCTATGTTTGCACGTAGACACCACTATAGTTCATCAAACATGAATCTTCCCTTTCATATAAAAAGATTGATAAGTAAGAAACTATTATTTTGAAACAAGGTTAGTACCAAAGCAGAATAGAACACAAATGTTACTAATTGAAAAACCAACAATTCTGTTTTTCCTAACACATAGCCTGGTGTGTGTGTGTGTGTGTGTGTGTATGTGTGTGTGTGTGTGTGTGTGTGTGTGAGAGAGAGAGAGAGAGAGAGAGAGAGAGAGAGAGAGAGAGAGAGAGATCAATGTATGAACACTAGCTTGTTCAAGTCTTTAAAAAATGAGTAAGGGGTCAACATTTCTAATTTTGCTTCTGTCATCTGTCTTTAATAATCAAAGCATCCATCAGTGCAGTCTGAAAGGAATAATGCTAATAAAATTAGGGGACCCTCCCTCCCCCTGTCTTTATTTCTCCCTGTAATGCAACTGTCTCCCTTGGCTCTATGGAATTGCTGACATAAAAATACAGGAAGTTCCTAGCAGCAGGGGCAGGTCAAGGAGGCACCCCTGCTAGTCCTGGCTTGTGTTGGTAGCCACATTCTATGCTGTTCCCCTTAGCTCATTCACCACTGGGTTTTCCTCCCCAGGGGCCCTGGAGTGTTTCTAAGCTACATTTATTATTCATCAAATACTAGGGTTCACAGTCCCTGACTGGAATAAAATCAATTTACATGTATCTTCCTTTTACATTTTGCAAAGAGGTTTGATTTTATCCATTAGAAACATGTAGGTTTTGTAATGATAATAATTTACATGTTTCAAAATTCGAAAGGTACAAAAGAGAGCACAAGGAAAATGCTCCCTCTCACTTCGATGTCATCCCTCTTCCTCAGACAACCAATATTAATGGTTTTACATGTAACTCTAGCACTATTTTATTTTTTCTCATATATATATAATCTTTTCATTTTTTAACATTTATTTTTGATGGAGAAAGTGATAAAGAGAGAGCAGATGAGTGGGGGAGGGCCAAAGAAAGAGAGAGAGAGAATTGTCAAGCAGGCTCCACGCTGTTAGGGCAGAGCTCCACATGGGGCTTGATCACACCACCTGTGAGATGATGACCTGAGTGAAATCAAGAGTCAGATACTCATCTTGAGTGAGCTACCCAGAGGCCCCTAATCTCTTCATTTTAAAGAGACATCAGCATTATATTCACATATATATGTATAGTGGTAGGCAGAATAATGGCCCCCAAAGATGTTCATCCTTTATCCTTGGAATCTGTGACTATGTTCTTAACACAGAAAAGCGGACCTTACAGATGTGATCACAGATATGTACTTGGAGATGGGGAGATTATTTGGATTATCCAGATGGGTCCAGTCTGATCACTTGAACACCTAAAAGCAGAGAACCTTTTCCAGTTGTGGTCAGAGAGAAGTGTGCCCACAGAGGAAGATTCAGAGTCTTTTGATGTTGCTGTTTTTCAAGAGGAAGGAAGGGAACCATGAACCAAGGAAAACAGGTGACTCCTAGAAGTTGGCAAAAACAAGGAAACAGATTTTTTCTTGGACCTCCAGCAAAGAATACAATATGGACAACAGCCTGAGTTACCCAGGAAGGACTCAGCCCTCTGTCTGCCTTATAGAAATTTGAGATCATACATTTGTTTTGTTTTAAGCTCCTAGGTGTGTATTCATTTGTTTTAGCAGCAGCAACGGAAAGCTACCATAACACATTTACCTTGTGGGGTTTTTTTTTCATTCTTAAAAAACTAAATTCAGTCTATATCAGTACATAAAGAGCTCACTCAGCTTAAATTCCCCCCCACAAGTGCAAAATATCCCATCAGATATTATGGGTATTGGGTAAATCACCATCATGGGTATTGAAGGCTAGTGAAGTCTCTTTTGTTATTCCATATAGGAGGTCAGTGGCATATCCTTGTATAAGTCCCGATTCTTACACATATCAGTTAATAGAGAGAACAAATCTTAAGAAATGGAATTAACCATTCGATGGGGATGCACATTTTCCACTTTGATGAATATTTCCAAATTAGACTTTTTAGAGGTTGTTTCAATTTACATTCTACATCCTGTTTCTACACACCTTTACTATTACAGTGTGTTATTGAATATTTATCTTGATCTATTTGATAGCAGATAAACAGAAACCTAGTTTAAATGCATTTATCTCTTGGGGTGAGGTATGATCTTTTCATATGTTTAAAAGTGATTTGTATTTCTGGTGCACCTGGGTGGCTCAGCCCTCCCTTCCTTCCTTTCTTCTCTCTGTTTGCCTCTTTTTTTTTTTTTTTCTGCTAGGTTGATGGATGTTTTCTTATTGATATATCAATACTTTATAACTCTTAAAGAAACAATTTTTTTTTCTTTTGGCTTTGCTTTTTGAAGTTTTAGCATTGCAGATTTTTTTTGTAGTTGTTGTTAATGGATGTCATCAGGGGTGCCTGGGTGGCTCGGGTGGTTAAGTGTCTGATCCTTGATCTTGGCTTAGGTCATGATCTCACCATTCAGGAGTTTGAGCCCAATGTTGGGCTACACACCCTTAGTGCAGAGACTGCCTGGGATTCTCTCTCTTTCTCTAGCATCTCACACCCCCCCCCCCGGTTTCTCTCTCTCAATAAATAAACTTAAAAAAATTCTAAATGTATGTCATCAAATTTATCAATGTTATTTAATTTTCTTAGATGTGGTTTTATTTCACATTTATTTTAAAAACCTTCAACAATATAACTTTTACACTTCCATGGATTATTTACTATTTTTGATTTCAAAATTGATATGTTTGATTCATTTTTTAATGACAAGTTATGAAAAAAACTTTACTTTTACTTTCTTCCGGAAGGCTATCTAGTTGTTCTAACACCACTTATTGAATACTACACATTGTCTTTTAATATGATTTTTAAAAATCAATTTCACTTAAATCAAAGTTTTCAGGTTTAATTTATTGCCTATACCTAAAATGTTATTTTACATTAATTGCATTAATATTTATTAGGTCTTATAAAGGACTAATATATTTTCTGTATTTTTGTGAATGGATAGATAATTTAACGTATCTTGGAAAGAGATATAGTAGACCCCCAACTAGGTTGACTGTTCAGCTAACATCAATTTATAAAGTGCCCATATCTGTCCTACAGATCTTTCTTTGAGAAACGGTTCCTTTCTCCCTGTTCTAGTCCTGGTCTGACTGTACTGACAGTCATGGTATCTTACCACTCTAGACACACATTTAAAAATATAATTTATCTTGGCCTCGTCATTGAAAGTAATTCATCATCCTGGTAAGCTATTCCTGAGCTCACTCCCAGATGGTCTGAGCTATCACAGCAAAGAAAGTATGTAAACTCCAGAACCCAAGTATCTTTTTCCCTGTCACTTTTTTCCAGTATATTACTAAAACAAGGTATGGGGAGAAACCTTCTTCCATAATTCTGTTCCTTCCCTTCCTTTGCCTTAATTGAGCTTGATGATTCATCCATAAAAGCTTGATCAACTATCATAAGGAGATGTTACCTCTTAGGGCACAAAACCTTAATCATCCAGTTTTAGGAGGTAGAAAGATTGTCCTCCCATCCTGGATAGGAGTAGGCATTATTTTATTACTTCCTGATACATCTCACTTGCAGGAATGGGCAAAAGAGCTTTTTTATAAAGTAAAAAAACCCCACAAAATATAAGATGAATTATTAGCAATTCAAAATCTGGCCACACCCATTTGTTTGAAGGTGTTTTTTTTTTTTTTTTCCTCCCTGAAAACTAGGCCAATTTATCAACTTTGCATCCTAGGGACCTAATACAAGTACAGCGAAGAAACTTGGTAAATGTTTGTTTAGTAAATGAATAAATGCATAAACAGCCCCTAATTGGAACTATTTCCTCTGGGAAAAGCTAGCATAGATGACTCACTGACTTTTGCTTAAGTAATTTTTCATACCATTCTTTGCTATTTAGCAGTATGCCCTGGGAGATTTCAACTCCATGGCTTTTCCTGTTGATGATTCATTGCTTTCTTTTTGTTGTGTCCTCCTTCCATTGCTCAGGGCACCAGTGATCATCTTGGACCATCCTGTCCAGGCCATCCTGGGCTACTTTAATTAGAAATCACAACTGCCAAGAAGAAACATGAGCTTAGCATTTCCTGATTCCCCATTTTCAGGAAAATGGCTTTTTTCATCTCTTTTGGAACTCTCTCTTTGCCCAGAAGTGTTGATTCTCTTCCTGGATAAAGTAAATTTAACTGGGTCCCAGCCCTTTAGCCCTGCCTACTCCTCAGTGGTAAAGGTAATAGTTCTTGAATTTATACCCATGAGGCACTGAACAATGATAAGAGCTCTAGCCAGAGGACCTGCATGTATCTATGTGTACATGTGAATGTATCTATGTACATGTGCCTGGCCTGGAGTACTAACTTCAGTATTATTTATGTGGGAATGGGGACACTGGAGGGATGAGAGTTGGATTCCTTCTCTAAAGCAGAAGATTTTAGTTACCCACACAACTTCTGCAAAAGTCTTGTTACTAACTCTGGCTGGAACCTGAGCTATGCATTTTGGAAATCCTCTCCTATGATTCTGATCGACATTCTAAGTCTTACTGTTGAGTGCTTATCACCATGAGTCCAAAAGTTGACTTCAAGGGTTAGCTTTGCCACCAATAAGTTTTCTATCCATAGACAAGTTCCTTAACCATCATGATCCTCATTAATAAGCCAGAGAAAATACTGCCTCTTTCTGAAATGTTTGTGAAGATTAAGTGATAGAATGCATCTATAGAGCATGGCACAGGGGAATTCAAGGAATAAAAATATTATTATGTAGCTAAGTGATGTGACTCTATTCCCAGGCAGAAGATGAAAGATGTATCTGTTCATTATGGTAGTAAACAGGAATAAACACCTTTTAGAGAAAGGTAGCTCTGATGCTACTTTAAAAATGTTTTATTCTGGAAAACCTCATTTGGTCAAAGGATGGTCTTAGAGTGAAATCCAATAAAATACAGGTGAAGTCCATGGAAAGAGCTATCACAGAACCCAATGAAATTCAATTTAATTCTTTACCTAAGCTTATAAATAAGTGCTGAAGTTGCCTTTCTCCATTTAAAGTGCTTTCAGCTAAGACAAACACCTCAAATCCTTTTATTTTCCTTTAGTCGCCCTTAAATGAACACCTTAGTTATTTCTGACATCTCTAATCCAACCTGGAGTCCTCCATACATTCTATAGCTGCTATTTATTTTCTCCAGAGTCTAATAGTTCCTGTCTTTCTATAAGATAAATTCTGAAGCCTCTCCCAGATTTTTCTCTCTTGCTTCAAGTCAGAGAATTTACTTCAAAACTCATCATGTTTTCAAGCAGTAGACCCAAGCTCCTTCATTCATAAAAGGGATATAAGGCTGTAAGAAAACTTCCCTCACTATTTTCTAGCTAAAAGATGATAAAGCAACAATTATGGAATCCATAGCTGGTGATTACTTGGAAAATCCAGGCCTCCAACGTGAGGAAAAAATGTTGTAGGAGTGATAACTTTAGAGGGATTCAGACTCAGAAATCATAATGTCAATAAGCCAAGGAGCCCAATATTTTCCAAGCCACTGCTGCAGCTCAGAGCAGAATCAAGTTGGTCAGATATGGCATTCACATACCAGACTACAGCTTAGAAAGATAAATGCTTCTTCCTCTAACAGATGCCTCCACCAAATCTTTCTTTTTGAAGAATCATGATTTAAAAGTGTAATAGTACATCAATTAATTGGTGATAAATCAGAATCATTGATAAAGTGGCAAATATATAGTTGATGAAGATTATAATTTAAATATGCTCTTTGAGCAGTGGTAGATAGGAGACTGATACTTCCCTGAATAGAAAGTACTAACTCAATGTGGCCACATTGTTATAGATTAAATGATACATATAAAAATATGGTGCATAGTTGAGGGAGAAAAACAATGAGAATATACATTTCTCTTACTCATTCTTGGTTAAAGATTTCAATAATTGTATAATAATGAGAAATTCAATATATGCTATAATAGTTCTAATTTTATTATGTGCAGGTGGGGGTATAGTAATTCTTTATCACATTCCACAGTACAGATATTCCCAATTAAATTTCCTTGGTGCTTTAAAAAGTTTCACCCCAAAATAACTTCCTCAAGTATTAGTTTATATTTTAAAAATTGCATTAATATATATTTTAATTTAAAAATAACGTAAATTGTTACCTTAAATCCACAAATTATATGCTGTCTTTAATAGCACCATTTTTTAAACTTAATATTTGTGTTCCTCCTTTCTTTAACAAAAAATTAAATCAAAGTAATACATCACATGAATGCTTAGAATAAATTTATTAAATCTTTTAATAATTATTTGAGTTCCTACTATGAGTCAGCGATTTTTCTAGGCACTGAGAAATTCAATAATAAAATAAACAAAAACATAAAAAAAAACCTATTCTGATGAAGCCTATAGTCTAGTTGTTGCTCAGATGATGCAGTTATAAGATCTATGAGAAAAATAAACTGAAAGGGTCAGAGAAGGGCTGTACAGCATGGGAGTTGGGGGCAATACAGTAACAGGTACCAAATTTAATTATGTCTTTACTTAAAAGATTAAGCCCACAAGTATACTTGTTTCAGATTTCCCTCTTAATAAACCAATTCTGTGTATTTTATTGTTATTTGATTTCATAGACCATTTCTAAAAAAAGTGTCTGTAATATATGATGATGACTTAGTAATTGGTATCTAATGAATTTAACTTCTGCTTGTTTCTGGATCATATCTATCTTCCCATCTTTTCATTAAGATACCTAAACTAAAGGAGAAAATGCATCTTATGGTTAATGGATTTCTTCAATCTCTTTAATTCACAATATAACTATCTAGAATGCACCAGACATTAGGCTAAGCTACGATGAGTAAGGCCATAAAAAACCTCCCGCATAGCTGGAAACACATACTGGGTTGCAATGCAGTATGATGAGAACCATAATAGAGAGAAGCATGAAGTCCCATCAAAGTAGAAAGGAAGGCGTGACTTATTAACAGAAGTAACCAGGGAAACAGATAATGCTTTAGAGAAGAGGGAAAAGCTAAACTCTCTGGAATGATGAATAGTTCAGACTGTAATCAGAGGAGGACATTCTAATACATGCTGTGTACAAAGGCATAGAGCAGTTAATTTGGTGTAGCCATCAGGAAAACCCAATAGTTCTACTGGAATTTGACACAAAGAGTTTCTGGAAGTCATGAGTTTGTTGGGAGAAGAGCTGAGTGATACAAAGAAGTATCTTGAAAATTTCAAAATTTCTAGGCCTTGACTCCTGTAGCATCTGCCTTGCCAATATCCACTGCCCTGTCCACTGAAAAGGTGCTAGTTTTCAGTACCTCCATTTCTTTGTTGGAGGGCTCTTCTGTCCCTAAAGCTTGCTTTGCCAGGGAGTATGGCAGGTCAGAAAGGCTGGGGAATTACTGCTTCGTGAGCTCAGTGCTTATCCAATGCTCTCAGTAGTTGTGTTAAAATACTTCTACTCCCTTGCCTGCATAGTGGAACAACCTTGAGGAGTGTGTTCTACACTGGCTCTTAGAGTTCCTGCAGCTAGGTTGGGGTCCCGTTCCATAGCCAAACCCTCGGGATGGGATTCCAGCACTAATAGTAAGTGGGCATGCTGTAGCACCACAATTATTAAGATACTCACCCATGCTGAACTGAGTTGGGTACAGGTTGCAGCAAATGCATTGCTTATATAGTATTTCTAGTATTTGAGAAATATAGGGGTAATGGCAATTTTAAGATGTGTGAATTACATTGTTGTTGTTAACTGTCATTGAAACAATTAAAAAAAAATGGCAGGCTCAGGTCAGTAAACTCCCAATTCAAGGCATACGGGAAAGCCAGAGGGTCTTTGGGTACCCTTTAAAGAGATTCTTATCTTTAACTTTATTTTTACATTTATTTATTTTTGAGAGACAGAGAGAGAAAGAACACAAGTTGGGGAAAGGCAGAGAGAAAGGGAGACACAGAATCTGAAGCAGGCTCCAGGCTCTGAGATGTGAGCACACAGCCCGATGCAGGGCTCAAACTCACAAACTGTGAGATCATGATCTAAGCCAAAGTCAGACATTTAACTGACTAAGCCATCCAGGAGTGCCAAGAGATTCTTATCTTTATAGCAAGAGAGCAGAATGGGTTGAAACCTAAATTTCAGGTAGTATTATCACATTAGTGGATTTTCAAACAAATCTGAAATTAGAGTCCTTGTTAGTCTTCTCTGTTCAACTTAGACTTGGGTTGTTCAACTGAGACTTGGGTTGGGAACACTGGATAGGTGTGGTTCAGAAGGCAGTCTCCTCTCATGTTTAAATACCAAGAAGCATTTTATGCTCTGTGGTAGAAGCATTTGCATCCCTGGAATTCTATCTGATGAAAACTTAAAAGTTGTGGGAAAGGAAACCACAAATTCCCCAAAGGCATCAGTCAGAAGATGAATGAAATTTCCTCTTATGCGTATGCTTTGGCTCTAAACCCATGTCTTCTAATCACAGTTGGTTCAAAGTATATTCTCATCTTGACTGATCACAACTAATCCCAAAGCTAGCATCTAAACTCTACTTTTAAAGGGACATTCCAGTGTTCTACTGGCTGGAAGCTTCTTAGATATAGGGTAGAATCAGTGGATTCTCTGGCCATGTGCCCACTGTTGTATCCTGCCTCCAACATGAAGCACATTCATTAATCCAAGACTACATTGTGTAAGATCAAATGTCACTAATCAGACACTCTGTGATCCCTGGTGTATAGCGGTGACAGTTGAGGCACTGATGGCAGAGAAGATAAACCCATTGGAACACTTCAGATCCAATTGTGAGCCATGTTAAATTCAGTCTGTCCTGTCAGTGATGCTTGAAATTGGTGGTCATTCATTATTTCTGGGAAAAAAAAAAGTGGGGATGGGAAGGAAGAAAAAGACTTACAAAAAGAGCCACAGTCAGGTAAGATATACCTGCAGCTGCAGTTTCTCCTGAGGAATTGATGTTTATCATCTTCCTTCTCCACCAACCAGCATTTCCCTCCAGTCCTCAGATGTGTATTTCTGAGGAGTCTGAGGTTTTGAATAGCATTCTGTTGGTAAGGTGTTGCTGCAGTGGGCCAGTCATGGTTATCTCCACTTATAAAAGCACCAAGAGCCTCTAAGGGAATCAGTCCCTGAGTTCCATTTTCCACACAGCCACCATTATATAGCAGCAAGTCTATCTCCTCATGGAAATCAGGGTCAACTACTGCTAGCAGTAAGTAATTCTGTTCTTTCTCTTCTGGTCTGCTGCCATGATAAACTCACAGTAATAAAAATCATACACTCTTTTAAGGTGAATTTGCATATCTCTGCTCTTTTTCATCATGGTATGATTTTATAGTTTAAATATGAGAAGATAATTTTATTTCTTTTATTTCCAACTATTTGAGACATGCCCTGCAGACCATAATTCAGTATCACTGGAAGTATATGTGAGCCGGCAGAAAATAATTGTGGAGAAGGAATTAGAGAACAATTTGTGAAAGAATTTAGAGAATAGAGTAGGCAACTGGATGCCATGGAAATATTTTTTAAACAATTTAGAGACAAGTCCAGATATGTGATTCTGAAAGCTAACTGCAGTGGTTTGGTGGGCTACTAGGGGAAGTGCTCAGGAGGATCTCAGTAGTCCGGTTGAAGGGCAATGTGACTGGATAAAAGGGATGGAGCAGATTTGAGAAATATATTCCAGGAAAAATGTTTAACTTTGGTAGCTAATTGTGTGTGAGGGCTAAGTAAGGAGGGCCCTAATGGAATCAGGCTTCCTCTTGGGGGTTATGTGCTGTCTTATCTCTCAGCTTCTCCTGCTTATCACTCAGTGGGCACTACAAGACTCAGAGAAGTCCCAGGACTCCTCTGAGAAATGAGCAATTTGGCTTTATAATATAGGACATGGAAGAATGTTCAAGGCCAAATAGTGGTTGAAGTACAAAGATACACTAGAGAGACATCCAAGAAAAGTATCAGAGTCACACATTTTCTAAGCCTTCAGCTAAAAAAAAAAAAGGTTCATGGCTTTTGCATACATTCCCCATGTCTTAGGTATAAAAACTCCAAAGACTATTGGGAAAGAACATTTCTGAGAATGATTTTTAAAATGTTTTGTAGCCCCTTCCCCTAGCCCCCTGTCACTACCACTAAAGAGGGAAATACGTTGTATGTGGTGAGTTCCAGCTCCTCATCTCAAGACTGTTACGAGGTGCTTCATAGATGTCTCCTGAAGGTGGAGGTGGTGGTACACTTATGGACTGTTGTCTTATTCCCATGATGCGTTGAGATGAGAGATATACTCACTAACTATAAACAGCAGGACGAAGGAGAAATTGCTAAGTTAGGAATGAGTCATCGTTCCACTCCCAGGATTTGTCAGAGCAAAGGGTCTGGGGACTTCCTGTGGGCCTGCGAGAGAGCAGTGTGAGGCTGCTTGAGACAGGCTGTTCCATTTAAGGGACTTGAAAGACTTTTGTGTTTGGATGAAAAGAAGGCAGTTGGAATTAAGTGTATGAATTAAGTATATGAATTCATCAAAGCGATTGAAATGAGTGAAACCATTCATTAAGAGTCTGCAAACTGGGTGGGTCACCTTCAGTCGGTCTAGGGTCCAACTTTGGTTCAGATAATGATCTCGTGGTCTGTGGGTTCAAGCCCCGCGTTGGGCTCTGTACTGATGGCTCAGACCCTGGAGCCTGCTTCAGATTCTGTGTCTCCCTCTCTCTTCCCCTCCCCGACTTGCACTTTGTCTCTCTCTCTCTCTCAAAAATAAGTAAAATATAAATATTAAAACAAAAAGAGTCTGCAAATAAAATATTGGGGTTCACTGACAATGAAGTGATGAGACAAGACTTAGATGAGGTTAGGGGGACAACAAAGAACTTGCCCTAAGGCGGTACATTAAGACTACCACAACTCATTATCATTATTGCCCTATTTTATTTTCTCTTCGTAGACAAATATACCTTCAAGAAATTGCCCACAGTTGCTACTCCTGCTTATTCATCTATTAATCTCTCCTCAACCCACTCCGATCAGACTTTTCTCTACACCACTCCATTGAGAATATACTAATGAAGGCCATTACTGTATGTGTTAAAAGCACCAGTACGACAGGTGTTGACAAATGCAATGGTTACTTTTCCATCCTCCCTTATTTAAACTTTGAATGGCCTTCACACAGCTGACTACTTCTTCTCTTGGCTTTGGCAATCCCACACTCTACTGATTTCTCCTGACTGCTCTTTCTCAGTCTTCTTTATGGGTCCTCCTTCCTTTACTTGAAATATGAATGGAGAAATGTACCCAGGATTTTGTTTACTTTTCCATTTACGCTTATTCTTTATCCTTAGGTAATATTGCCTAGTTCCTTGGGTTCAGAGAGTCATTTGTGTGCTGATAATGCTAAGCTGTATCTACAATATAGTTACCAAATTACGAACGCGAGAGAGCTAGCTGGATGGCTACCAGGCATCTCAAACTTGTCATATCCAAAACAGAATTTTAATTTGTACTCTGGGTGCCACCCACTCTTCCCTGCCTTAGTTAACATCCAGCCAATAGCCACTCAGTTCCTCAAGCCACGTCCAGGAGTAATTTTGATTGCATTCTTTCCTGTTTTATATCATATGATAGATCCTACATTAAGAAATCTTAACAGGCTTTTCTATCTGAAATATATCCTAAATTCCTTTACTATCCACCATCTCAAGTTCTATCCTCCTTATGCAAAAAACCTACAATAACTTGCATAGATGACTTCCGTTGCCTTATACATATTTTTACAGCTTCCACAAACAATTCTTCACAAGGCCCTTCTCCAACGCTTACTGCACACATGACTTATGGAACATCACATCACATAGACCTTTTCTGACCACTCAGTCAGGAGTGGTGATGCGGTTTTATTCCTCTGTGTAGCCATTGCATTTCTTATTTAGTGTTAGGTTTTCTTTTCCTTTTTTATTCTCTCCACTCAGTGTAACCTATTAAAAGAACAGTGATATCGTGCCCCCTGTGACTAAAACAATGTCTGAAGTACAGTAAATACCCAATAAATATATGTTGAGTAAATTAAAGAATGGATGAGTTGTAGAAATAAAAGGCAATTTGTATTGGATTAATGGCTATGTCGGAAATATTTGAAATGTTAATATTTCAAGACTTTGTACTTGAAATGGAGAAAAATAATAATAAAGTGGGAATTTAAGAAAGAGGCAAGCTAGATAAAGCTTTGTTTGTTGGTTTGTAAGAATAAGGAGGAAAAAAACTGAATCCATGTGAATTTTATAGGGAAGGGACAATGAAGCAAGAGTTTAAGAATACAAAAGGATATAGGATGAGACATGATGCTAAATAATCAGGAACTACTGGATCAGAGCTGTTGATTTTTATTGAAGGATTAGCCTCAGAAAAGGGATAATGTGGGAGATCCTGTCTTCTTTCTTATTTCCTTCCTTCAATTTCCTTTTCTCAACCTTTCTTTTCTTCCTCCCTTTTTCTTTCATTCCTCCTTCTATAATTCCTGTTTTTGTACTTCTATAGTATCAGGTGCTGTGAAATAGATAGAAGATTTAATTAGAATAAAAACAGAAAGCAGATCTGACAATAGACTAGAAGGAAGAGAAATTGCCTTTGTGCCAGGGAAATTAGCAGCAGCATCCCTAATGGGTTTATTATAGCTACTCTATTAGTCACAAATAAAGGAAATGGACTCTGGTTGATTTAAACAGAAAATGAACGGGTTGAAATTGCAAGGGGGTGGGTTCTCACAAAACCTACAATAAGGCCAGATATAGGTTATGGCAAGAGCCAAGCAAGACAGAGCCAAGACAAACCAGACATCACCTGTCATGAGCTGCTGCTTCTGCAACTGACATCAGTCTGGTTATCCTTTTGTTGCTGCACTGCAGTACTCTGGACTCCTGTCACCACACCACTGGGCTCTGCACTCTACTGCAGGGGTCATCAGAAATCCTTTACTCCCTCAGGAATCAAAAAGGGTCATCTGACTCATCACTCTCAAGTCACATAGGACCCAAAGGGGAAAGGAATACCTCATCTTTCCTTGCTTCTATATGGGGGAGTGAATCTGCATCTTTTTTTGGATTTTCATACACAAGCATATGGGCCCTGGTCATCCCCAAAGTCAAACATTCATTAGAAGCAGTTCCAGAAGAGGGAATTTGTATGGTGTGAGGATAAAAGTAACTCTGGCTCCCTGGGCTCTTGTTCATCACTTTTCCTGAATCACTATGTGACTTTGTGTAAATTATCCTTACTCTCCAGGCCATTGTTCATCTCTCTGTAAAATGTGGTTGCTGTTTCCACATGTTTACTAGCCCTTTCCAGTGCTAAGATTTTGAGATAGCTTCTTAAAGCTGAAAAAATACATCAATAAAACAAGCCATATTCAAGTTTGCAGGATTTTATCATTTAAGACTCTTCTTGGCAAGCCCTTGGGGAGTAAGTAACATAGAACAGAATGTCTTTACTGGGTATTATAAAAGGAGAAGAATACAAATGAGAAATGGTAAAGATCAGGCAGATATACACCTATCAGATAAACTGAAGTGGGACTCAGACACAAGGTGCCAACACTGTGGTTATGTTTATTCTCCTGAAAGAAGAAGGGAGGATAATGTCAGGGGAACCAGATTTCCTCCTTACATAGTTCAGTAGAAACAGGAAAAATAACACAATATAAAAAGCAGGATATGTCAAGCCAACACAAAACTCAGCTGGAGGTAACAGGCTAAATACACTTCAGGCTTCTGTTCCACAGAGATGTCTCAGAGTCTAGAAGTTCAGCTAAGACGAGCACAGACTACAAATGATTCAAGGCTCATCTTTGTGACATGATCATCAAAGGCCACAGAGGAAAGCATCAGGAACACTGAAAGTTCAAATTCCCTCGTATGTTTTCCATAAAGGAAGTAGAAGACAATGCACTAGAATTATCTTTAGGTCTTTGATGGTATAATAAATACACTGGAGAGTAAATTAAGTTAAACCTGAAAGGCAAAAGAAGACCCTTCAACACTGTATTTGTTCATAGCACCCAGGAATGTGATCACTCATTCTGGCTGACAGACAAGGTAGGTAAATTCAAACTGTACCTTTGAATTTCTCTGAGATCTTATTGATATTTGCCAACATAGAAGATGCTGATATCTAAGGGGGGAGTCTCTTTCTCCTTACAGCAATTATTTGGAGTAAGGTATTCAGTTAAAGAATTGACGAATGTAAGAGATCACCAGTTAATGATGAGCCAGGAGATGATCCTTTAGAAAAGCACCAAAACCTCAGTTTTCTTACAAAATACGTATTTAATTTATAGCTAGACAAGAATGCTTTCCTTTACATGAAGAGTAAAAGGAATCTGAATAAATTCAGAGAGACAGGTATTTCAGGTAGGCATTTTCTTGGCCTCTATCCTTTCTTTTCATAATTGGGGAATAGTTACTCATGAATACTTTCTGCAAAACCAAATTCAAACAGCAAGCAAGAAAATGTTTTGTTTGTTCTTTGTTTTATAAAACAGTATTCTAGGATTGGACTAAGGCAACTAAGGCTTTGAGAAGTACTGTTATTCAAGAGAACGGAGAGAGTAAAACTGAAGTGATAAATGCTTTAATGGCCCATGGACCTACTTGTTGGGGATCCAGACTTGAACAGAATCACATGCATCCTTCAATCATGACAGTCAAGTGGAAGAGAGCAATGAGTTTCCAAAAATCATGGAGGATTTCCCTAGGGAAGGTGCCAGGATACTACCATGGGAGGGGGACCCACCAAAGAGGAAGCAGTCAATACGATCTTCTGAGAGGAGGTTACTACTCTAGGGGAATTTGACTTTCACATTGCAATGCAAAAAGAAACCAATGTTTCCCATGCCATTATCTGTATTCAGGCATTAGCAGGTCTTACAGTTCTGGTCCCTGCCTATCTTTCCAGTCACATGTCTTGTGACTGCTTGCTCATAGTCTACACCCGTCTCTCCAAACCCAGCACGTACCCTCACATCTCTTTGCCTTTGCATATACCAGCCTCCTAACCCTGAACTCATTCCACCCCCCACTGATCTGCGTCTCTCCTAGGACTATAAGCTCCTCAGGACCAGCATTGGCTTCATCATTTAGTTCATTTTGTAGTGTCATGTACATCACAGGTTCTTGGTAAGTATTTCTGGAATACCTGAAAAGATGAAAAATGCAGTGTGGACAGTGGGCAAAACCAGGAGATTTGGAGGCATACTGGTGAGTTTGATTCCTATATCTTCTACTAACTCTCTGGATAATATTGAGCAAGTTATATAACTTCTCAATGACTCAATTTCTGAATTTAAGATAGGATTTCCATGAGGATTAAATGAGATAATACATATCTCTTAGAACAGTATCTGAAAGACATAAACCATAACTGGTAGGTATTTATAACTAGAAAGTTCTTGGATGGATATTTGTGGCAGAGACAGTATTCTCAAGTATCACATTTTCTTTTTAAGTTTCCCGCTATCTTTACAGTTAGGCAGGGGCAAACAACGAGTTCTAAGAAACAGGCTATCATGAAAGAGCTAGCATTGGAGTCTCCAAGCTCTGTTCTTTTGCCACAGAGACCACAAGGCAGATGTTAAAACAGAAGAGCCTTGGGACTCAAGCAGCCTGATGAATGTCGTGTTTTCTAACAATTGAGACTTTAGGGTTATTGTGACTGCAGCATAAAGCCACCAATCCTGACTAATTCAGGATCACTCTAAAGTCATACTCAAGAGATGATGGCCCACTTCATAGGCTTACACTTACTTTGATGAAAAGAAGTGAATAGGTACAAATAGCATTAGTGGCCTTGCTATACAGGCGGAAGGTATAAACTAGGAGGTTGTAAAAAAGAGGCTTTCAAAGGGATGGAGAAAGAGGAAAGAGAGAAAAGAAGGCTGACTATTCAGGGGTGCCTGGGTGGCTCAGCTAAGCGCTGGACTTCAGCTCAGGTCATGATCTCATAGTTCAGAGGTTTAAGCTCCAGCTCAGAGCCTGGAGCCTGCTTCAGATACCATGTCTCCCTCTCTCTCTGCCCCTTCCCAGCTCATGCTCTGTCTTTCTCTCTGTCTCAAAAATAAATAAACGTTAAAAAAATTTTAAAGAAAGAATGCTGACTATTTAATTTTGGTTTAGATATGGTTAGGATCAGTAATACATTTCCTAAGACAAAACAAAACAAAATAAAACAAACTTAAATAATAATTGCAGTGATGTCATATTCTCTTATTTGGGATGTGGTTTTTTTTCCTGCCACTAAGACTTAAAAAATCAAGAATTTAGAAAAAGTAAATCTGTCTCACTATTAGATTAAATTAATAAAAAGATATGAAAGATAATTGCATTTACTTTTTTAATTAAAAAAATTTTTTACTCTTTTTATTTATTTTAGAGAGAGAGACAGCATGAACAGGGGAGGGTCAGAGAGAGAGGGAGACACAGAATCTGAAGACAGGCTCCAGGCTCTGAGCTGTCAGCACAGAGTCCGACACGGGGCTTGAACCCACGAACCGTGAGATCATGACCTGAGCTGAAGTCGGACACTTAACCAACTGAGCCACCAAGGCGCCCCTAAAAATATTTTCTTAATGTTTGTTTTATTTTTGAGAGAGAGACAGAGGGAGCAGGGGGCAGGGGAAGAGAGAGAGAGAATCCCAAGTAGGCTCTCCACGGTCAGCAGAGACCCCTGATGCAGGGCTTGAACTCATGATCATGACCTGAGCTGAAGTCAGACACTTAACCAAATGAGCCATCCAGATGCCCCAATAATTGCATTTCTTAAATATTATTCTGGAAATAAGCAGATTTTTGTGAGTCTAGGTGGGATTGAATCACATATGCCTTTGAAACTATGATTTTAAAATATGGACTTTTCCCTAGGGAAAAATGAAGGTGTCCAAATAAACACCCAGTTTCCAGGGATCTTGGACCAGAGTTACAAAACCTTTTGTTGTGGGTGTCTCTTCAAATCCTGATTTGAATTATCCAGAAATATCTTGAGAGAAATTCCTTAACAATTTTAATGTACCAATTGGGCTACAGTTAATAATAGTATGAGCTTCATGGGGAGTGTAGATGCACCATGAACACTGAACTTAGTATAAATGTTGTGGAGGGCAAATAGTCAATATTCCTCAAGTTGAAAAATGGCACAGTCTTCGAGGAAGCAATTCTATAGATAGGAATTATCTCTATAGATACAGTTGCAAAATTATGCCACGATAAATGTTCAAGGATCTGCATTATAGTTTTGTTCCTTATAGCAAAACTACTGGGAAATAATGACCAATGACCAGCCACCGGTTAAACTGGTTATAGCACATTCATATAATATTACTCTGCAGCCACTAAATAAAATAGGATAATTGGTATGCATGTAGCGACATGGGAAGATCATCGATTTAGTTAAATAAAGAAAGATAACTATATATGTTAAATGGTCTTGTTAGACAACTTTTTTTATAAGAGTGTGTGTGTGTTATATGTGCATGTGTATGTGTGTGTGTGTTCTGAAAGAATATGTAGGAAACCATTTAAAGTAGTTACCTTTTATGAGATATATGCCCACACATGACACATAGGAACATTTAATAAATGTTTGCATTTATTTACTTGTTTGTTTATTTGTTTGTTTAGGAGAGAGAGAGAGAGAGAATGTATGAGTGGAGGAGAGGGGCAGACAGAGAGAGAGGGAAAATCATAATCAGGCTCTCCACTCAGTGCCTCAGCATGGAACCCAACTCCAGGCTGGATCTCATGACCCTGGGATCATGACCTGAGCCAAAATCAAGAGTTGTACACTCTACCACTGAGCAAGCCAGGTGCCCCAATATGTTTGCCTTTATTTAGTATTTACGGAGCTCACAACTCCTCCTTGCTCGACATGTTTTTCAATGCTTTGGAAACACAAAAGAATGTGGAAGACAGTCATTACATTGACTTTTAATCATGTTGTCAATAAGAAACACAAATATTTGAAATAGAGAAAATGTAAAAGACAACACATGGATAAGTACAACCTGAAATGTTAAAATTACTGAATAATAAGAATAATAAGTGCTAAACTATGTGTTATTAGACTTTGGAGAAACTGCTTTATCAAACAAAATATTTTCACCTAAGGCAAATACGTGTGTGTGTGTGTGTGTGTGTGTGTGTGTGTGTGTGAGTGTGTACTTTGAAAACCAAAAGACCTGTGAATCATACCATTCACATAGGAATAACTCAGGAAAGCATAGCCTTTAATTCCAAAGGGCTGAATACAGACACATATACACAGATATATACACACATTGACCTCTTACGAGGATATCACAAACTTCTTTACTTCTGTATTACTCAGCGTAGAACAGACACTGAAGATACCACTTATTTAGCAAGCAACAAATAAGAAAAGAGCACATTCAAATCATACACTGTGTAGTATTTCTCTAGTTGCTTCTAGATGTGTACTCTAAGTTCTTACATGACTTTGACGTCTCAAATACCAGCAGCTGTATTTGGCAATGTGGCAGCTTTATTAAGACAGCTGCTAGTGATGCTAAGAAAGTATGCTCATTTTCAACTGAGCCTGACAACATCTGATACACAAGCCATGTTGACAACTGTACCAGCTGGATCATTCTGAATTCTTACAGTAGACAAGTCTGTTAAAAAAAAAAAAAAGCCAACGGTCTGTGTGTGTACCTACATAATCACAGGCATCACTGACATTTTTTTCAGTGATACTAGGATCCTATCTCTCCGGGGGATAATCCTGATATTTATAGTGGACTTAAAAAGAAATGTTGGTCAAAGCATCCTAAAATTCAGTAATATTTCTATGAAAAAAAGGTGCAGTCAGTTAAACTAGTAGAAAATCTACAATGATGAGCTCTTTCAGGTAAGATCATTTCAGTTCAAAAACCACTCACTTTTATATGTTGACTAATTGTGACAAATGTGGTACTTGTTGTTTCATGTTGTTCTGAAATGAATCCAAAATTTCCTTTGTAAATCAAATCTCCTAAGTAGCACTGATGAGGTCTGCTGGTTGGAAGTTAGAGGCACAGAATTGACGGTGGTTTGGGACCAGGATTAGTCTCCACCTTTCCCAGATAATGACAGAAGATGGGGATACTGGACTCTTGGTAAGATCCAAACACTGGCTCACATTTGCATAATAAAAGTAGTACTCGTTATGACAGCACAGTACCACCTCTGTAAAATTCCTCTCCATGGGATCATTTGCTGGACTAATTTGAGTATACATTTGGCGGGGAGGGGGGGACAGAATAAAAGGTACTTTTTCTTACATGCGAATGAGTTTTTGGACTGTTCACCTGTGATTGAGTTGACACCTTTCTATATTTCATCACTTGCCTAGAAAGTCTGAGAGAGAACTTGTGACCGTTGAGCCACATGCGTTAGGAGTACCTTAATTACACTATGAATCAAGCCAATTTTACCTCTCCCTTCTAAATTCTAAAAATTTCTTATGTAATAGTATTCATTTCTTCCATTTGCTCCAGAAGGTAAAGAAATACAATGTATTTATTAATCTAGATGATGCAGGATATCTCAGAGTTTCTGAAAATGTGTTGCTCATTTAGGAAAATGACCAGTGTACTTACCAGGAACAGCTGTGGCCAAAAAAGTGATTTTAAAAAAACAAAATTAGGGGCGCCTGGGTGGCTCAGTCTGTTAAGCCTCCGGCTTCAGCTCAGGTCAGATCTCACGTTCGTGGGTTCGAGCCCCACGTCAGGCTCTGTGCTGACAGCTAGCTCAGAGCCTGGAGCCTGCTTCCAGTTCTGTGTCTCCCTCTCTCTCTGACCCTCCCCCTCTCATACTCTGTCTCTCTCTGTATCAAAAATAAATTAAAAAAACATTAAAAAAATTAAGTACTATGCTATTTAAAATACCCTGGATTCAAAATGATTGTCCTTTCCTAAGACATAGGGGAAGATCTTGAGGGAGTACACAGATAAGCAGGTCAATGAACGTCAGATTGCCCGTGGTGCTAGCAGAAGTATGCATTGTCGCTTCACAGAAAGACAGCCCTTTGTTCCCGCACCTGGAGACATCTATTAATAGGAGTCACCTAGATGTTAGTTATACATAATTTAAAAATAGGAATACAAATTACTGGGCTACGTAGGTCTCCCACAGAAACCAGCTGGTGATACAAGAGAAGAAGAGTTTTCTAAAATACAAATTCTTAGTGCCTATCCAGTGGAAAGTAAAATTGACATGATTCAAGGACTAATTAAGCCATTCCTAAAGTTCTTTTTTAGTTGTTAAATACAGGAAAAAAAATCAACCTAATCATCGACAAACGCTCTGAGAAATAGAATTGTCTGATGCTAACTCATTTCTCTCACTTAACATCCAGCAGCCTCCTAGCAGCTGCCAAACATGTACTCTGCATAACAGATTCTATTCTAAGAATTGTGTTTTCCCTAAGTAGCTCAAAATATATTAGCGATACTTTAACAAAATATTGGATTTCTCAAAATTTAATACATATGAATACCCTCAGCTTTTGAGTGGGGTGAGAATATCAAGGAGATTCTGGAGATTGTTCAAGTTTCGTTGAGGCCTGAATTCAGATATTACTAAGAGGTACTGATATTACTCATGCATACTACAGTGTAAGCCTTTTGGATAGCTTCGTGAGGGAATGAAATCTCACCTTACGCTCAGCTAAGAGCAAGATGGCTCAGAATTCAAAAAAGCATGAAGACGCAGATATGATGTTGATTCAGTGAGATAGTATGAAATCAGACAATAATAACTATATCAACAATAATAACAATAAAATGTATATACATTAAGTGCTACATATTTAGAATTTTATATGTATCATCTCACTTATCCTGCTAACATTCAGGAATTATATGATGTTGTAATTATTATTATCATTATTTAATCTGCTTCACAAGTAAGAAACTGAGCCTTCATACATATTAAGAAAATTGCCTAGAGCCACTTTGCATTTAAATGGCAGTGCCCAGGCTCTCAACAACCATGCTGCCCTGAGCTACCCACCTGCCCAAAGGAACTTTTCAAAGAGGCAAGAGACCCCAAGAACCTGACTGAAATCCCATAGTAGGGTTTACTGCAGAGAGATGACGCCAAGAACCATTGATAGTAAAAATTCCCCGATGATGATGGGAGCAATTACTATTATGAAACCTGCAGAGAGCATCCCTGAAGGATGATGCTAGTTACAAAGCCCCGAGACATTTGCTACTCAAAGTGTGGCCTCTAGACTAACAATACTAATGCTTGGTATAAATGTGAAATCTCAGGACTCAGCCTGGTCCTGCTGAGTCGGCATTATAACAGATCTTCTGAATCTGCATAAGATCTCTAGATAATTCATATACAAATTGAAGTCTGAGAAGCACTGCCAACCTATCACCCATAAAGCACTGTAGGGTGCCACCTGAGATAGAATGTTACAGCTTTACTTTCAATTTAACAAGATGAACTGGGGGAAGGGATTGCCTATATGGGGATTTATTATTTATAGAAAAGTAATTACGTTAGTATTAAGATAGGACATTCAATTTAGGGACATGTAAGACAGCACTACTCTCTATGATAGGAATTTATAAGACTGCTTGTGTACTGCCTGTGTGGAATTAGTTGCCAATCCCTGAGGTTCAATTCTGTCTACTGAAAATCTTGTCTGAGGCGGCTGACGCCCTGGTGCCATTTTAAGATGTTAGAGGCAAGATAAAGATGCCTCTCTATGTGTCATCATGAAACAGAATCCTAAAATGTAATCTAAGAAAAATAATCCACTAACTTGGAAATTGTTGGTAGAAATGTGGAATGGATAATGCTATAATAACAAATGCAAATGGCAAGTTGATAGTCCCCATGGAATCTAGAAAAGTGAAAGCTAGTAAGAATCATTGTTTCTATAGTATGATCCGAAGAGAAGGTGTCATCACCAGTCACCTCCGTTAAGCAGTTATATCTATTTAGAACAGACAATGTCTTACCAAACCTTTAGGGCTTGTTGAATGGCTGCTTAAAGCCACTTTATTACCTATGTTCTGATCCCAAGTTCAGCAAGCTAACTTTTCTTATTTTAATTCACCTTCTTAGGTCAGTTTCCCAACATAAGATATATTTACCAGATGGTACATAAATCCAGCCCAGTTATAAATTATTTAAATGGCTTTCTGTTGCAAATCTCTTTGGGCAAATGTGGGTGGTGTTAATCTCTTTCACGCTGACCTAAAGATTTGAGAACTGCTAAAGTACAACACTAGACCTTGGATGAAGAGAGGCTGTGATCAAGTTTCAACATTATAAAAGGGCTGACCTAAAATAATCAACGTTAATTGTTTAACCAACTCAACTATTTTTTTTTTGGTCAGTAATAGTAGAACAGTGTAGAATAGTGTAGAACAGAATTGCTAACTACTGCACCTGATCTGTGCCATCTTTAAGAGAGAAAATATGCTGTGCATGCTCCAGATATATCTGCATGTGCTCCGTTTCACCCTGCCCTTGGCAACAATGGGGAAAAGAGTCAACTCAATTACTGGTTCTCCAGAGGAGACTATCCCCACCATTGGCCTCCATACTACCATTAGAAGGTTGGAAAGGGATGTCTGCTTTCTGTCTCATAACAGGTTCCACTGACCTGCGGAGGTGGAGTAGTTGTCCTCTCAGTTGTGGTTCTGGTTTGCCGGGGACCTAGGAGATTCCTTGGACTGGGATTTTCAGTGCTACCCCAGGAAAGTCCCATGCAAACTTGGATGAGTTGACCATCCTACCTCATTGACACTTTTGGACCATTCTCTATTTTTCATATAGGCTACCGGCTTTCTCGTGCATTCCCGGAATATTACACATAACCCCTTCTTATTGCAGTTAATTATATCGGTGATTATCAAACTATCTGTGGGGAAGGGTCAGTATTCTTTTTCTACATCATCTACAGTGAGGTAAGAGCAGAAACTGGGAGTAGCCACTTACATGCTTTTTTTTCCCTAGCAAATCAAGGTTTGTTTTTCATATTCGTTAAATCTAATAATAATCATAAATTGACTTTGTTTTATGTCCTTTTTCAGGGCACCCCCCCCCTCTACTACCTTTAGGAAAACAAATGGTCAACCCCACCGAGATCTGAAATCCATTAATTCTACCACATTTGAAATTTTCATTAAATTTTATTTTTATTATGAAATATAGAGAATCAGTTTCTCAATTCTGAGCATAAAACTTGATTTTTTAAGTTGAATCTTTAATCAGTTTTGAGATGATTCTATTATTATAAAAGTGAAACTTTCTGCCTGTGACATACTATATTCCCCACTTATTTCAGTTTTACAAATTTCTGATATACTACATATTTACTTAATTATTTTGATTGTTTTTATCCACTGGAGTGTGACATCAGAGAAGGCAAGTATTTTTGTGTTTTGTTTACTGTTACTGTTGTTTATACAGCACCTAAAATTGTGTGTCTGGCACAAACTAAGTCTTTAATAATATTTAATCTTTACACTCACTCATCCAAATTCATATGCAAAGAATTCTGCAATAACTGAGAAACAGAATCTATTTTTAACGATTTCATATATTTGGCTGACAACTGTTTACACAATTATAATGCAAAGTGTACTATGAAATAGGTTTATACACAGTGATTTATGGGGACACTGAGGAAATGTGTACAGTTCAGTCTGCGGCCACCGTAACTTTGAGGAAGACATGCTGCTTACTCCAGAGGGAGCGATCAGAGCTCTTCAAAGGGAGGGAGAGATGATTGAGGGTGTATTTTAGGAAGTTCAAAACACAGAGGCAGAAACCTTAGGGAGTCTGAATGGGTGTTTACGGACTAAGAAATGTCAATTAGGGAGAGGCAGAAATGAGGACTGGAGGGCACTGGTGCAAGTTTGAGAAACCTAGACTTTTTTTCCTCTCTCTTTTATGTTTGTTTTAGGAAATCACTGAGGAGTTTTACATATGGAAGTGAAATATACAGATTCATACTTTAGTAAAGGATTAAATTGAGCATGTTGTAGCCTAGGGAATATAGGATAACAAATTTGAAATTGGGAATGATTTATAGCAACGGAGAAGATAGATTAGATTTGAATAATCTTGGTATTCAGGAAACATTAATGAGAGCACTGACAGATGCACAGATTTGGGAAAAAAGGGGAAAGAGTGAAGTTAATGATGACCATTAGCTAAAAGCAATCAGTAATGTGACCAGGTCAAATTAAAAATTAACCAAAAAGCATCTTTCCTATATAGAAACAAAAGTCTTTCGAAATGACAATAAAATACAAAACACCTAGGAAGAAACCTAGCAGGAAATTTGCAGGATATATGTAAACACAATTTAAATTTGTGGTAAGACAGGAAAGAGGGATGCCTGGGTGGCTCAGTCAGTTAAGTGTTTAATTCTTTACTTCGGCTCAGATCAGGATCTCAAGGTTTGTGGGATAGAGCCCCCCAGTCAGGCTCTGCGCTGACAGCATGAAGCCTGCTTGGGATTCTCTCTGTCCCTCCCTCTGCCCCTCTCCCACCCAAGCGCCCATGTGCGTGTGCTCATGCAGGCTGTCTCTTAAAATTAATAAATAAGCGTTAAAAAAAAAGACATGAAAGAAAACTTTTCTTTTCATGTTTATTTTATTTTTGAGAGAGACAGACAGAGTGCGAGCAGGGGAGGGGCAGAGAGAGAGAGGGAGGCACAGGATCTGAAGCAGGCTCCAGGCTCTGAGTTGTCAGCACAGAGCCTGACGCAGGGCTTAAAGTCAAGAACCATGAGATCATGACCTGAACCGAAGTCAGCACTCAACCAACCCAGGCTCCCTGAAAGAAAACTTTAATAACCACTGATTCATTGTGGTTGCACAGAAATAGTGACATCAGTTCACTATAAATTCAAATATATATTAAATATATCTAAATCAATTACTGTTAGGATTCTTATCTCTTCCCCCCTTCCTCATTGACTCAATATTAAAGAAAAAACTTGATAAAATGTATGTGTATAAATTAATGTATAAGAATAAGAAGAAAAAGTCAAAGAAGATTTTTTAATTGTAGAGGACTATTCTTGTTAAATATATACTAAGCTGTGTTAATTAAACCATGAAATAATGGCTTAGGGGTTGACAAATCAATGGAATAGAAAAGAAGACAAAAATAGAACCATGTGTATGAGATATTTAGTACATGATAAATATAGGGTTTTCAAAACCCAGTGATGGAAAAACACATTACTCAATAAACTGGATTAAGGTAGCCAGTTATATGTTGAGTAAAAAGAGCTGAATGCCTGTTTTTCTTAACAAAATAAATCCCAAATGATTCACTATCAACAGAATTTTAAAACTAAACAATATTAACTCTTAAAAATGTTTGCCATACAGATAGCAAAATTTCCTTAATCTATAAATAAGTATTAATGATCTTTTTTTATAAAAAAGCAACTGCCTAAAATGGTCAAACCATCTGAAAAGTCAGTTCTCTGTCTTACACACACTTATATAAATGACAAATAATATACATAAAAGCTTACCTCGCTTAATTAAAATATGCCAATTAAAACCAAATTTAGCTGTTTTTGCCAACTAGACTGGCAAATACTGTAAACATTTATAAAATTCCATGTTAGTTAAAGCACAAGGAAATCTGTACTATCATCCCCCTTTGCCAGAAGTTTACAGATGCTTTATACCAACTTTTGTAGGTAAAGGGCAACATTTCAAAATATAAAATATATATGTCATTTGGGAATTCGTCAGTGATAAGATTTACTCACACAAGTGCTCCTTAAGTGTACACCACAGTAAAAAGGGCATTGAATTGGGTGCATAGATGGGCTACATACTTCCAGTGCACTACTGTGGAGCTATTAATGATGAGTGAGTTATAGCTATGGGTTTTGTTATCGGAAGATTATACATGACCCAGAGGATTTGAAGCAGGCTCTGCGTTAATAGCCGTGAGCCTGATGTGGGGTTTGAATTCACAAACTGAGATGATGACCTGAGGCAAAGTGAGATGCTTAACTGACTGAGCCACCCAGGTGCCCGATGCATAATTATATTTTTAAGTGAAAACACAAGCTGGGGATCCGTATATGTCATTTGATTACATGAAAAACAGCATATGCGCATGGCTTTTTATGTGCATATGCATGCAAATATGTGCTGGGAAAATACACCCCAACTTGCTAACAATAGGCACAGTTGAGGAAAGAAATAAAGGAAGCCATGAGTGGGGGAGGAGATTTTCATTGTTTATTTTGAACACTTCAAGATTTTCTGTAATCTTCTATAATGACCATATATTACTTTTAAATAAAGACTACCTTGTGGCGAATTAAATGCTGCAATATTTCACAGTTCTAATTGGATTTACTAGCAATCCCAAATTTGGAATAAAATTAGACACATTCCCTCCCCAGTAAAGAATAGGTTTCAGTACACAATTGAGCAGACGTGTTGTGCAGGCATAGAGAAACAGGACCGAGTAAGACAAATATTAACGCGGCCTGTCCATATGAATGCATAAGCGCCCTCCTCCCCTTCCCGCTGCCGTATGACTGACCTGCAGACAAAAGAGACTCAGTAACCTCTGTCGGGAATTATTCTGAAGGCAGCGTTAAGTGATTAACATAACCCGATGTTGAATATTTACAGAAAAACCCTTTACATTCTTGCTCTGGTTTCTTGTTCACCAGGCAAACTTCTTATACGTTTGCTTCCCAAGTACTTCTGCTTGTGTTGTAAATTAATAAATTGATATTCTCATTTATACTTCAGGCTCCGTGAACTTGATTAATGTTAGTCTCAACCTCAGCAATTGACCCACTCTTGGAATGCTGACAAAATCAAATTTCTGAGCATGTGGAACCAATCCTAGGCCCTAGACTCGTATCCTCTCTAAGTCAAGTGCTAACTTTAGAAACAGACTTCTGCTGAAAATAGTTCTTCTAACTCAAATGCTCCATTTCTATCAAATTATAGCCATTATTAAAAGTATGATCCAAACCTTACCTCCTACATAAAAACTTCCATTATTTTAGGGGGACCTGGGTGGCTCAGTCAGTTGAGTGTCTGACTTTGGCTCAGGTCATGATCTCACTGTTTGTGGGTTCGAGCCCTGCGTCAGGCTCTGTGCTGACCGCTCAGAGCCCGGAGCCTGCTTCGGAGTCTGTGTCTCCCTCTCTCTCTGCCCCTCCCCTGCTCGCACTCTGTCTCTCTCTCAAAAATAGTAAATGAGCATTTTTTTTTACTTAAAATTTCCATTATTATAACAGACGACTTGTTTCTTCCAAATGTTTGTAGAAACTGTTTCCCTTGTAGTCATTGGGCATTTATCACACATTAATTGGATTTTTGTTCATGCATTTGAATCATATCCTGTATAAAATTGAGTTACTGGTATATTTTTTATTATCAATGTTACCTGGCATAATTCCTTACACTCAGTATGGTTTAAATTTAGAATATATTTGTTGATTCACACTTTCTCAATTGCCCTCTTCTGCTCAGTATCTAAACTTATTTCCTAGATCGCCATTTAAACAAATGCCTTATTATGTTTCTTAAATTTTATTTTATATTACTAACTTGCATTAAGTGACTATCTCTTCTTTAGTTCATGCATTCATTGGTGTTGACAAACATTTATTACTACATGTGACAGAAATGCTTACTGAATGAACCTACATGTGTACATCTCCTAACCTAATCTTCATGCATTGTGCGTGAAAGAAAGAAAAAGAGAGAGAGAAGAGAGAGACACACAGAATCTGAAGAAGGCTCCAGGCTCTGAGCTGTCAGCTCTATATCAACTATATATCCAGAGAGATTGTTGACTCTCATATCAACTCAAGTAATTCATTTATACAGTCATGAATTTCCTACAAAGGTAATCTTAGTTTTTTAACACAGCATTTCCTTTCTACCGTTCTCTCTTTAAAACAGTTCTTTGATTTTTTCTTGTCACACTACATTGCATAGAACCACAAGTGCAAGATCAGATAGAAGTAATAATATTTTATATTTCTCTAAAGTTTTCAGTTCTATTGTTTAACCCTTAAATATGATATGTTATTAGTTTTCTTTTTACAGATATTCCCTATCAGCTTTAAGAAGTATATTCTATTTTAAATGTTTGAAGGTTTTTGTTTGTTTTGTTATTTTATTTTATTTTATATGTAGTTTGGGTGCTATGCTGTTACTAAAACTGTAAACCTTAAGCCTAAATTAAGAATTCCTAGGGCAAACTGTTTTTTTTTTTAACTCTAAAACCTCATTCAAATGATAAAATTTTCTCTGTACTAAATAGCAAAAAAAAAAAATCATTTGTATTTTATTAGAATATGTAACCATTTAAAAATAAAAGCATACATAGAAAATAGTACATTTATGCCTTGCTAAGAAATCACAGAGGCCTAGACACTTAAAGATGAAAAAGAAGGTTTTCATTCCAAAAGCCTCATTGTTTCTCATTTTTCCCTAGCCTTTTTTCTGGCTTTATTGATGTGTAATTGACAAATGAAAATTGTGTATGTTTAAGGTATACAATGTGATATTCTGATATACATATGCACTGTGAAATGATTACTGCGGTCAGGTTCATTAACATATTCATCACCTCACACAGTTACCTTTTATGTGTGATTGGTGAGAAAATAAAGATCTACTCTCTTGGCATATTTCAACTACACAATATAGTATTATTATCTATAATCACGATACTATACATTAGAGTTCTAGAATGTATTTATCCTCCACAACTATAACTTTGTCTCCTTCAACCAACATCCCCACATTCCGTCCACTCCCATAAACAGATTTTTAAAACTGTTTACTTCTAGTTTCCTTTTTTATCGAGATTGCTGCCATCTGAGAATCCAGGCTTTATGTGTGCAACTCATCCCACTTCCCTACTTGAATCAGCCCCAGACTTTTCTCCTGTCTCTTAATTTATGCGAAAACCAAAGTTCCTTTCTACTGAGATTGGCAAGTAATCAGCAGAAATATCATTCCCATTTTATCATGCCTACTTTCTGCTTCCTTTTCATTTTTTTATTTATCTTTATATAGCTCTTGCTTTCTTCTGAGCTCTGACATACCTTTATGAGGTGAACAGTATGTCACATTCATAATTATTCCATGTTTCACAATGGGGCTTAAAAGTGATATTAAGGTAGTCAATTATTTTTGTAAAATAGTCTTTACATAACTTGGACGAGATTATCATAGTACCAGATAATTTGATTTGAGAACTGGTAAGAGAAATGTAGAAGGAAGGGGAGAAAAAAAAAGACATGAGTCAGTTCCTTGGCTTTCCATTTCTTGGTATTTGTCTATTTACCCATTCATTCATTCATCATTCGGCAAAATTGAAGCTTGGCCATCAAGCAAGAGTTTCTAATAAGGATTCCTAGTTGAACTGATATCTGATTTCAAAAAGACATAGGAGTTAATTAGAAAACTCAATGGAAGAAAATGAGGGCAAGAAAGAAAATTATAAATTAAAAAAGCATCTTAGAAGTCTGGAGATTTTAAGGTTAACATCTATATAATTATTATATTTGCCTTACAAAACATATCTTCAGTATTTTCAACTTGTTTTACTTTGTTTCAATAAATTCCATAATCACTTATTTTGCTTCCCTTATAATACCACTTTATAAGATACTGCAATACATGGCCTTCTCATTTCAGATTTATTACCTCAGAGATTTAGGAGCACTGCTTTTTTTAAAAAGTCCTTATTTTTCGCTCCCAACTACAATTAACAGGAGATTTTTTCAGTTCACTTCTTTAAAAAGTATGTTTTTTCATTAAATTTTCCTTAATGTTTATTTATTTTTGGGAGACACAGTGTGACCAAGGGAGAGGCAGAAAGAGAGGGAGACACAGAATCTGAAGCAGGCTCCAGGCTCTGAGCTGTCAGCACAGAGCCCTATGCGGGGCTTGAACCCATGGGCCAGGAGGTCATGACCTGAGCTGAAGCTGGATACTTAACAGACTGAGCCACCCAGGTGTCTCATACTTCTTTAAAAAAGTATCAAAGTATCAATATATGTGTTAGAACAACCACCTGCCTTTCAAGTCTCTGACTGGATTTACAGTTTGGTTACCTCTACTTGTATGTTTTCTAATATACATAGATGGATGTTTTCTTCAGTCTAAACCTATAATCAGCCATCTTCACATCAGTCTTACCAATGCATGCAGCTTATATTATGCTAATTTTATCAGGAACTATATTTGTTTTTCATTTGGCAATAATGTATCCACCCAAACCAGAGATTTGTTGCAACTCTTAAAGTCAAAGCAAATTGGCAATCTCAGTAAAGGCTTCAAGATTTTGTACTGAATTCATGTCTCAGGGGTTGTACTCCACTTCTGGGCTCCATCTCTATAGGCCTTAAATAATTATTCAAAGAATGTTCCAAGTTTGTTTGGCTTAATCATTATATCAACAGTGTGCAGGAGTTGGGAAAGCAATTTAAAGGTGACAGAAAATGTATTTTCATATTAAAATATTAAAGCCTAAATATTTGTATAAAGCAAACCACAGGAATTACGTTAACAGAGAATGAGGAAAACTTTTAAAATTATAATGAAAGACATAAATAAATGCAGAGACACATCATGCTCTTGGATGGTATAAATCGATTTTATAAAGATGTCCATTTTCATAAAATTAATTTGTAAATTTTTCGCTGAGATTGTTTTGTGAAATTTGATAAACCTATCATAAAATATACATGGAAGAATAAAGGTACATGAATGACTAACTAAAACTTTAGCACGTGTGTTTACTAGATGTTGACGGGAACTGATTCGCTATCTCCCTGGCTTCCCACCTAACACTAACACAAGTAGACACTAGATTAAATACACTTTAAGATGAACTGTATGTACACCTAAGGTAAAACTATGAAGTTAAGAGAAGAAAGTGTAAAAGAATTTATTTGGGACTCTCATATCTTCTTTCTATTTGATTCTGATCCTCTTTCCCTTCCTTCGCCTTTAGCAATCGATTTAAAAAGAGAGATAAAACATTTGCTAAATCCAGCAGCAATGTCAATCTTGACTGCATTTTTGATGGGTAAAACACATATGTTAAGGTAATCCTGAGTCAGAAGGAATATATAAATACCTATGTATTTTGTTTTGTCTTAAAATCTAAAATTTGATTTTTTCTTCTAATTATTACATGCCGTTTACATTATGCAATTAGGTTACTTGTCTAAAAGAAAGTGAACCTAAACCATCCTATTCTCATGAGCTGAGTACAAATTCAGTGATGTAATCAGGAAAAGAATGAACCAAATGCCAATATATAAAAGATCTTGTGGTTTTTTTCTGTCAGAACACGGTCTCAAGTTGTTTTTCCAGTAGGAGAAAGCTCCTCTAGCTCCCTAAGAGCTGTAGCAGGTTGCAGTCAGAGGGCATGAACAGAATGAAACTAAACTTGTCCTCAAATGCATACACTTGTGACCTTGGCCTCATTAGTTGTGTGGAGTGCCCTGAGTTAACAAGTTGTAACCTAAACCATTCATAATTGCATTCACATACTACAAATACCTTGAGTATCTGTGCATAAGGAAAAATAAATAGTCCTGGTCTTTCATGGCTCAGTGTTATGTCTAGGAAGGTGTACTGCCATTCTTTGTGTGGAGGGAAGTCATAGGCTGTTGGTCCAAATACCAACCTGCTTTCAGTTTCTCCCTCCCGCTTCAGGAACTTAGCCTTAGTTCACTCAGCTCCTATACTTTTTGATTAAAGAGAGCTCAGGCTATTGACTGTCAAAAAGTCAAACTCCAACTGAAATGTCTTCCTCATTGTGTAGCTTAAAACTGATGGCAGCTCTCAGCTGCAATGGCAATCCAACCCAACCAGCACTGAAGTGCAGTCCGCAGGTAACTGCTCAGCAGCCGCTGTGGGCGAATCCCAGCATTCAGTCCTTCATTGGCAATTGTACGGGCATTGCTTCAAGCTCTGCGATTTAAACCATATTTTGCATCCTTTGTATACTTCATCAGGCATGGAAGAGAGACCAAGTGTTGAAGAAGCAATTCTGCCAAGACATCTTTGGGCTCTGCCTAAGTCATCTAACCTATTGGGTCTCAAATTCTGTAACTATAAAATTAAAGGGTTGGGCTAAGGGACACTTGGGTGGCTCAGTCGGTTAAGCATATGACTTCGGCTCAGGTCATGGTCTCGCAGTGCATAAGTTTGAGCCCAGCGTCAGGCTCTGTGCTGAGAGCTCAGAGCCTGGAGCCTGTTTTGGATTCTATCTACCTCTCTCTCTCTCTCTCTCTCTCTCTCTCTCTCTCTCTCTGCCCCTTTCTTATTTATATGCATGCATGTGCTCTCTCTCTCTCAAAAATCAATAAATAAACTTATGGGAAAAAAATAAAGTGTGGGGTTAAGTGACCTTGAAGTTGCCTTTAAATTCTGAGATTTATGATTTCCAATTCAGGGGAAAATCCCACCAATGTCCTTATAAAAGCCAGTTTTGCTCAAGATCCCTGTCATAGTTTAGACTGGAGGAAAAAAAAAACTTTAAGGAAGAACTTGCTGCCGTGGTTGCTAAGGAAACCAGCTGCATAGTGATTCAGGTTATTAATCAGTAATATTTTCCCAAGTAGTTAGCCATGGTGGCAGAAATATCACCATGAGAGCCAGCTTCCTTCTGACGGCATTGTATACATAGCGGTTTCTGATTAAAATGTAAATCTCCATAGAGGTATTAATCTATTGTTAGCTGTTAACAATTGATCACATCAATTTCAAATGTTGGGACAAACCAGCCACATCTTGAAGTGAGTAAATGAAGGAGGGAAGATCTAGAACATGGTAAATCTGGTGAAAAAAAAGATCAGATGTAGCTTTGCAGGGACAACTGTCAGACGGGGCAGTTTACACAGATCTTAGGAAATCCAGGGGAAAGAAGTCCATGATGAGGAAAGATAGATGGTAAAACGAAGTAGGAGGGTACTGCAGATAGTGTATTTGACATTGGTGCCCAGAATCAACATGCTATACCCCATAAATGGGGTATAGTAGATAGAAAGAATAGCAAAGTTCATTTCCTAAAAACCCAGAGTATTTTTTTATTCTAATTCAAGCTCTTACAGAGCATGTTCTAGATTTATTCTGATCCTTAATATTGTTATTAAGATAAAAACAAGGCAGATTTCTTGGGTAAGAATAATGCTATATTTCAATGTTTATTTCATAAAGAAACCATTAGAGCTTAACATCAGCATGCCTAAAGGAGACTTACTTCTAATTTTTGAATCAGAGAATATAAAGGGGAAGTTTTAAATAGTCGTGCCCACCAGACATTACGGCCGAGTCGTTTTTTAAATCTGGTTTTACTTTTTCCCAGATCTTATGTTACATTGTTCTTATGAAAACTATAGCACATACATAGCTCAAGCTCAATTTTGGGTTCATGCTTCCTGGAATTAATATTCTATGGAGACTGGAAGGTTTTATTCTCTGTGGTTAAGAGTTTTTGGAATATTTCAATAAGTTCCTTAATTTTCTTTGACTGAATAAGTAAACTAAATGGAATTTCCTCAAATAAAGTGTTATACCAAAGAATAAAGTGGCCCCAAACAAGTTAATATTTATTCCATATCTGTATCACCTTAAGCAATCATAGTGTGCTATGGTCTAATCAACTTAGAGCATACAAATCCAGGTTTACCATTAACAGCTTGCTGGATATCATTAAGTGCTCTATAGCAAACAAGCTGGGAAGTGATAGTTTTCAAGTTGTATAAAGAAAGACCCTCTGGTATCTAATGTTGGGAATAAAACATCAAGTTTACGCATTTGGAATGCAGTGTAAACACGACAGAAAATTATAAGGTTGCTCCAGAACTTTTGTCTGCTTCTTACTTTCAGTGACTCCAAATTTTGGTTCCTTTCCAAGATTGCTTACCTGAACTTCAGGCTTGTTTATCTCAACATCTACATGAGACTCTAAAAGACATTTTAAATAATGCAGTTCTTGCTTTGCATGGTTCCAGCATCCACAAATTCTAATCACCAGTGTAGTTAAATCACATCACTCTTCCAAAACACAGTTCAGATTCCAGTTACCTCAACACATCCACGCTAAGTAATTACATAAAATACAGCTTTTACCCCTACTTCTTTATTTCACAAATTGCTACATAAATAACAGATACATTTTATTATCAGTAATCAATCATTCCCTTCTTTCAAAGTCTACTGGTGACTGGGTGCTGAGCTTTTGTTATTTAGTTAATTCAGTGAATCTGCACAGACAGCAAAGCATGTGGTTGTGTTACCTCTTTGTCTCCCAATAACAAACCCACCTTATATTTTATAAAACAGGAAAATTGAGAGAGGATGTTGGCTAACAAAGAAGAAAGTGCAGCAAGGAAACATAAAGTGAGAGCTGGTAACCTTAGAAGTGAAATTAGGACAGAACAAACATGAAGTTATAGAAGAGCTGATCTTGTGAATGTTGACATTATTCACCTTTGAGACCCTCTCGATACGCAGCCAGAGGAACTTAGTGAAGGCAAATGTACTGACATAAATGAAGAGAGTGGTTGTAATGGAAGAGATGAACATGTCCCAGAAGAAATGATGCCAGTGAAGAAATTCACACTAAAAATCTTCCAGAAATTTCACAACATTGGAAGCTCAAAGGATCCAAATTTGGAAAGGATAATTTTCCAAGTCAAAGAAAAGATGCTTGCTCCATATTGTAAACTATACGAGAAGACAAAAGCAAGCACTGTCCAAAGTTTCTTTCCCATAGGAAATAAACATCTTAATTTTCAGTGTTTCTCATGTTTTAAATTATAGTGTCCTAAATATTTTTTTGCTACTTTTTCATATCCCTGTATGTTTATAAGAGTAAGACAGTTTTTAAATGTTTTTTTTAAATGTTTTGATAAAAAAACTTTTATAGGTCATGACACATTCGAAAATTTCCCATTGCTTTTTAAAATTGTTTTGCCCACTTCCAGTTTACATGGTCAGTTTATAGTCCCACGTTACCACAGGAAGGGAGGATGCTGTATATGACAGTTCCAAACCCGAACTCCGGAGTTTCTCTTGAAAACTTGCTCTACCTGCTGTGATTCCCATCTTAGCTCATGACAACTTCATCCTTCACTGCTGCTTGGATCCAGAGCCATGGAGCCATCCTTGGTTCCTCTCTTCCCTTCAAACTTCAGATCCAACATGTCAGCAATTCCTGTTGGCCTTACCAGCCAAATGCACACAGAATCAGATCTCTCCTCATTTCCTCTGCTGCTACCACCTTGATCCCATCACCACATTCTCCACCTCCCACATTAATTATTCCAAGAATCTCTACTGAGCTCACAACTTGCATTCTTGCTACTTACCTCGAGTCTCTTCTCAAATCAGCAGCCAAAGTGACTTAGTTGAAACAGAAATCAGATCCTGTGAGTTTTCCTAAGAACCAACCAGTGGCTTTCCCGTTCACTCAGAGTAAAAGCTAAAGTCTGTCTAAACACCTATAAGGTCTGAAATAATGTGTGCCCATCCTCCCCAGATTTTACCTCTGCCATGTTCCTTCTCTAATTGCCTTCTTCTCACTGTCCTGCACTGGTCACACAAGCTTCCTTGTTGTCTCTGAAATATGGTCTTGTCTTAGGACTTCACACCCATTTTTACTTCTATCTATAATATGATCCCCCCCCAGATATTTCCACCATCACCTTCAAATTGTTGCTAAAATGACATTTTCTCAGTAAAGCTGCTCTAACTACCCTAAATAAAACTGCAAATCTCCACCCTTGCTTAATTCTAATTTACATTTTCCCCCAAAGTAGCTATCACCTTCTAACATACTGTAAATATCCCTTTTATTTTATTACCAGTCTTCCTTTCCATTTTCCCCCAATAGAACGGAAGCTTCACAAAGGCAGAGATTTTTGTTATTTTCACTCATGTATTCCCAAAGCCTTACGTTAAGACAACCACATATTTGGCACTCAATAAACATTTGCTGAGTAAATGAATGTAATGAATGATGCACAAAAATATAAGGTGTTTCTATACTGCTAAGAAGAAAGAAAGGAAGAAAGAAAGAAAGGCGATATCAGTATAGATATGCATTCCAAGAACTTTTTCTTTATAACACAGTCAAGAGTTGTCAAGGGAAATGTAACTTAGTTAGGGCTTTGAAAGTAGAGACTCCAAGGGGCACCTGGGTAGCTCATTGGGTTAAGTGTCTGACTTCAGCTCAGGTCATGATATCAGGGTCCATGGTTTCGAGCCCTGCACTGGGCTCTGTGCTGACAGCTCAGAGCCTGGAACTTGCTTTGGATTCTGTGTCTCCCTCTTTATGGCTCTCCCCCACCCATTCTCTCTCTCTCTCTCTCTCTCTCTCTCTCTCTCTCTCTCCATCTCTCAAAAATGAATAAACATTAAAAAATTAATAAAAAAGAAAGTAGAAACTCTGAGGAAGGCGGGTGGGGACAAGTGGTTCAACAGCAGGGGACTGATTATCAAGAGATACGGTTCTCTCAGATCATCCTGAGAGAAGAGGACTGTGTACTTGCTGAAGGTGCAGAGGAGGAGGAAGGGCACATCAGAACAGTCTGTACTTGAGACAACAAAGAGGGGTGATATTGTGAGTAATTTCAAGCTGGTACAATTAGCAGAAAACTTTTTGGAGGAGAAATGTTTAGGAGTTTTCAATTTTGTTGTCGAGTATATGCATTTTGAGAAAATCTACATTAAAAATCTGCATTATTCTTCACAAACTCGCTAGGATTCTGGAGGAGTCAGTAACTTTTGTTTTATTAATGCAAAACTGTAAAGTCCTAGGCTAGGAAGGGAGTTGATAGTGCCTTAATTTTGTTTATAGTCACAGAATCACAAACTCTACCTGAGTTGATGAGTTTCCCTCACTCCTACCTGATCAGTACTTTCTCAATAGTATCCTCTATGAACAAACCAGACATGAATCCTAAGAGAAATGAAGAGGGAGTTAATTAATGACTTAAGAAAGATGTCAGACAAAAATGATATCTTACATTGGATGGAAGATAAATGCCATGAACTATTTTATTTAATATTTAATTTTATTACTCACTTACTTGGAATCCCTGGTTTTTCTTGAGAGGATTATTATCCATCATTAAATAAGCACGGCCTATGGGGCACAATGTATATAATTGTCCAGGTGAGGAGCAGCTCATTTGCAAATCAGCAGCCAAGTGCAAAGGATCAGCCACAAGACATGTGGAGTTTGTAGGTGAAACCGCTGTTAGTTTTCTGTTCATGATGTCATGATTTATATGGATGTCACTCTAGGTCAGAAGCCATACCATGGCAGCATATTTTTCTTCTTTTTTCTAAAAAAGTAGTTGATACACAATGTTACATTAGATTCAGATGTACACCCGGTGACTCCATAACTCCATACATTGTGCTGTGCTCACCAAAAGCGTAGCTTCCATCTGTCATCATACTTGACATATTTCCTATATTTCCTATGCTGTGCCTTTTTTTATGCTGTACCTTTCATCCCCATGACTTATTTATTCATACTTCCCTTTGCCCATTGTGCCCATGCCCCCACCTGCCTCCCCTGTGACAAGCACCAGATTATTCTCTGTATTTATGGGTCTGCTCTCCAGCTTATTTCCCTGAGGTGCCCCATAGGATAACCTGAAACAGAATCATGAGCACCCTGCATGTCTGATTCTAGAAACACATCATGCAAATTTGGTAATTATCCATCTAGTTGTTTCAAGTTGATCCAACTGAAAAAAAACCCAGACATTTAATTTTTCATTTTTTTCACTTTTGGGATATATTTCATTATACCTTAAACCCCAAAAACGTACAAAGAAGTTTTCAGAACACCATTCCAGTTGGTAATATTTGGAAAAAGACTTCCAAATGACACACTGATATAATCTTTACAAATACATTCATAGACTTATGCCCTTTTTTATGTTCTCAGTGAAGGTCTGCACACGCGTGTGTATGTGCACACCTGTGTACATTCACAAAATACATCAATTATTTCACTCGTTATTTATTTATTCAACTAATTTGTATAAAGTGTTCGATTCTAGTAGATGGATGTGAGGACAAGAACCATCTGCCCATACAGGAATCCAGGTTATGGAGAAGATGGTTGGATGATTCCCAAGGACATGCGGGATCAGAGTAGGACTAAATCCCAGTGACTCGAACGCTTTACAAAGCCTCCAGAGGAGGAAGCAGTTTTACAAACCATTTTTATTCTGATGTTCCCTAAGGAGGATTCTAGCATCCCACCCTCTTCCCACGAGTGTGGCATTGTCCTGTGTCCAGCCACCTCTGGTGAAGGCTGTGTTTCTTCAACACCAGCCGAGAGTATGTTATAGACTCTTTATCCTTCTACCTCCTTCCTGTTCCATATTGCTGCTCTTAGTGTTTTCTTCTAGGGCAGAAAGGGTTAGAAAGGAAAAAAATAATAATGACATATTAAAGAAGCCACACAATTTCTACCTTGGATAGGGGTTCTATCTTAATTGACCCTAGGGGTAAAACTCTCTGCCATGGAAAGGACATAAAGAACAGTATTTATGACTTTTAAATTCATATCCAAGAAAATATAGCACTTAAATATTCTCAGTCTATGGTAATTTTCATCTCCATACATAATTTAAAAGCCATCATCCTTCAAACATAATTTAAAAAGCAATGGAAGATGGTGAAAAGGTAGGACTTTTGCAGTATGAAAGACCTGTATCCTCTCTGATACTCTGGCTGATTCTTGAGCTGCTACAGTTACCAGTTTCTTTGTCCGTGTGAAAGAACCACTGAATCTTGAATATAGAAGAAGAGAGATGGAGTTTAAATACACAATGATTTTTCAATGATTATTTGTTCCTTCCTATTGAACAGATATGAACATGATCTTTAATTTTCATATTCTTTACACTGAGGAATGAGAGATAACATGTATTGAAAACTTACTATGTTTCAGGTGCTGGGTTAAGTGTTTTCATAATCCATTAATTACTTTAATTACATCACATTAATCCATTTAATTCTTATAATAACTTTATAAAATAGGAACTATTGCTATCTTTTTTTATAGTCAAGGAAAATGAATAATGTAGAGTTGCATTAATGTACCTGAAGTTGAAAATCAGACAACTGGAGTATGACTGTCCCATCTTATCTATGCCATCATAGATAGACTACAGATTTCTTCACTGAAGCATCATACCCAAACGTTTCTTTTAAATCAGTATTATATGAAATTTTAGGGGAAGGGTTCCATTTAAAATAGTAAAGCACTTCACTAAAATAGTCCTATCCTGAAGATTGTTTAAATGAACTATTATTGATGAGTTATAGCAAAAGGTTAATTCAAGTGATAAATGAAAAATCTCAAGTTCAGATGACAACACTAAAACTTAGCTGGCTGATCGCCAGACTACCAAACACCACTAAACTCTTTACCTATGATCTACTCTAATTCCCTGCATCTCTGGATTACATATTCTTAATTACTGAAGTTAATTTCAGTATTTTCAAATTGTTTAGATATAGGTCAGTGAGGGATTTTGTTTAGAAAGGTACTATACACATATCTATATCATTAAGACCTAGAAATGTTTGTATCTTCTTTTAGGTAGTAAGACACACTTCTCAAAATAAGAAATTTAAGTATATTAAAGACAATCAAGAAAGATGAATATTCTAATACATCAGGTCTTTGGCAGTGGAGGACTGGTAATTACTTACTCCGAGTAGTAACCATCCCTTCTGATAGTTGGAGATAAGTGGTAGATGTGTGTGCTTGCATGCATGAGTGCACGTATGATTGTTGGAAGTAAAGTTCATTGGTCATGCAACTCTTTAAGCCAAGTCAGATCTAGCGATTCTCACAAGGCTTCTCAGCCATTGGCCTGAACGAATTTCTGACAATTCTGATGGCTGATTGTATTTCTGTCCAGTAAGCTGCTAGAGGTGAGGGATAGGACTCTCTCTGAATCCCTTATCATCTGCACTCTGAGGCTTTCCTTTATATGTCTGGCACCATCACCATACTTTGGCCCTTCAATCATCACCTCCATGTTCACAGTCAAAGCTCTTACTAAAGGTTTCCAAAATGTCATAAAGATAAGATATATGAATGCATGGAGGAAATGGAGAACCCTCGGTTCTATTTGTGTTCACCTTAATCTTGCAGTAAGAAGACAGTGACATATATTACTTTCTGGCTTGCAAACTACAAGAAAAGGGCAATTTGTCACAGGAACACTATATAATTTTTCTCCAAAAGAATAACTGATTTAACCTCTTAGAAGCACCCTTGCAGAGTGTGTTGGGGTGTGTTGGTGTGTGTGTGTGTGTGTGTGTGTGTGTGTGTGCGTGTATGTGTGTGTATCAGCAGTAAATCTTGATATTGAATAGATTGGTGTTGGTTAATTACACGATTTTTCAAAGGATCCCTAACATATATTCTAATAACCAAGAAATATTTTTGAGACACAAGTTGGTTTAGTTTTACTGTAACACATGAATTTCAGGATAAATAATGCTTTTTAATTTTATTGTCCTGTAGATTCTCAGTAACAACTGTTTGTGATGTATATACAATTCCTTCATCTAAGAGGAAGCTGGACTAAATAAATTGAATTGTCTTTCCAGGATTCATGGCATCTTGGTGTACTTAAGCAATCAAAAGAAGAAAAGACAGAGATTGGTCAGGTTTTTCCATTGTCTGCCATGACAGCTCTGGCATCTCTCCTTTGCTGGGGGTGGCCATCACTCTCTTCAAGCTTCCAGTGGCCATTCTCACAGCAGGTTTGCCATGTCTTCTAGGGTCTGCATCAGGATATTATATCCAGATCTTAGGGGAGTGTTTACATCTTGATAAACTCTCCCTATCTAATAACTTTGCCTTCTCCCTGAGCCTCTTGCTCCTGTCCCTTCAGACTCCAGCTCCATGTATACCCTTCTGATTCCTGTCCTACACGGTGGGTGGGTCCCACAGCTCCTTCAGCATCCGGTCCCATTCCTCCATTGGCAGACCCAGCTCATCTCTAACCATCTTCTATTGCTTTTCAACTACCCGATACATTTTACCAACCAGGGCATCTCCTTCCATCAGGATACCATCCAGATTTATTATTCATGATTTTTTTAAGAATTACACCACTACCTTATTCCAGGGTATGTTGATACTTCATCTACTGCTAGTGATGGGGTCCTCATTGCTAGATAGACAGTGTAATCCAACTCTAAAATTTTTTTATCGATCTGCTTTCCTCAACCACTTCAAGTACCAACTGTGAGACCTTGGGTTTCCAGGCAAATAGACCCTAAAACACACATTAACATGCAAGAAGTTCACTGATGAATGCTCTTGGAAATGATCTGTGTAGAAACAGAAGAAAGTGGAAATGAACAGAATAGAAATTGAGCTGCATGCAGTCACAAGGCCTCAGCTGCCTCACAGGAAACTTGAAGTCGGACTGGCTTACTAAGGTTGTCTCATGACGCAGCAAGGACACTAGACCTTTACACTCCCACATCAACCAGTCAAAGAATGTTTCTTTGGAGAAAGTGATTCCCTCAGCAGTGAGCAATTGGCTAAGAGGATGGACCTCTGAGATCTATTATCCAGCAGCTGAGGGAGAAGTCCTTCAGTCTTGAAGAGGATCTGGGGGACAGTACAGAGCATCCATGACGACACCTGGTCTATCCTGCTTATGTGGGGGTCTGCAATCAACTTGTCTCACTTGGATTACTACTTCTATAGAGACTCCCCTCTTTTTAACCCCATATCAAAAACTATGTATTATTTTCATATACTGTTGTATATTCTACACATTGAAGACAACCAAAAAATTGTTTCCCTGTTTTAGTCATTCCATGAATGCATACATAACTTCATAGAAACCTCATATACGTATGAGCATATGTACTGAGAACTGATGATGTATTTGGGGCATGGAGCAGTGTGTCAGCCATGCAATTTTCTCCATGAAATTTATAGACATGTTTTGGTTACTTGAGGCTGACCTCAGAATTGAAAGAGTCCTTTGTCTTCCCCAATTAACAGGCAGAAATCTGGAGTCAGACCTTCTTTTCTGTGCATTTCTTCTATGGTCTCCTATATTAGGTCATTTTATTTATCAAATACTATGCTGATCAAAATTTGTGATTTTTTTCTTACATAATTTAAATTTCCCTCTTTTTGTGATTTTAACTTATATACATCAAATTTTGATAGTTCTCTGTTTTGTGGATGCCAGAATTGGCAAAAGATCCCAGTGATATCCCCATGATGCTAAGAGGTATTGTCAAAAGCTCAAAGAACAAAAGCTTGTAAAGAGAAGGTGGGGATTAATGTTAGGGTTTAGTCACAAAGTCTCCGCTTCTATTATATTCAACACACACACACACACACACACACAAAATCACCCACATTCATATATGTTTACTGATTAAAGGCTAGCCTCTTAGAATCTAGATCCACCTGAATATAATTACCAATAGCCAATTTTTTATTTGTGTATTTACTTATTTAAAATTTTTAATCTGTAATTACTATTTTTAGAGTTTATAATTCTTAAGAGTTAATTCTTTTCTTAGTTATTAGTTATTGACTCATATATTAAGGTCTAGAATACAACAGTAACAATGTTATGATGTGTAATTTTGGCTAAGGTAATGAATGAAGGTAACTGGTCCCCATGCCTCAAATAAATACTAAGAAAATATGTTTTTGACTCTTATTTGGGATTAACTAATTTCCAGACTTTTTATTTTGAGAGAGACCTACAAAAAGTTGTGAGATTACTAAGAATTCTCATAGACACTTGAGTTCCCAAATGTTTTAACATTGAACAATTTTTACTGTATCCATTTCATGCTTGCTTTCTCTTTATCTTATTGTCTATTATGTATATTTATTTTTTTCTGAGCTTTGTGAGGTTAAGTTGCAAATATGAGTCTTCTAACTCCAAAATACTGTTGTGTCTTCTTGTAAATTAAAATATTATTTCACATAGATGCAGTGTAATTATAAAACTGGGAAATCAGTATTGATACAGTACTATTATCTAATTCATATACTTGTTCAGACCTCACCAATTATCTCAATAATGATCTGTCAATTTATAGTTATAATAAAGTATAATTATGACTGCCATTTCTTTCCTTAGAAGATTTACATTCAATAGGGGTTCTTAATAATACATAAAACCTCTGAAAAAATACACTATATTTTATATTTGTATCCATGTATTCTTTTCTCTGGGGAAGAGCCTATGTATTTCATTAGCTTCTCAAGGAAATCACTGACCCCCAAACAGTTGATGGACCACTGAAGTGGGAAGTAAGCAGTGACAGTAAATAGCAGAAATACATGGCTTGTATTTGCTCAAACACGATGGGGTTCTAGGTAAAGGGATGCATATAAGACTCAAAGTTTGTACCTAATTTTGTTCCACTCAAGAGCCTGAAAACAGATGGTATTTGAGATATAAATCCTCAAGGTGGGAGTATACATTACATTTTCAGGGCTTCAGAGAACACTCGCCAAGATGGAATTACACGTTTAAGACATTCTTAGGAGAAGTGCCAGCAAAAGAAAAATGAGAGGGAGCGGGAGAATGTGGAGAGAGCTTATAGGCAGTGATGAGGTCTGATGACTGTGAAGGAAAGAGAAGAATGAAGGATTGTGTACAAAGAATGTCAGACTGCAGCAGAGTTCTGAGAAAATACAGCCAGTGAGAGTCAGTGAGCCAAAGTCCTCTATGAGAAAAGTTCCAGGTTGGGCAAGAATGGATCTCTTTGGTACCTCTGCTATGTTTTTACATTGACTAGAAGCAGCCAATGAGAAGGATGGCCTTGGAACAAATGTAGTGATGGATCCAGAGGACAGAAGCTGGGTCTGTTAGCCAACTCTGTTCCCAGTAGCAGATAAGAGGTACGTTTCACACAGGTAAGTCTGCCTTGGTTCCCCTGTGTCCCTGACTCAGGTACCCCAAGCAAGCTAGTTGTCAGCATGATGGGGGTAATGGCAAGCAAATAGGGGGTATGGGCTGTCACTCAGCAGACTTGGTAAACCACAAGTGTGCCTCATAAATTATAGCTGAATAACCACCACGAAAAGCATCAATGTTTCATAGCAGTTTCTAAGTGGTACAAAAAATACCTAAATCTGAATACTAACACTCCTATTTATGCTAAAACATTTGAATGACAGGAAATTACAATTATGTAAAAATATATATAAAATATCAAAGAGACATTATACTGTCGATCTGAATAGTGTATGTATGTCTATATATTTATTAAACTCTTTTAAAAACACTCTTGGATTTTTCTAGTTGATGTTGTTAGTTTTCTTATGTCAACAAAACCTTATTTTTGCTTTTGTCACAACTAACATTAAAGTGAAAATACACATTTAAGATTATGATCTGCATGCAAATGCAGACTTCTTTCAGAATTTGTGAATATTTCCCAGCTGCTTTGTGATAGGAAGCCAATTATGTACAATATATCAGAGAGAGGAAGCAATTACATTCATTTTCTTGGGCACTGAGAAATTTGATAAGGTTGACACTTCGCACATTGAGCTGTGATAACAGTTAATTTTTTAAAAGGCATAAAATATAGTCCAGTTGAATTGAAGCCATTTGTTTTTAAATTGTTGGAAATTGTGTTACCTTAGATGCTTTCAGATGACAAGAGGGAGTGAAAAAATTAATTTAGAAATCTATTCTAAATGCAAAATGAGTACTAGGCCCATTCAATTAAAACAAAATACTTCATTTTAAGAATAAACCAACTCCTGAAACCTAGCGATTAGCTTAACGTGGGTCTGGACCTTTGTAAAACTGTGAAGAAGGCAGCTCTCTCCCTGTTCTTAATGTTTTACTGGATGCTTCCCATGTTAAAATGATGCTCCTTTCCCGTTTTCCTGCATGCACCCAGTACCTACATGTCTTCTCCTCTTCATTAAGATAATCTCTCAGGAAGACCAGGTAAATTTATCAATACTCTGAGATAGGTGACTCACAATTCTAAATGCATGGAGCATTTTCCAGGCACTTGTTTATTGGGCATCTCTATTGGACAAACACTGTATAATCTACTCTCCACACCATGTGTGCATTGAGTGATCATGTGCGCTGGGCACAGTAGTACACACACACACACACACACACACACACACACACAGGGCTTCACTTAAACTAGGACTTGCACATCTGCCATATGGGTGTACTGAATTGGGGGAGGAGATTTGTGATTCAGTCAGAAGAAGTAGCATGATCAGCGATGAGTGAGGACATTGGGACACATTTGGGAAATTATAAGAGATGCATGAAGTTTAGAGTAAGTGACATGATGACATGTATTCTGAATTTTCTGGAATCATTCTAATTTGCATCTGTTATCCTGGCATAATTAGTAACAGTACTAACTTGTGGTCCCAAATGCCTGGGTTTGAACATTCTATTTTATGATTATAAACATAGAAAAATTTGAGAGAGATACCTGATGAGGTTAAAGGCATGGGCAGGAACTGTATTATGGGTACATCTATACCAAAGCAAACTGTGTTAACTTTACTTGAAGACAGCAGGAAGTTTTTCATCTAAACTTAAAGCAACAACAACAAAAAGCAAAACCAAACCCCCCACAGAGGTCTAATAGTGAAGTGTCAGGCATTAGTAAAATGGGGAAGCATTATTGCAAGATCACTTCCTGATAACATCATTCATGCCACATAAATCATCTCTCATTTGAAACACTGGCTTTCCTACAGCTAAATCTATCTTCACATATAAATATTAAAGCCTGACAACTTGACAACTGGCTTTATTATTTTAAACATCAATGTAAACAAAATTTTTCTTGGAATATCTACTAAATAAAAAAAGGTTTTTGAGTATCGCTTTCAGATATATTATGAGAAGGATTATGTCTCAGTGACTTGTTAAAGAGCATTAGCAATTGATTTAAACAACCATGAAGTATTTTATACAATTTTTTAAGAAAATGCAAATATTTAAAATAAAGAGCATAATTAACACTCATTCACAAGATTTTTTTTCCTTCCTCTAAGATAAAATTCTGCAGGTACCTGTCCTGTAAGTTTACAGGTCCCCTGAGATTAGGTGTCCTTGGTGCCTGGGCAGAGAACCATCCTTCTTTGCTACAAAAAATGTTGCCTTTCCAGTGACTCCACAAAGTTCAGTGCAAGCTGTGGAAAATGAAGAGGATAAATGCCTGCTGGGAGCCATTTCTGAAATAAGGCAGCTTTGCAAGGCCTCCCACCATCAGATGGCAACCTGTGTCTACACCCGTTGAACATCCACTCAATTTTTGCTTGAGCACCGACCCCCAAGGCGCTTGGCTGACTGATATCAGGAGTGACTTGCCTTCTTCTGCTAAAAATATGTATATGTGAATTGTACCTTGTGAAAAAAACTTATTAGAGGAGTTTCTTCTTTTGTGATCATTGGAACAAATGTTACATTTCTCAAGAAACCTGTTTTCTTCCCCTCAAGAAAACAGGCTATTGACCCCTGCTCACAAAAGAACTCTTGCCTTTGCTATGCTGAAAACATTGCCTTGTATTTGAATGCTAAAGATCCCTTCCTTCCCCAAGTGATAAGCATCTAGTCACCTACTTCAATCACTATTGATAAAGGTTATGCATGAGTCTTCTACCAATCTATGTTCTGGGAAATTTTTACATACCAAAGAATTTGTCATCAGAAATCAACTCTAAGGCAATTGCCACTTCTGTTTTGTACACTATACATTTTTTTCAATAAATAAAGCTGACTCTCTGGTCAGGGCAGAGATGCCTGCCTGGTGAGCAGAAAGAAGCCAAGGCTCTCTCATTCCCTTTTGCTGACACTGTCCATACTTCAGGGAGGCCTGGACCTGCTGGACCTGGTCTCTGGCAAATACCAATTAGCACTGGCCATTTTTATGACAATTCTGGCGATGTCTCTCACCTATTACACAGGGGAGTTAAATAAACAGTCTGCCAGTCCATGCCAGGAGCTACAAGAACTACAAATTCTACCTATGTGGGACAGACAACCAAACACAAGTGGGAAAAATGGAAAGCCACAAACATTTATACGTAGAGAAATTTAGAGCTCATCATTAGGTGAATTAGAGACTGATCTGTGTTTTATTTCTTTGCATACTGTTACAGTATATTTCACTTGTTCTCTCAGGCACAAGCTTTAATTTTCTTCCATAATACATAAATTATTATGTTTTTTTCTATGTAAATTATTTGCAATGAGATAAAAACACATGCTATTTTGAGATAACTTCTGACCGTTCCTTTAGTAGAAGAACTATGTGAAGTGAAGTCAGGATAATGGAGTAGAATGTAAGTTCGTAGTCTTAGTTTGTCCAGGAATCATTTCTCAGGAGGTTAAATAACCCTCATATTAGTTAGTCCACTGACAAGATTCATTAGACCACATCCACCCAGGAACATCCTTTTTTATTCTACACAATTTTGTTTGTGAATATTTTCTTTGCTTTTATTGACTTGGTGTACCCTGAAAGTAACTTGTCTAACATGGATTCCACAGAATATAAATAGAGAGCTAAAAGCATAAAAAAACTGAATGGAAAAAATGTAACAACAATGTCAACAAATGCCACAAATTAACACTGAAACTAACTCAGAACCATACTCTATGAAGAGTGGACTGCTCTCACAAGTTATTAGGCATTACTCATTCTACAATGTTCAGATGAAATGGAGATGACTTTCCTCATTGAGGACAGTCATCCTTAAAATGTAGTCAAGAAAATTACATGTAAAAAATATTAGGTATTTACACAAAGGATACAAAAATTCAGATTTGAAGGGGTTCACACACCCAATGTTTATAGCAGCATTATCAATAGTAGTCAAACTATGAAGACTTTCCAAATGTCCATTGACTGATAATAGATAAAGCTGTGATACACACACACACACACACACACACACACACACACACACACACATGACAGAGTATTACTCACCCATCAAAAAGAATGAAATCTTGCTATTTGCAATGTGGATGGAGCTAGAATGTATAATGCTAAGTGAAATAAGTTAATCAGAGAAAGACAAAAACCCTATGATTTAACTCATATGCAGAATTTAAGAAAAAAACCCAGATGAACATATAAGAAGAGAGAGAAAAGAGAATAGAGGCAACAAGAGACAACAAACAGGATTCACGGAGGGAGGTGGGTGGGAGACGGACTAGGTAGGTGATGAGTATTAAAAAGGGTGCTTCTTGTGATGAGCACTGGATATTGTATGTAAGCAATTAAACTAATTCTACTCCTGAAGTCAATATTGCACTGTATGTTAACTAAAATTTAAAGAATAAAAAAAACTACTAGAAATGTTAAACTAAAAGTAATATTTAAATATGCACAAATGTATGTTATCTTCAGAATGTAAAGAATTAATAAAAATAAGCAGAACACTAACACCTCAGTAGGAAAAAAGTGTCTAGGTTGAAATAATAAGAGAAAGAAATTGCTAATAAATATCTAAAACACTATAAATAATAAAAGAAAATAAAAAAAACAACAGAATACCAGTTTTCACCTATGAAGTTAGAAAAGAGAAAAATAAAAACAATAATGCTGTGATGGTTAATTTTATGTATCAACCTGACTGGAACGTGGGGTAATTATTTTTGGGTGTATCTGTGAGGGTGTTCCCAGATGAGGTTAGCATTTTAATTGATAGACTCAGTAAAGCAAATGGCCCTCTTTCCTGTGAATGGGCATCATCCAATCTGTTGAAGGCCTAAATGGAACAAAATAACAGTGGAAGGGAGAGGAGTTCTCTCTCTCTCTCTCTCCTCTCTCCTCTCTCTCTCTCTCTCTCTCTCTCTCTCTCTCTCTCTGCCTGAGTTAGATCAATGGTATTCTCTTGTCCTCAGATTGAGACTGGGACTTAGACTAGAACTACACCACTGCCTTTTCTGGACTTCTAATTCGCAAACGGCAGATCCTGGGACTTCTCAGCCTCCATAATCATATAAACCAATTCCTTATAATAAATCTCTTTTTCATTCTCTGTCTTATCTTTGTCTCCCTGTCTTCCTCTCCCTAGATAGATAGACAGATGATATTCAATGCTAGTGACAGTATAACATATTGGGTGCTTTTTTTTTTTAATGTTTTTTATTTATTTTTAATACAGAGAGAGAGCATGAGAGGGGGAGGGGCAGAGAGAGAAGGAGACACAGAATCTGAAGCAGGCTCCAGGCTCTGAGCTAGCTGTCAGCACAGAGCCCGACGCGGGGCTCGAACCCACGAACGGTGAGATCTGACCTGAGCTGAAGCCGGATGCTTAACCGACTGAGCCACGAGGCGCCCCTGGGTGCTTTTATACAATGCGGGAAGAGTAAAATAAGACAACTTTCATATAATAATAAAAACAGGATGTGCATACCCTTTATCCCAATATTTGTCTCTAAGAACCTATTTTAAAATAATCTGAGATGTGTACAAGTATAGATGTAAAAAGCAATCACTGTATTATTAGTTACATATACAAAAATTTTACTCAACCAAGACTATCCAACAATAAGAAAATGCTCAAAGAATGATCTTTCCAGTCAGTGAGAACGTTATGCTGTTATTATACAGATTGTGCAGATTTGTAGTATAGAAAATTACTCAGAAAATAATGTTAAAATAAAAAATATAAAACTATAAAATCATATATAAATTATAAACCACAAACCAAGCATTAACTTAATATAAAAGGGAAGATATATATCAAAATAAATTTGTTTTATGTTGTGTAAAGAAATATGAGTGTTTTACATTTTCCACTTTAAAATTTTCCAAAACAATCTTGTTTTAGACCATGGATATATGCTGTTTTTTATAACATGAAAAACTGTTGATTTAAATGCTGCAGTCTTGGTAACTATAGTAAAACATGTGAAAGTTAATAACTAGAAGCCATAGTTGAGAGGACTTGTAGGGAATAGGTAGAATTATTTCATAGATGTTCCTGGAAGCCCACAGTCATTTGAAAAGTGTGTCTAAATTTGGGAGATAAATCATGATAACCTCATTGATACTTAACTTTGCCCTTCTCTGGTTGTTTTACCTTTTCTTCTTAAGAGACCACATGCTCTCTATGTCATGATTCATAATTTGACATGAGATTTTAAACTGTAATAAGTTTTTAATGTTTTTTAATTTATTCTGCTGAATAAAATTGTCTAAATTTCTAATTCTTCTAGTAATTTTACATTCTTATAATTTGTTATTAACTTTTAAAGTAAGTTCAGAGACTAAGTCATTCAGAAATGTTTAATTTGTTATTTTAGGAAAATTTTCATTCTATTCTTCAGATTTAGTATTTTCTGATTTCATCCACAATCTATAGAATTACATTGACTTTGTAAGGTATAAAGGAGTATAACTTGAGTTTTTTGTACTATAAAGATTAGAATCAAGGATAATGATACTTAAAACTATTGTTAATAAAAATAAATTCATATTCTGTTAACAAAAGTGGAAAGTTTTCAATGACAAAAGAAAAGAAAACCTTCATCATTTATTTTTGTAAGAGTCAGAAGGGACAAATCCATCACTTGTCCAGGGGGAAAATATTATGATGTCTAGAAAAAGAGTATTACCCAGAAATAATCAAAGATTAATAACACTTTTAAGAATACCACAAAGTTAAATGACATTCATGATATTATGGAATCTTATAGAAACATAATATTTAGCCTCTCTTGTTCTGATTCTATATTCACAAAAAAAGTTAAGATCTGAGATAATTTGGGAGCCACTTGCAAATGAAATTATCCGTTTGTTGGGAAGTTACCAAATATCAGCACCTGGATCACTAGTCATTCTCTAATGAGTTTACCTATAGTAAGTTTCTCATGGCCATTTCACACACGCATACACGGATATAATTAAGTACAGTGGCGGGGGGGAGATGGGTAAGAGGGCTGGCTCTTGAATCTGACTGTGTATTAATAGCCCATCTACTTATTAGCTATATGACCTTGGGCAAATTCAGAGACAGTTTTTCATCTGGAAAAGAAGGTAAAAATATATACTTTAAGGGTTTGTTGTGAGAATAACATAACAAGAAATAATTTAGAAAATGTGAAATTCTTAGAAAAGTGGCCACATGGTAAGTGCTCAGTAAAAATGAACTGTTGCTACACTATCACCTGAAATTGCTGATGTGCTTACTATAGCCAGAAAGAAAAGAATAGCTTTGATGATTTTCAGTGAAAATAGCCTGGCACTTTTACTAATACATGACTAAGTGGAATCTGAGGTAGAATAAGATCCATACTTTGATAAAACCAGTACATATAAGGTTTGCTGTTTGGACAGTTATTTAGTGTCTCGGTCTGATCAAGTTTAAACAATTGTATGGAGAAAATACATTCATATCTCATCCCAGTGTTTAATTATTTAGTAGCATATGATTCAGCTCTATAACTCTAAGCATGAACTAACATGTTCTTTGGCATTATCTGTATACACTACATTTCTTTCTTACAATTAGAATAGGAATTAAAGTGAAACAAGCAAAAGTAAGCTCATTGTATTACAATCTGAGGTCACTTCCTTAAGATTGGCACTTGCTGATATTTTATCACAATAAAAATGCAGAGAGTTTGCTTTAATTTATGACAATTAAGAAAATATTCTATATTTCAAGCTTTAATTAAGGGCATGTATCTAAATAAATGCCAAAATATGCATTCCAGTGTTTTGCAAAATTAACTCATTTCTACTCTTAAGTGGGAAGTTTAAGTCAAAATGTTTCTGTTTCAGTATTTTGGTGTCCTAATTATTCACATATTTCTGCTTTTAAAACACTGGAGAAAGCTGTGCGATTAAGTCTTTTGCAATGTGAGCAAGGCACCATCTCACAGCAGGTCTGTCCCAGTCACTATCCCAAGAGACCCCTTCCATCTGACACGGCTGCCCAATCCGACAGTTACCTTTTTCACACATTTCCTGATAATTGCATTGAAATATCACTCATATATAGTGTAAGGCTGTGAAGAAGAAAGGTAATTGCATTGTGCTATCATGGACTAGAACTAGGGTTTGCAATGTCAACCTTGAAAGAAGAGAAATTCTAACTTGGTTCATGCCCAATGAAATAGTTAATAAGCAAAATTCAAAAGATAGGCATTTAAAAAACCTAGAAAACAAACAATTTTACTTTTTTAAAATATTTTTTTAATGTTTTATTTATTTTTGACACAGAGAGAGACAAAGCATGAGAGGGGGAGGGTCAGAGAGAGAAGGAGACTGGAAGCAGGCTCCAGGCTCTGAGCTAGCGGTCAGCACAGAGCCCGACGCGGGGCTCGAACCCACGAACGTGAGATCTGACCTGAGCCGAAGCCGGAGGCTTAACCGACTGAGCCACCCAGGCGCCCCAAACAATTTTACTTTTTAAACTGAGAATTGAATTATTAGTGGGCAATTCATTCATTCACTGATTCAATAAATATTTGTTTTGATTCCAGCCAGAGATAATCACCAGTTGCAAAGATGGAAGGTGAGCTTGAGAAATGAACAGAAGCCACAGAAGTGTGCAGAGTTCCCATCACAGGATGACCTTGGGGCCAAGTCAAGGGGGAAAGGCATTAGGGATGTATTCAGCAGTCTAAAGGATAGGGAAAACTCAACCAAACAAGTTGGATTTATAGTAGATAAAGGAAAATTGAAAAATAATTTTATTATGGGCTTAATGTAAATTTTCACTTTTTTAGATTTCTAAATCTGGGTTAATTAGAAAGCTAGCCTTTTATGTAAAGGAGTCAATGACACATAACCCATTTTGAGGCCTGAGAACTGGAATAGGTGCACCAATATCAGCATTTATTACTTTTTTATTTGTTTGTATTAATATTTGCTAAGTTCTTGGCCTTCTGAATCTTCCCGGCTGAGTACACACAGAATGGTGGGGGCTGAGAGCCCAAGAGTCTGGACTATACCTACGGTGAGTACTGACCCACTTTTCCCCACACAGAATCTCTCAGCAGAGTCTGAACTAATAGAACAAACATAAGTCAGTGTCTTCTTTATAGACAGCAAATGATTTTCTCAAGTTTAGACTTAGTTTTGTTACTAAAATTTGTTACTTGTTATTTATTGTACATGTAACATTTCTTTCCTACCAACTGGATGCTGGGTTAGCTTTAGGAGATGAAAAGATTAAAAATAAACTGTCTTTGCTCTCATGGAGCTCATCTAAAGCACAAACTCATACCTAAAATGATATTCATGCATAACTGAAACATATTTTGATTAGGCAATTAGAATACAATGAAAGGAAAATTTAATTTACTGCCAATTACTTTGTTTCAGCCCATACATTGTTGATCAACTCTGGGCTGACTCTGTTCCTGGGTAACTTCAGATTTTGGAAAAATCATCAAAATACTTCCGACCCCTAACAATGATGAAAAATTGTTTGCAAAAAGAGCTGCCAATACAAAATTTATAAGTGACTGTCGACTCTCTCATAGTGATAATCATCAATATCATCATCAGTGCATAATAAAACTAGCAGTTGTAGAGAAATTACCTAATTCCAGGCAGTTTTTAAAATTTTATTTAAATTCTAGTTAGTTAACGTACAGTGTAATATTAGTTTCAAGTGTATAATTTAGTGATTCATCGCTTACATACAATACCCCATGCTCATCATAGCAAGTGCTCTCCTTAATACCCATCATCCATTTAACACATCCCCCAGCCCACCCCACCCCCCAACAACCCTCTGTTTGTTCTCTATAGTTAAGAGTCTCTTTTCTGGTTTGCCTTTCCTTTCTTTCCCCCTTACGTTAATCTATTTTGTTTCTTAAATTCTGCATGGAAAACTGGACAGAAAAATGCAAAAAGAATGAAACTGGACCACTTTCTCACACCATACACAAAAATAAATTCAAAATGGTTGAAAGGTCTAAATGTGAGACAGGAAACCATCAAAATCCTAGAGGAGAACACAGGCAGTTACCTCTTTGACATCAGCTAGCGCAATTTTTTACTAGACATGTCAATGGAGGCAAGGGAAACAAAAGCAAAAATGAACTATTAGGGCTTCATCAAGATAAAAATATTCTGTATGGCACAGGAAACAATGAACAAATTAAAAGGCAACCTTTGGAATGGGAGAAGATATTTGCAAATGACATATCTGATAAAAGGTTAGTATCCAAAATATATAACGAACTTATAAAACAAAACACCCCAAAAACAAACCAGTTAAAAAATGGGATGAAGGCATGGATAGATATTTTTCCAAAGACAGATGGCTAGCAGACAACATGAAAAGATGCTCAACATCATTCATCATCAGGGAAATACAAATCAAAGCTATCATGAGGTATCACCTCACACCTGTTAGAATAGCTAAAATTAACACAGGAAACAACACATTTTGGCCACGATATGAGGATACGAAAAAAAGGGAACCCTCTTGCACTGCTGGTGGTAATGCAAGCTCAGGTAGCTACTCTGGAAAACAGTATGGGACTTCCTCAAAAAGTTAAAAATGGAACTACCCTAGGAACAACAATTGCACTCCTAGATATTTACCCAAAGGATACAAAAATACTGATTCAAAGAGATACATGCACGCTGATGTTTATAGCATCATTACCAACAATAGCCAAATTATGGAAGGAGCCCAAATGCCTATCAATTGATGAATGGATAAAGATGTGGTATATCTGGAGCCCTTGGGTGGCTTAGTAGGTGAAGGGTCCGACTCTTGATGTCAGCTCAGGTCTTGATCTCAAGGTTGTTAGTTCAAGCCCGCTGTTGGGCTCCACACTGGGAATGAAGCCTACTTAAAGCAAACAACAGAAAAAAGCTGTGGTAAATATACACAGTGGGATATTACTCAGCCATAAAAAAATATGAAATCTTGCTATTTGCAATGATGTGGATGGAGCTAGAGTATTATGCTAAGCAAATAAGTCAGTCAGAGAAAGACAAATACACTTTGATGCTTTCATCAAATTCCAGTATTCTAAATGGCAGGCTTTTTACATGTTCATTTATTTCTTTTGATCGATAATTGTTATTAATTTCCAGTATCCTTAAACAATGAGCACATAATGCCATCTATAATATTTCTACTTTGGTAAATTAATTGAGGACTTATTTATACCTTAATATGAGGTTGCTTTTTCTGAATGTTTTAGGAAACTTGAACATAAGTGTTAGGAATATTGTGGATTATACTTTTATTATTTTAAGTTTTATAAAGTATTTTCTAATGTGTTTTTGCCTTGAGTTTAAGCCTTGGTATCACACCAAGGTTTGAGGTATTTGGCCTTGCCCTCAGTATCTATTAAGTAGGCCCATGCTTTTATTTTTTGTTATCGAATTTTTGCTTTATTTATATTGAGGGGAGATAGATGACCTCTCCACACTGAGGCAGCTAAATTAGAAGCTGTTTCAGATCTGAGTTTTTTAATCAGAATTAAAATACAGGGACACCTGGGTGGCTCAGGCAGTTGAACGTCCGGCTTTGGCTCAGGTCATGATCTCACGGTTTGTGGGTTCGAGCCCGGCATCGGGCTCTGTGCTGGCAGCTAGCTCAGAGCCTGGAACCTGCTTCCGATTCTATGCCTCCCCTCTCTCTGACCGCCCCCTGCTCACGCTGTCTCTCTCTCTCAAAAATAAATAAAACAAAAAAATAAAAAAGAATTAAGATACATATTTATATTTTCCAATAATTTATCTGATTGAGCAAACAAGTTGATGTCAGGGTAGAGCTCTCAATAAGGCTCCTCAATACGGAGGCCACTTCCTTGAATGTAAGCTCCCTTATTTCTTCCTACTTTCTCTATAAATATGAAAGTATTATGGGGCAAGCTTCCTCTCCTGAAACCCTCTCCTTGGTGAGTCTGATACAGATGTATTCCTTGCCACAGGATGCCAAGAGGATGAGGGAGGTCCAATGCACACTGCTTCTTCCCAATGGTTCATATTTTATTTTACACTGACAGAATGTAGCGCTAGGATTGTGGGTCCATTCCCATTTCACGACACTCCCTCCTCCATAAACACAGAGCCTGGCTGTGCAATGTGAGCTAAACTTAATCTGGACCTTTATACATTAGAGTAATAAAATTGCCTCATTGGGGAGCCTGGGTATTTCAGTTGGTTAAGTGTCTGACTTGATTTTGGATGAAGTCATGATTCCAATGGTTCATGAGGTCAAGCCCTGGGTTGGACTCTGTGTGGACCCTGCATGGGATTCTCTCTCTCTTTGTCTCTGCCCCTCCCCTGCTTGTGTGCATTCTTACTCCCTCTCTCAAAATAAGTAAATAAACTTTAAAGAATGCTTTATTTAGAGGTACCTGGGTGGCTCAGTTAAGCAACCGACTTCAGCTCAGGTCATGGTATCACTGTTCATGGGTTCAAACCCTGCATCAGGCTCCGTGCTGACAGCTCAGAGGCTGGAACCTGCTTCGGATTCTGTGTCTCCCTCTCTCTGCTGCTCCCCCATTTGCATGCTCTCTCTTAAAAATAAATAAACATTAAAACAAATGCCTTATTTATATATGTATGTATTTATATTGTAGATGCATTTGGTCTAAGTATTATGATCTTTCTGTTTTTCTTTTTATGCTCCTGTTGCTTCCCCCCGACCCCTTCTCTTCTTTCTTTGTTTTTCCTTCCTGCTCTCACCATAAGATTGTGTTTGCTTTGGGGTTGCCTAGGTGGCTCAGTCTGTTAAGTGTCTGACTTCAGCTCAGGTCATGATTTCGCAGTCCATGAGTTTGAGCACCGCATCAGGCGCTCAATGCTGACAGCTCAGACTCTGGAGCCTACTTCGGATTCTGTGTCTCCCCCCTCCTCTCTACCCTGCACCCTCCTTACTTTCTGTCTCACAATAAATTAATAAAATGTTAAAAAATGTTTAAAAAAAAGACTGTTTGCTTTGTGTTGTTTTGTGCATACATGCTCTTTCAGAAAATTTTGGTTTGTCCTTTTGTGGATAACTTTACAACACTAATATTATAGTGGATAATTCTTCATTTTTAGAGAGCCTGTGTCGCTTCTCCACATAGAATGTAGTGATATAATTTAGTGTACTTCCAGTGCCATGCACCTCCCTTTCCTCCCCCTTGCTGTAACTTCCTGTTTCATTTAGTCCTCCAGTGTTTCCCATTTTTATTGAAAATACATAATACATTTATAATGCTCAGTTTATGAACTCGAAATGTCGCATTTGCTACTCTGTTCTTACATTTCATCCCCCTCACCCTTTCTATATTTTCAGAGCAAAAACTGTAAAATGTCATAAACTGATAAATTATAAAATTTTCTGTTATTTAAGAAAAATTCCCATTGATATTTAGGTTAAAGCCTATATTTAAATGAACTCAATGCTCACGTTGAATCCTTTGGCACAGCTTTCCTATTCATCTCCTATTTGGCTGGATGTTTTCAATGAAGATTCATGATATCTTGAAGGAGTAAACATATTGTCCCTTGTTCTTTCTCTTACTATATGGATATAAAATTCTAGGATCAGATGAGATCAAGCGCGTTCAGGGTGGGATGGTCACTGACTAGATATAAAAGTCTAAAGGGTTCATACCTTCTTTCCCTGAGGACTTTGAAATAATTAACTTACCATTTTCCATTTCCTTATAAAATCTGATTATTTTCCCCTATGGTGATTTAATATTTTTGTCTAGATTTCCAAACATCTTTTTAAATCTCTGAAACTCTACAACTTTATTTATTTATACCTTTATGGTTTGATTTGACTGTATTATTTTATCTTTGGACCTGTTGCATACTTTCAATTTTCTAAACATGATAAATTTTATTTAATTGTGCCTTTGAATATTTTTTCTTCCATTTGTTTAGTTTTCTTCTGTAGAGGCACCTGCTATGTATTAAGTTGGCTATCTGTCATCTGGGTCTCTATTATTATCAGTCTAATCTTTTCAACCTCTGTGTTTTTTCTTTTTTGTTTTTTTTTGTTGTTTTTTTAATGTTTTATTTATTATGATACTAAGAGAGACAGAGGGGGAGATGAGAGGGGGAGGGGCAGAGAGAGAGAGAAGGAAACACAGAACCGGAAGCAGGCTCCAGGCTCTGAGCTAGCTGTCAGCACAGAGCCTGATGTGGGGCTTGAACCCATAAACGTGAGATCTGACCTGAGCCGAAGTCGGAGGCTTAACTGACTGAGCCACCCAGGCGCCCCTCTGTGTTTTTTCCATTTCATTTCCTCTGAAGCTTGCTTTCCATGGCTTAACTGCTATCAGTTAGCCCAATCAAGTATAAGAAAAATTAAAGTTTTAATTTTGTCTTTTTGCTTTAACTCATTTCTTCTTTGATGTTCTTCTTTTCTTTATGAAGGGCTGAGTTTCCAACCAATATAATTTTCTTTGTCTCTAAAGATTTTCTTTTAACATTTCTTGCAAGCTAGACCCAGTGGCAACAAATTCCCTTTTCTTTGTCTAGAAGGCTTCCCTTTTGGAAGGTAATATCACAGTTTAGAAGATTCTAGCCTGGTGTTTTGTTTTGTTTTGTTTCCTCTCAAAACTTTAAATATTTCACTCCATTCCCTTATTAGCATAGTTTCTGAGAAGTTGGATGTAATTATCATCTTTGCTCCTCTACAGGTGAAGTGCTTTTCTCTCTGGTTTCTCTCAGTATTTTTCACTTTACCTTTGATTTTCTGTAGTTTGAAAATGATATACCTGCATTTAGGTTTTGTTTTTGATTTTTATTTTATTTGTTTTCATTATTCATCCTGCTTGGGTTTCTCTGGGCATCCTGGGCATCCTGGCTCTGTGGTTGGATGTTTGACATTAATTTGGGGAAACAGTCACTATGTTGTCAGATATTTCTTCTGTTCCTTTCTTTCCTCTATGTGGTATTCTTATCACATGTATGTTATACGTTTTTCAGCTGTCCCACAATTCTTAAATATTCTCTCCTCCTTCTCCTTCTTCTTTCTTCTCCTTCTCCTCCTTCTTTTCTTTTTTTCTCTTTGCTTTCAGTTTTGGAGGGGTCTACTGAGATATCCTCAAGTTTGGATATGCTGCCCCCAGCCATTCCCAGTCTAATAAGCCCATTGAGGCCAATGCATTTCTTTTACAGCAGTTTTGGTCTCTAACACTTCTTTTGGGTTTTTTTTCTCAGAATTTCTATCATCTGTCTGTTCTTGCATACTGTCTACTTTACCTATCAGAACCCTTCACATACCCAACATCATTTTAATTCCTGATTCAACATTCTTGCCATATCTGAATTCAGTTCTGATGTTTTCTCTGTCTCTTCAATTTTATTTTTTGCCTTTAAATAGGTCTTGTAATTTTTTCTTAATACTGGGCATGATGTACTAGGTAAATGCTGGGAGCTGCATCAACCTTGCTGGATGACATAGTCACAGTGAGGGAATGGCAGTCGTTTGCACAGTTCCTGCCATTAAGCGAAACCGGTATCTCCTTCTATTATTGGCTCATATTGGGAGTGGGACTGCTGTTATTGATTAGGCCTCACAATGTTCCAAATCAGACCAATATTCCCCACACAATTATCCCATAAGAAAAAGCATATTCCTGCCCCTGCATAAGAGATTTTAGACCAAAGCACTGTAGATGTTTGCCAAAAGGCTCTTCTAATGAGCCTTGCATAAATAATAAGGGGGGCTAAGAACACAAGAGGTAGAATTAACTCTGGCCTGGAGAAGAAGAGCCTGACCTAGAGATAAGAAACAAACTAGGACCGGACATAAGTTGATATATATATATATATATATATATATATATATATATATATATGCCCCTTTGTTAATTGAAGCCACAAATACCTTCCCTTACACAGACATCCATAATGAGGATGAATAATGAGGATGAGTAAAAGTAACTAAAACATAAGCCCATATATAAAGGCTGACATATTTAGGGCGCCTACGGTATTTGCACCCTTAGCATCAAACAAAAGGGCTTATACAAGCAATCTACTAACCAGTCCAAATACATTCTTCCTCTTGTAAGCCAGACAAAATAATGCCTAGCCTGTCTATATATTACTCAACTTGAGTAAGTTGACTTACAACTTACTCAAGATACAACAAGATTATGATGACTTAATCTTAGCATTGATATAAACAAATGTGTATGTTATCCACTTTTCACTGAGAACATCATGTTGTCTTCTTAGTTGTAAGATTTACTACAGTTCAAACAAATGTATATGATACCTGGTTTTTACTTAGAACATCCTGTTTTCCTCTTAGTTGTAGAATTTATTAGCTCACTGTAATTAGGATAGTTTTGCCAGAATGCCTCTGTAAAACTATATCTGTACACTTTTCAAAGCATCCTATCATGGAGATTTGTTTGTTGTAAAAGTTCCACCTGCTGATGTCCTGTTATTGCTTAACCTATAAATAAAGACACAAAAACTGACAGAGCAGAGATGCCTGCCTGGTGATCAGAAAGAAAGTGGAGGCTCTCTCACTCTCACTTTCGCTGACACCATCCATCCTTCAGGGACCACTCAACCTGCTGGAGCTAGACTCCAGCAGGTAAAACAAACTATTATAAATAGGCTTTAGTTATGTGATAGTAAGGTGTGTGTGTGTGGGGGGGGATTATCCTATAGTCTTATGAGAAGGTCTGGTGTCTTTTAGTGAGCCCATGTTTCTGGACTGGGAAACTTACATGCACTTATCAGTCCCCCTGCCCTTTCAGTGGTGTAGGAAAGCTGGATCTGGCTGAATTTGTTTACTTTCTTCCGTGTTAGTGAGGTTCTGGTTAAATAATTTCTCTCAGGGCAGACTTACTTGAAAGAATAGAATATTGTGACGTATGTAAAGATGTTCCTTTTCCTCTCCTCTTAGCAGTACCAGGGGATTATTTTCCTCTCTTCTCCTTAAACACCTAGAAGAGATCCTGGAGGGAAAACTAACAAAAGTATGGGGGCATCCCTTGATTGAGTGCCCCTGTGGTTTTAAACTCTAAGAAGTTCACAATGAGCTTCCAGCAATTCATATTTAGGTTTATATTCCTATTCATGTTCAACTGTATTCATCAGTACAGTTCAAGTTTCTCTATCTTGGCACTTGTTCCTGATCTTGGTTTCTGTGCTGGTCAGTTTTGACTCCCCATATTCACTTATGGGTTGCCCTGTGGTTTTGCTTCTTACACATCTAAGAAGAAATGCTTATTATTGTTTTTTTTTTTTTTTGGTTTGTTCAGCTTTTTACTTACTGTTAGGATAAAGTGGTAACATTCAAGCTTCATATGTGCTGGCATGGGAATGTATTCATTGATTTTTTTTCATTCAAAGTAATTTTTGAGAATCTATTCTATTTAGGTCCTTACTGGGAAAAACATTGCAAGGTTTTTAACCCTAAGAAACACAATATTTATTCCTTTTCAGCCAGAGTCTCTGTTAGACATATCTTATGAGTATATTATCAAGTAAATAAATAATGGTCATATTCAGTAAGGGTTCTTAGAATGTACTACACTAATATTTCAACTTTTCACACATCTTTGATCCACCATGGGCCGGTGCCAAAGAGGCAGCAAAACCTAGTAGTTTAGATCAAATAATCCTTGGTTCTATACCGAGTTTCAAACTTATAAACTGTGTGACCTGGTGAAAATTAGTTATTCAGTTATTGTTCATCCCCTGACTCTATGAAGTGAGCTTATCAGCCCTATTGATCTAATAAGATTGTTATGACAATATAGTAATGAATGTAAACTCTAGAGCAAAACATTACATGATGAGCAGAAAATAAAAATAGTAACAATAAAATTTGGCAGCTCTGTTAAGCAGACAGAAGAGTGCTATAGAAAGAAGACCAATGAACAGATAGGAGACATTTATCTACTGGCAGACGCTCACCATTGGACTGATAACTTCATGTCAAGATGAAGTGATAGGGTCTATGGGATCCGGCTTTGAGCACAATGGCCGTGTCTATGAGGCCACCACATTTTGAGAGTTACAACACTCAATGAGGGTTTCCAGAGGGTACTGTCTAAATAAATATTCATTGGCAGACAGCCTGGCAGCTTTATTGGCATGAAGTTTTGCCTTTACAGCTGACAGCTTCTTGTTGTCCTTGTTCTGTGAATAACATTTGCTTTGTTGATTTAGGGCCCCATCCTGAAAGAAAACTCCCAGATTCGGAAAACTGCACACTCAGCCTGAGCAGAGTACATTTTCAGCTCTTTTTGTGGAGGTCTGTAAACAACAGTAGCTTGCATGAGCACTTTAGAAAACGTCTACAGATTAACAAATTTCCTTCAGTTACCCATGTCTCTTCCAGTGATTTAGAGCATCGTAGTCCCCACGCCTCACTCTGCAGAGAAGTCTGCCTTCAACACCAGAAGGTGGGAATCATCCTTCTTTTACTTCCTGACTGCGTGATACTGTTCAAGTAGTAAATGGCTTCATACTTTATATGAAGCTATACGAATAATCGGCATCATCATTGAATCATATAAAGAACTGCTCCTTCCCCACCCCCAAATTCACGGTTTAATGGATTTTTTGTGATGCTGCTAGGAGACAAACTGGTCTTTACCTCAGTACAATACATACTTTGCATGCGCCATAGTGACTTTAATTGCTTTGAACTTTTTACACAGAGAAAAGACGTGGCCAGCAAGGAGTGTTGAGCAGTCGACTTATGCGTGTTAATGTTCTCAATGAAATTATTTTGCCCTGGGCTGTGCTGGCAGCAATCGATATGGTTTGAGTCTCTTCAGCACACTGAGAATGGAGACAGACATGGTAGCATCTCCTTGCCTCTCCTCTGGCTCATAAGCCACATTTCTAACTTTGTGCAGAGCATGCAGAGGAAGGAATTATTTGGTGGGAAAAAAACACAAATACTACTAAAAACAAACTTTGGACTCATGTGTCCCATTCTTCCTCATCCAATAGCAATATATGCGTGTCACGAAAAAGGATAAGTTCCACAGTCTCCTATGTCTGCGTTAATTGATATCAAGCACATAGGATACCTGTGTAATACAGAGAGAGGTATCAAGAGGTTCCTCTCTACAGCAGAGTTGGGCAGTCAGCCTGTTTTGTGACAATAGCAAACTGGGATTGCTCCTGCGATCTGGCAATTTCATAGATTTAAATGTGGGATAAATGCTACATCAAATATGATGGAAGCATGCATATGCCACATCAAACTGCTCAACTCTTGACCTGCATAAATATAGCCTGAAGAGATGAACCCATAAACATCTCTAAAAAGATTCTGCAACATCTGTGTAGTGGCAAAATATGTTCCAGCTTCAAAGCATGAGGAATTTACTTTTAAGTCCCATTTCCATCCTTTGTATCCTACTTTCTGCTCTCTACTTTTCTGCCTGGTCGGTCTCCCACAGTTACCCATGAATGCTCGGCCTTCATGGCTACAATGCCAATGTTACACTAGACTCTGGACCTCTTCTACCCATACCAAAATACCACTCCTATGACCAAGCCTCTGAGATTTTGTCAAGTGTTTAGCTAATAAATGTAATAATATAGCTAAATCGCTGAAAATTGACTTAAAATGATACTGTCTCAGGCAGCATTTATATCTTACACAAAGAGCTTCCACTTTGTAACTGATTCTGTGACTATTATCTGGACTGCAAACCTGCTGGTAGTCAGTGGGGGCGGGGTCTGTATGTGCTGATTTCTCTGTGCATTTCAAACCACACAAGATGGGAAGCTATTGATTTTGCTCATGTGTGCTCAGGACCCTGTCCCTTGGTGACCATTTAGAATTGATTAAGCCTATCCAAAAAGCATTTCTGTTATCAAATCTGAATCAATCTTGCAAAAGAAACGTATGCAAGTTAAGAACTGAATTTAATTACTTCTTCTAACAAAGAGACCTTTATATCTTCTTAATGAAGCTGAACTGTTGTAGGGTATGCCCATCCTTATAAACTGATGCTCTGCAAATATTTACAAGAAATTGTAGTGCAACTTGAATTTTAACAAGTCTTAGAATAACTACATTATTTTGTTGTTTATTGTGCTTTCAAATGTATTAAGTGATGTTTAGAATCTAGTGCCTGCTGTATCTTACTGAAAATCCAATAGTTTTCAGAGCCATCATATTGTATAATGTTTCTACGGGTAAATTTATGAGTATAAGCCACTCAGAATTCTCGTGTATTGAAGAACTATGAGATTTACCCAATTATGAAAAGGTACTGGCTTATACATATGTAGGAAGTTCTATTTAAGTACAAAAATTCAGGAAATTGAATCAGAAATGATATTTACAGAACTATTTTGTTTTAGAGAGAATTAATGAAACATTTGTTATAATTCTTTCTGAATAGATATTGAGAATATTTATGTGGTCTAAGATATAATTTACTCAGAGTTGATTCTAATAATTGCTAGGGAAGGCAATGACCTTGATATTTCTGTCCTAATTCCTGGTTAATGTTAATGAAGTTAAATATATTTTGTTTGCTCTCACACACTGAGTTTCTGATTATACCAAATATCTCTCAAGAAATATAAAACTGAGTGGGCTAGTTGATCATACGAGTGCATTGTACATAATCAGCTTGTCAATGTCCAGAAAATACATTGGAGGATTTGACTGGGATTGTGTTTAATCTATAAATCTGTTTTAGAAAAATAAAAGATATTTTCCAATATTGACTTTTTAGTTTTATGGGGTTTTTTTTTTTTGGGTTTTTTTTCACTGTATAATTGACTAATTTTATTATTTTTTACAAAAGCTTATTCTTAAATGTACAACAAGATCTAAGACAACACTCCATTCTAGCTATAAATGGCAACAGATGCTGTGGCAGGGAATCCAGAGGTTTCAAGGGGAATGGAATTAAACATCACCATTGCCTCAGGCACAAGGGACAGCTTACTTTTTGCCAGATTTCTTAATTCCACCTGTGGCCTTCGCTTTTAGCTCCTCGAGTTTCTTCCGCTCCTCTTTCTGTTTCTGCTTGAGTGCCTTATCCTCCTCGTCCATCTCCATGGCCTGCTTCCTGGGCTGCTTCAGGGGCTTCTTCTTGCCACCTTCGCGGCCAGACATGGTGCCTGCTGCCCAATATTGACTTTTTAAATCCATGAGCAAGGGTTTTTTTTCTTTTTATGTCTTTATCTTAAAGTTTGTAGGTTTTATTTTTATTACTTTTACAGTTTTTAAAATTTTTTTAATGTTTTTATTTATTTTTGAGAGACAGAGACAGAATTAATGCCAGCAGGGAAGGGGCAGAGAGAGAGGGAGACACAGAATCTGAAGCAGGCTCCAGGCTCTGAGCTGTCAGCACAGAACCTGACATGGGGCTCAAACCAATGAACATGAGATCATGACCGGAGTCAGACTGAGCCACCCAGGCGCCCTCAAATTTGTAGATTTTAAAATAAAGTCTTACCTTGTATTCTATGAAAATTAGTCATTAGATTAAATAGTTCTTAAGTATTTGCTATTTTCATTCTACTATAAATGAGATTTTAAAATTATATATATATATTCTTGGCCAATAGAAATATTAGCTTCCCCTTACAACTGAAAACCCCTTGAAACACAACTGATAGGTCTAGAAAGTCACTTAAAGGTGGAAGGAAGAAAATGTGTTTACTAGGAACCTTGGGACTTATGAAATACAAAGTAGTGAGTTCCTTGGTTTTCCCATTAATCCCAAATATTACATTCCTGGAGCCCATAACTTCAAGAGGCACAGATAAATCTCCAAGAAAAGCCTGTTTCCTCCAGCCAAATGATAGAACAAGTGTGGCCCATATTTTGGCAATATCCACCCTAATTCAGCTAAGTACTTACAAAATATTTGTACCCCTACCCCTCACCCAATGTGTGTCCAACAGAAAGTTGATTTTCTGCTCCATTCCTGCCTTGTCCTTAAGGAAGAAGCAGGTAGCGTACTCATACTCACAGGTTTCCCTATGGAGTGGTAGCTCCAGGGCTAAACGAGGAGCTGATATTCTATTTGCTTTCCGGCAGAAGCAGGCAATGCTCCAATACCTCCCCAAGATGATGTTTGGTTCCAACAGTAAGCTGAGCCTCTGCCCCCACCCAGCATCCTCAGGGAGCAATGTGGTACTAAGCTGATTACTCAGTCTGCTGATCTGCTCTTTCAAAGACAACTTTCAGAAAACAAACAAACAAACAAAGAAACAAACAAAAAACAGACTACAGACTGGGAGATAATATTTACACTATGAATATCTTATTTGTATCCAGAATATATAAAGAATATATATATAGACTAAAACATATATATTAACTAAATAATTAGACAAAAGACTTGATAAGAAATTTCAAAACATATTTCATATAAGGCAGACAAATAATAAGTACTTGAAAGTATGCTTCTATTGTACTTAGGGAATTGAGGATTAAAACTAGAAGAAATACCACTACATAGAAGTCTTATATATTGGTATTGAAGATGTAAATGGTACAAGTAATTTTTAAAATAGCTTGGGAATAGTCTTTAAAATTAAACTTGATATTTCACCCTCAATTATTCACGCACAAGTTATGAAAACATCTGGCCACTTAAAAACTTGTGTGCTAATACTCATAACAATTTTATTCATAATAGTCAAAAAGTAGAAACAACTGTTTGTCAATCAATCATCCTCTCGATTTTTAAACAAATTACGGTGTATATAAAGGCATACAATATAATAATATTCAGCATCAACTTCACTGTTTATTAATATACAAAACAACATGATTTATTCTTTAAAATATTATGCTGAATTAGGGGCGCCTGGGTGGTTCAGGTGGTTAGGCATCTGACTTCAGCTGAGGTCATGATCTCATGGCTCTTGAGTTCGAGCCCCACATCAGGCTCTGTGCTGACAGCTCAGAGCCTGGAACCTGCTTCAAGTTCTGTATCTCTCTCTCTCTCTCTCTATCAGCCCCTCTCCCATTCATGCTCTGTCTCTGTTTCTGTCTCTCTCAAAAATAAACCCTAAAAAAATTTTTTTAAAACCTTTAAAATATTATGCTGCATGAAAAAAACCAGACACAAAACGTACATACTGGATAATTTCATTTATCTGAAATTTCAGAAAAGACATATATTATTTATAGAGATGCAAAGGAGATCAGTAGTCTCCAGGTTCTAGTGATGGGCTAGGAAATGGCTGCAAAGGGGCTCAGCAGAACTTTTGGGATGATGGAAATCTTTTATAACCCGACTATGGTATGGTTACCTAGCCCTACATTTGCCAAAATTCATCAATCTATGCACTTAAAATGGGTGAGTATGTAAAGCATAAAGTTTGACTAAACGCACACACACACACACTCACACACGTACATCTATATCACAATATAATAAGCATGATTTATGTTTTAAAGCCTTAAAATCAAGATTAAAATTACTACATATACAATGATTTATTTGGTCTCTTTCTCAATGTTAGATGAGTGGCTTAGAATAGTTTTTCACATAATGAGATTGGTTTAAACACCAGAGACCTGACCTTTTCATATTTATAAAGGTATAAATTGCTCAATTTTGGAAGCTTATTAATCTGCAGGCCACTGGAGTATAGTTACAAAATCTCATCTTTCCATATGTCAAGTGATATTCACATGATTTTAAAGATGCTAATATACATTAAAATGTCCATTAAAATAAATTGTTTAGGTCTATTTGGGATTAGTCCTATAATATTTATATTAACGATAGTATTTATATTACAAAGAACTCATGTGTCTGTTAAAAAAAATTAAAATTGGCTTTCTACTTAATTGGTGTCAGTAATCACAGCATCCTGCCATGATGGGCATGTTTCAGATCTGCAAAGTCCAATGTGGTACAAACTAGGCACCACAGCTATCAAGCACCTGAATGAGGTTGGTATGGCTCAAAAACTGAAATGTTAGTTTTATTTATTTTTAATCAATTTAAGTAATAACAATTTGATTATTGGTTCTCATATTTGGCAGTCATATGATGGATAGGGTTGGTCATTCTTTGCACTTACAAAATCTGTTTTGCATTACAAGGAGTGATTCTCTCTTGCTGTTCTCAACCTAGTCAATAGGATGAAATGCCTGATTTAGTCATATTCTGAACACTTGCTGTGTCAACTTTATTTGGGAAGATTATTCCATATTAAATGATGCCATAGGTGAGTATGGTGACCTCAGAGTCTTTCTCCAAACTCTCTTGGCAGATGGAAACTGCTGAGCCCAAATCTATCTAACTGGGCATTATTTAAGCCAGCTTATTTTCTTTTTTCTCTCACACAAGTTGTTAGGTGCTTGGAAGTTATTAGTACTGGTTAATATTAAGATTTAAGTTTGAGAAATGGTAGAAGCTCACTAGCTGGTATCTAAGTTATTCATTCTAGTTCAGATGACTGAAGAGACAATACTAGAAATAAGAGGCACTGGCTATTGGTGAAAAGTTCTTTCTTATTTTCTATTACTTTTCTAGGGATACAGAAACTTTTCTACTTAATAGTCATTTAAATTCTGAAAGATTATTCACAAGTTCTAAATTACTGAAGAAGAGTTTAAACACATTGTCCCTGGTTATTTTTTTAATGTTTTTTTTTAACGATTATTCATTTTTGCGAGACAGAGAGAGAGTGTGAGTGGGGGAGGAGCAGAAAGAGAGTGAAACAAAGAATCCAAAGCAGGCTCCAGGCTCTGAGCTGTGAGCACAGAGCCTGATGGCAGGGCTTAAACCCATGAACCTTGAGATGATGAATTGAGCTGAAGTCAGATGCTTAACTGACTGAGCCACCCAGGTGCCCATGTCCCTGGTTATTTTTAAATGAGGTACAGGGGTGCCTGAGTGGCTCAGTCGGTTAAGCGGTCTGCTTCGGCTCAGGTCATGATCTCACGGTTTGTGGGTTTGAGCCCCGCATCGGGCTCTGTGCTGACGGCTAGCTCAGAGCCTGGAGCCTGCTTCGGTTCTGTGTCTCCCTTTCTCTCTCTGACCCTCCGCTGTTCGCACTGTCTCTGTCTCTCAAAAAATAAATAAAAAAACATTTTAAAAATTCATATATTCCTTAAAAAAAAATAAATGAGGTACAAGTCATTTCCTGAATGATTTGTACTTTGCCTTTCATGATGGTTCCTATCACGGAGTGTTTTATCCTGTTTAACCCATGTAACATCCATCATCTCTGAAAACACTTGCATTTCTTCTGTTGTCTCTCATATCCTCACCATCTTTGCACATACTGGAAGGGATGAGGTTCGCCCGGTGCCTATTCTGCAATACTTTCTCAGCATTTCCATAGGAAATAGGACAGAGTCTACTATTCTTCAAACTAGGGTATTCATCTCATTCTGTTAAAAATATAAAAGTGTCTCTCAAGAAATAAAAAAGAATCTTGGGGGCATTAAAGTAAACATTGGTTTTGAAAAAGTTAATGAATCTAATGGTGGGTGATAACCATGTTCCAAATCCGGTATTTCTACTTCATTCTTTCCTACAAAATCAAAAGGGGAACTTATCAAACTAACCACTCACAGAATACAAATAAAATTTGATGAAAGATATCTCAGTGATACTTGGCATGTAACTCAGTAGTTCAGAGAATTTAGTTGCAAAACTCTTTCCAGATATGTCCACTTATTTACGCAAACAAGATTTTTCAGATCATATATTTGAAGGTGAGAGCTAGGGAGGAATAGAGTTTCACATTATAGCAATTAATGGTATTACTTGATGGCACATTGATTATAAAAGAAGGCCCAGTTACCTTAAATGAATTTTCAGTAATATTTTATTGTTTTTATTTTACAATCATCAGAATAGATAACATAATTGCTTTTACTGTGTACTAGTCATTGCTGTAATTGTAATGACCTCCAAAGAAATTTTTATAAATCTTAGGGCCTTATAGTCATGGGAAATTGGGAGATTTAAAGAAAATAAATTAAATTAACATGCTTTATTTTCAAAGAATTAACAAAGAATATGTTTTATGCAAACAATGCCCCCTGGGGTTAGACAACACAGTATCCTGATAGGGTGATCAATGAAAAATATCTAAGAATAAAAATATACTGCATTAATATTACATTAAATCTGTGAAGGAATTGGAATGGAAATACAAGTTAGGGGAGAAAAAAATAAATGATGTAAAATTTCCAACCATTGAGAGAAACCCTGCATGTATGTTTTAAAATGTTTAATGGTGGGTGTCAATTCTGTGATGGTGGCGATGTGTTTGGTGGTGGTTTATCGGGGGCATTGGACACATTATTTGCAATTCTAAAGAAACTACATCTTTACAACTTTTTTTTAAAACCTGTGATGGAGAAACCGGCTCCTTTGCCCAAGCCCCTACATCAGGAAGTAATCATTTCTCTTTAACACCGTGGCAGGTGCTGTGGTCCAGGTAGAAGTCTGGTCTGCGTGGGTGTAGTATGAGCTCACAGGACAAGTTATGCGGCTGCTGGCATGTGGGGAAGCGCGTGCATAGACACTTGTTTTGAAAAATATTTTTGCCTTGAGGTTCCTAGCGGCTTATATTCTAATCATAGGGAAATTTTGCTTTTTGAATAAAATTATTGTTTTAATAAAACTTGTCTGCTTTGTAGATCACATTGCTTTTTCAAATTCAGCTTGAAAAGCTATTTAAAGACTGAGAATTACTGAATTGTATTATTTTGTTTACATCTGGAATGAATACTTAATTTCACTTGCTTATTACTTAATTTTGCTAGACTATTCCTTAATTCTTAGGAAGTGAAGTTTTCATTAGATAGTGTTTTAAAATGCTACAAGAATTAATTGATTTGCATTATATCAAACATTTGTGTAACACAGAGCCCTCGCTATGTAACACTTTATCTTTTTGTATTCTAAGCGTTCCCACATGGTTCACGCCATCTGTCGTAACTGCCAAGATGCTACTGGCTGCTTCTTTCTCAGTCTTTATTTACAATCCAAAATGAACGTTTGTAAATGTATAAAATTTATAAACAGAAACAAGAAACTCTAAGCAGGATGTGCATAAAGAGAAATTTCTTTCTCTGTCTTTTTCTGTTATGCATAATTTGCCTTTGTGTGGTATTCCGGAGCTCAGGGGGCTCAGTGGATAGGCCCTTTTGCAATTCAGCAATAAGATGATAATGAAACTCATCAAAATAACCCTGAACTATTAGGTTGTTGATTCAACAAAGAAAAATTATATTTTGCTTGGTAAAGACTTAATGTCAAAGATATTTACTTGAATCCTAATGTTTGGGATTTTAATTATCTGTAAAATATGTACAGCTACTATTAATCAGAATACCTGATTAAACAGAACACTGATTAGCCACCCTTTGAGCCTATCTGTGGAAGAAAATGAGGTATAAATGAGTAAGTTAAAAGATGAATGGATAGATTCTTTTCATGTATCTGTGAGTCTGCAGATCTGGACCTTGTGATGAGAGCAGTCAATGATCAGTGGCATTCACCTATCCATGTGCTTGTGCGTATGATTGCATCTATCACTCTATTTACATTGCAAATGTATGTTCTAGCTGCTGTCATTTCCATATTTCTCAGGCCATCAGCTGGGATTCATGTTCTACCTCTGACTACCATTCATTATTTTCCTCCTTTCACTGAAACTACTTCTCTGCCTGCCTCAGAGCAGGGGAAGAAGACAGCTAGTCAGAGTCTGAGAAAATAGACCTTTGAGCTGGCTTTGCCAACAACTTGTTCTAGTGCCTTCAGCAAGTGACTTTACTTACACTTTTGTTCAATATACTTTTATAAAAAGTGTGTTGAACTAGACCACCATGTGCTTTAAAATACTGCTTTAAAACAACTGGACTAGGTTTTCTCCAAGGTTTCTTCATTCTCAAATATTATGATTTAGGACAACATGCAAATCAGCTATTAAAGACTTGGAAAGTGGTTGAATTTAACAATGAAAATTGAATTTTACATCACCTGTAAATGTATTTTGTCTATTACTTACACTACTTCTCAGAACATGTAATTGAGTTACTTGGTCTGTGTTATCACTAATTCTGGACTCAGTTGTGTTATACCAAATGCTCTTTTTTATGGGTTAAAATATCATCATTTCTATGTATAATTGAATGATACACTCTATTTTCTCATACGTTAAGGAGGGGACTGGAGTAGATGGACTTGAAAGCTTTGTCAAAGACTAGTATTCAAATCTTCTCTGAATCCACAATAAAGTTGGCTGAATTTATATTAATTGACCCCACTAAAATGAATTTTAATGAAGTCCATATTTAAAAACAATTCAGCTACAATTAATTTTAGTATGAACTTACTCTGCTTATAACCAGTAATTTACCCAATCATGTACATTCTTTCTTCTTTTACCACTACTCTCTCTTTACTACATCTATTTTATTGCACTAGACTAAGTAAACTTCAGCTATGTCATTAATCTTCACACTCTAGACTGCCTTCTAATTGATACAATCTACCTGCTCCTGCAAGAGTATTCTTTTTAAAGCAGTCCAGCTCTAAAATCACAGAGGCCTTCTATATCACTACTGTGGCTGATTGCAAAAGTGACCACAATTCTTCCTTTCTCTGTGTTCATGTGTCATGAAATATGGCTTTGCAACAATTTTCAGAAAGAGGTTAGAGTCTACATCTTGACCCCTCGATTTTGTGCTGGTCTTGCAACCTACTTGTTTATAGAATGTAGCAGGTGTAACGTGCCACCCATGTGTAGGCTTCCAAATGTCTTGTTTGCTTCTGCTCCCTCTTGGAATTCTCCTACCTCCATATTATCACACTTAGACTAGGCTGATGGATGAGGAGACATTTGTGGTTCAGTTGCCCTCATCTCTTCAATTGACAGGCACCCAATATATGTGCATGAGGCCATCCTAGCCTACGGAGTCCTCAGCCTACTTACTAGCACATCACAGATGCATGAGTGAGTCAATCCATGATCAGATGATACTGTTCACTTTATCAGATTCATAGGCAACTACAAATGGCTGTTATTTTAAGCCAATAAATGTGGAGTAACTTGTTATGGAGCAGCATCTACAACTCACTTCCACTGCCCTATTTTGTGCACTAAACAACTTGTGAATATGCTGGGAGCCACACTGGCCTTGCTGGATGACACAGTCACAGTGTAAGGACCGGTCTGAATCAAACTGACTCTGACCTTGGAGGCCTAAGTGTCAGCTTCTCAGACCACCCTTGTAACGCCCAATCAGCAAAGGCCAGCTAACACCTTTAACATTTCTAAGGGCGGGCCTAAAGATGGATGTTAAGACTAGTCACGCCCTACGTGAGGGTCCTAGTCACACCGTATGTGAGGGTCCTGGGCCCACTCTGTGATTGGTCAATACTCTAGGTGTTGTGATTGGCTCCCACCAAAGGTATCAATGAATGGTTAAACCTGTTGTCAATATACCTGTGTCACCATTTCCTGTAACTCCCCCTTCCCAAACTCATAAAAGCCCCACCCCCCCATGCCCGGGGCTCGCTCCACGTGGATCCAGTGTGTTGTTGAAGTCTGTGAGCCCGAGTTTAGGCTGGCCGGGCCTAAATTCGTAATAACGCCCTTTGCATGCATGATTCGGCCTCCCTGGCGGTCTCTGGTTTTGGGGGGTGATCTTAAAATCTGGGTACAACAACAGTAAGGAAATGGTAGACGTAGCACGGCTCCTGCCACAGGGGC
>NC_043701.1:24962660-24973674 GCF_006229205.1 Suricata suricatta
CAGGCATAAGTTACTGCACATACATATGCTAATTTGGTGCCCATTGTGAGACTAGGTAAGAGAAGATACAACTTAAACTCATGTGCAAAGGCCGGCTTGTCTAGGGTGCTTACACCTTCAGCATCAAAGAACAAGGTTGACAAAAGGTTTACCTACTAACCACCCTGAATACATTCTTCCTCTTGTGAGCCAAACAGAATGCCTTGTAGCCCTGTTTATGACTGAATCTTAACATTATCGTTATAAAATGTGTCTGCTATCTGCTTCTCACTGAAAACATCCTGCTATCTTCTTAGTTGTAAGATTTACTACCGGTTCAAACAAATGTGTATATGTTATCTGCTTTTCACTGAAAATATTCTGTTATCCTATGATGTCTAAGTTACCTTATTATAATTAGAATAGTTCTGAAGAAATGCCTCTGTAAAACCTGTTTCTGCACCCTTTTCAAGGCATCTTTATCACTGAGAATTATTTGTAAAAATTTCACTTTTTGATGTCATAAGTCTATAAATAAAGGCCCAAAACCTGGCAAGATAGGAGGAGATAGATGACAGAAGAAGAGGATGCCAGAATGATGTCAGAAAGAAAAGAAACTGTGTGAATCTTTCTCATTTTCCCGTCTGCCACTACTCCTTCAGGGAGCCCTGGACCAGCTGGAGCAGGCCTCTGGCATGCATGGACTAAAAAATTTTCTGTCATTAACTCTGTCTCCAGTCTTCATATTCCCTATTGCATTGTCTCTCAGCAGTCTTCAAAATGTTGGTAAAGGTTTTCCGAGAACTACATGGGATCAGATAATTCTAAGAAATCCTGTTCCACATCCTCCATTTCCATGGGTGCTGTCTCCTAAAACTAACCTGCTTGAGAATGCTCCTGTAATCAAAGCATCATGCTCGTTCTTCTTTTCCATGTCCTCTTTACAAGATGCCGGGTTAGCAATGGTTTGGGGAAAATATTACCAAGAATTGCCATATTTTTTTTCCAAAATATTTTAAAGTAATATAGGAGCAAAGATGTTTGAGAACTACTGCATCATTGCCAAGTGCACTTCTTAGCTTCGAAATTTGGCCACTATCCTCTCTAGTCTAAAATACACTAATAGCTTATCATTCATAGAGTAAAATCCCAAATTCTTGTCTTGGTCTCAAGATACTTCAAGATCTAGGTCAACCTAATTTTGGGGTTGTATTTCCCCTAAAGAACCTTGTTTTGGTTATTCTGCATCACTCACAAGTCTCTGTCTGTCCTCTTACCTTTGACTTGAAAGCCTCCTCCTTAAAGTATTCTCTGTGGATCCGAAGCCCACTATTCCTTGCCATTGTTAGAGGCCCAACTCAAACACTTGCTCTTCCATGAATCATTCTCTGAATAGCTCATCTGCTTCACCAACCAGGTACAAATCATTTCACTTCTCTTAATATTTCAGAGTACTTTATTTCTATCTATCTTTAATTTTTCCCATGGTATTATTCTTGTGTATATATCTCCTGATTAACTGTAATTTCATTCAGAAAACACTTTTACTCATCTTTGTATCCTTTTAGTGCCTTCAAGGAAGCCTTAAATTAAATATTTGTTGAATGAATAAATCAGTGAACAAGTGGGGAAAAAAACTTTATCTTTTTCACTTTTTGTAAGAAAAAAAACAAAGAGCTGAGGCATTGTTATGAACTGGGATGGAAGAAATCTTAAGCCATCTGTATCTGCAAATTAGCCTTATCAAAAGGTACCTCCTATAGTTAGTCTACCACTGGAGTGAGGCTCCCATCCTTCCAAAGACACGGGGGAATGGGGCGCCATGTTCCTTGATGATAGCATTTCAAAGGGATAGCTCCTAGGCCCTTGAGAAAGATAGTCCTGGATTGTAAAACTGACACGAACTTTAAAAAAATTTATATCTCAAAGGAGCAGAATTGACAAGTACTAGTTTTCTAACATAAATGCTCTAAAGAAAGGGAGGTCAGGGACCTATAAGCAGGAAGAATCCTCTCTGAAGTTTGGCCTAGCTGAGGGAAAACTTAAGATCACTTTGGTTGGTATGAAACTGTATTTTGAAGTGTGATGTCAAACTAAGTTATCTAACAGGATTTTGAGCTAGTTTTTATATTAATCCTCTTAAGTCTAAAAATTTTTAATGTCATCTAAATCCTCCTGCTCTTCCAATGTAGAAATTCCTTCTTGGTTGACTCTGAGTCAGTCATTCACAAAATTCTTTATCAGTTCTACTGATAATTAAAGTCAAAGCAGTTATATTTTACACACACACACACACACACACACACACACACAGAGTTATATTCTATCTTTGCACAGTTCTAATTTAAAAAATATTTCAGTATATATTTTTAATTATATTGCAAATGCATCTGAATATAATCTTGCAGGTTGACTATTCCATAGGAAATTATATAAAAATAATGCAATTCAGGACTTTTATTTTCAGAATAAAATTAATATATTACCAGTTACTAGTTTTCATAATTTGGGAGTGTATGCAAAGCTTATTTTCATCAGAAAATAATATGATGATATACATTTTGTGGATACAAACTTTCATAATGCTTAAAATATTTGATTAATTCTTTTCTTCCCCTGGGCTTTGGATAATATGTGAAACCTTGACAATTATCACAGAAGTGTCAAAATACTTGATAGAGATATTGAATCATCATAGTCATCTATAAAGTACTTTGCTGGCTTTCTTACACTTCCCATAAATTTACTCAAATATATTTTAGGCAAAAAGCTAAGGCATCTAGAGAAATGGGTGAGGCTATTAAAATATGTTGTTGTTTTAATGTGCCCGAAACCTGTTTTAAATGCAGTTAAATCTGTCTGCCTGTAAGCCGTGCTTCTCTCCTTACCTCTTCTGCCTTCTTGCAAAGATTTGGTAATGGTTATAAATACTAAGGTGTCCCTGCCCCTTCATCTCTCATTAGCTGGAGTCCGTAAGGCCAGATACAAACAAGCTCATGCCTGCTTCTTGCTAACAAGAAGTCACATAGTGAATGGAATTTTATCTCCACTCATACCCCTTCCTCACACTCACACTCTTCCTTTGACTACAGCAGGCAGCACACTGGAGCCCAATGCCATACACTTTGGGAGAAAGGATGGTAAGTTATGCAGAATGAGGTTCTATGGCCAATATGTCAAATGAAAATCTTTAAAAGGAAATCGATCTTTGAAAATTCCCTAAACCTTCCAGATTTGAAGGATATTTCCATTTTTTTATTCCAGCACCAAATACATCATATTACTTATGTTTGTATATCATAATTTGTGAGAAAATATTTTAGATACATGAATCATATTCTCAGCATTCAGGATGGAGATAATTGAAGGAATATTAGAGCTATGCTTTCCATCTCAGTATGTCTCAAGAACAATTAGGAGGATGGTAAGTATCCACATTCGTTAAATTATAATTTTCTCTAAGTCTCTCTTTCAGCCACTCCCCAAGGCTCATGCTCTCTCTCGCGTGTGCTCTGTCTCTCTCTCTCTCTCTCTCTCTCTCTCTCAAACACACACACACACACACACACACACACACACACACACAGAATCACACACAGTGCCACTGGAATTCAATTCTTCTAGGCTATGGAACTGAACCCAAGATAATTCCCTGTCCTTGTATTAAACTATGCTGGAACCAAGCAAAATTAATTTAGTTGCTTGCTCCAGGAAATACCTGCTTCTAGAAGATAAGAGTATGAACCAACTAAACGGATTACTTATCAAGGCTAACTGCTTCCTGATCAAGACTTGCTTTAAGACCCTTGCTTCTATGTACCCACCAATAAAGTTATGATGTCTTAAATGCTACCAAATTCTGACTAATTTCTATTTGAGAACGATACCCTTAAGATCATCCAGTTCAGTCCACTAAAACTCTAGAAACACCTTTGCCTTAATTTCCCATATTGAGACTATTACGACTTGGCCAAGGTTGCATTCTCCCTCACTGTGCTAAATCTAATAAACTTAACTTTGCTCAACAAGTTTTTCTGGCATTTTTGAAGAGTTAATAATTGAGAACCAAGTATCTATGTGATGTGTCTCTGCCACCTCGATGTATATGAAATTCCACCCTCCTCATTTCCCAACCATAGGGACCTAAGCATGTGGAGTACCTTCTCCTAACTGTTCACTGTCAGCTTTCATATAAATTGGCTAGGATTTTTTTAAAAAATAATTTTTATTTATTTTTGAGAGAGAGAGGGACAGCATGAGCAGGGGAGGGTCAGAGAGAGAGAGGGAGACACAGACTCTGAAGACAGGCTCCAGGCTCTGAGCTGTCAGCACAGAGCCTGACTTGAGGCTCGAACCCACAAACCGTGAGATCATGACCTGAGCCCAAGTCGGAGGCTAACCAAATGAGCCGCCCAGGTGCCTCTAGTGATTTTTTTTCAATACCAATTTTGACTGGAACCTGGCCTGAGCCCCCAAACATGTGATGATGCCCTAGTTATCTATCTTCTCCATTTCGCACTTTCTTTTGAAGAATCTAGTCCTGCTCCATGGTGCTGTTATCCAGTATACTTTAAAGACGCACATTTCTTAGAAATTCCATGGGGCGCCTGGGAGGCTCAGTTAGTTAAGTGTCTGGCTTTGGCTCAGGTCATGATCTCACAGTGGTTGTGGGTTCGAGCCGTGTCAGGCTCTGTGCTGACAGCTACCTCAGAACCTGAAGCATGTTTCAGATTCTGTGTCTTCCTCTCTCTCTGACCCTCCCTTGCTTGTGCTGTCTCTGTCTCTCAAAAATAAATAAAAAACAACAACAACAAAAAAGAAATTCCAGTTATAGATTCTATCTGTCAGATCAGATCCAGGAATATATGTCCATTTGTCATGCTTTCCCATCATGACTGTACAAACAGTTCTCTTAACCCCCCAACCATTGTTATTTTTCCTCTGCCAATATCTTAACTATTAAAGACCCGACTTTTACCACTATCATTAAATGGGTAGTATAAATAAAATTCATTTATATTAGAGTTAATATAAGTATACATTAAAAAGGATGTTTGAATCAATTATCTAATATTACTAGGTTTGTAAAATTTAGGACTAGAGAACTTTCCCAAGCCTCAGGTTCCTCAATGATATATTGTAAAACATATTAAATTAGCATTCTGTATGTGGATGTGTTTTACGAATATAAAGTATCAAAGATGTACTATTTAGTTAGTAGTCTCTCAGTGGGCTAGAATGTTTTGTTTACTACAGAAACAAAACAAGATTAATGGTCTTGTAAATTTGGATTAATAAACTACCTTGTTAACTTGAACTACATTCTTTGCAGCAGACAGAATACAGCTCATACAACAATCTACAGCAACAATGTGAGTGGTCAAGAACCATTTATTCAAATTTTTCCATCATTTAGGACACTAGTGCCTTATTCTCCTGGCTCTTGCTCCTGACATTTTTGGCCACTGCAATTCTCATTAGCATCGGAGTGTGAGTGTGAGGGAGGGATATGAGTGGAGATAAAACTCCATTCTGTATGTGACTTCTTGTTAGCAACCCAAAATATTTGTTGGAGCGTAGACTTTACTTTTGCAATTATCCTTTCCTCATGCAAGGAAGGACTAAGAAAGGCATAGGCTATAAATATTTAACTTTATGATCTGTGTACTATGACATCAAATGGCTTCAGAGGGATAGCTATGCCAAAATGTATTATAACAACGTCATTAATTTCTGCCAACTGGGGCTATAATTTTAACTGTAAAATCTATGCCATTTATACGTACATAAGATGATGTATATTTATATATTCTACATAAGCGTATGTATATACTTCATACACATATACTTCAAAGAGATGGCCATTTAAGGTTAATTTTTCTAAGGGCATATGTTTGTTTTGTCTTTAGAGTAACATAAATACTTAGCAGTCACTGTGGTTGAGAGAGGGAGAGAGATGGAGGCTTACATTTTCTTTTTAGGCTGACCTGAACCTGACTTTCAAATTGAAATGGATAAAAGATGGAAAATGGAAAAAGCCCTAGATATGGTAGGGGCTTTTTAAAAAAGCTTTTTAAATTCTCCGTCTTTAAGTGACTGAATGAGGATTTCCAGTAAATACGAGTTGGATTCAGCCATTAATAGCCAATGAAGCACCTTGGGAGGTTTACATAGCTGGAGGCATTATTCGAGGCAGAACTCCTCCCCGTTCCCTCAGGGCACACACTGTTAGCAATCAGAGGCAGTTAACAAGCTCTATGCTGTGTTCTCCCCAGGCTGCAACTCGGGAAACTTATGAGAAGCTCTTCAAGAAATGCTTGATTAGAATTCCTCACGGTAGTCCAGCTCGGAGGACACAAAGGGCAAATGCAGCTGTGACCAGGACTATCTATAAGAAAAAGTTTAGTGATTAAAAAAAAAAATCACTCCTATGACTAATGCTAATCTCACAAAAACCAACTGACTTACTAGTACACATCTAACATTCCTTTCTTCATTTAGATTATTTGTAAGAAAGGAATAAGCTCACCAAAAAACACACTTCCATATTATTTTATTTATTTTGATAATATATAGTGTGTGGTTATAACAATCAATGCTGAACGTTGCAATTTCACAAATAGTGCTTTAAAACTAGTAAGTTTTAGTAATTCAGTAGTGAAAAAAAGATATGTACATTTCTCGGTAATGCTAGGGGTCTTGGGGAGTTCTAGGAGGTCAGCACCTACTTCAAGGCCATGGCAGCTTGAATGGAAGGGATTCTATACGGAAGGCTCAATCAGGAGTGGACCCATACTCAGGCTGCCTCATCGGCCCTTCCTGTGTCTGAGAAGCTGTCAAGATCTTTGCACTATGTAATACTCCATGGGAAAAACCTAAACCCAGCTTTCAGAAATAATAAAGTAAGCAATTTAATTAAAGTACACCATTAAAAAAAGAGACAAACCACAGACTGGAAAAGACACAGACTACATTTACCTGACAAAGGATTTGTGTCTAGTCTAGATAATGAAATCTTACAGATCAACATTACAAAGGAAAACTATTTATCACTCCCCTCCCTCCCACTCACCCCCAAAGGCACTAGAATTGTGTGGATGGGTTTTTTTTTTGTATGTGTGTCATTTTTTTTTTCTTTTTAGATTTGTGGAGATGGTTTTTAAAAGAGGATATGCAAAAAACCAGCAGACACATGAAAAAGGTGTTAATCATCATTAATTGGGGAAAGCAAATTAAAATACACAAAAGTTGGGGCGCCTCAGTGGCTCAGTTGGTTAAGCATCCGACTTTGGCTCAAGTCATGATCTCACAGTTCGTGGGTTCGAGCCCCGCATCAGGCTCTGTGCTGACAGCTAGCTCAGAGCCTGGAGCCTGTCTTCAGATTCTGTGTCTCCCTCTCTCTCCGACCCTCCCCTGCTCGTGCTGTCTCTGTCTCTCAAAAATAAATAAAAAACATAAAAAATGTTTTAAAATAATAAAATACACAAAAGTGGCTAAAATCAAAGACTGCCAATACGGTGATGACAAAATTGGAGTAGCTAGAGCCTTATGCACAGCTAGGAGCATAAAATGGCACACTATTTTTGAAAACTGGAAATTTCTTGCAAATGAAACACATTTCTATAATAGTTACATATCCATTTCTAGTTATTTACCCAAGAGAAATGAGAATGGATTTCAAAGTCTTGTAAACAAGAATGGTTATACTAGTCTTATTTATAGTAGCCCCCAAATTAAACACAACATGAATATCCATCAATCAAAAAAATAACAAATTGTGTTACATTCATACAATGAAATGATATTTAGCAATGAAAAGGAATGCATTAGTGATGCAGATAGGAACATGGAAGAATTTCAATAACAGTATGTTGAAGAGAAAGAAATGGAACATGTATACATACACACTAACACATTTGTATATCAAAAACATGCGAAGTCAAGTCTAAAAGTAGTTCCCTCTGGAGAAGATTAACCTTCCCAGAAAGGGGCATGCGCGAGATCTCTTGCCTTCCAGAAGGTATGGGGGTCTATTTTCCCCACATCACCACGCAAGTTTCTGGGCGTGTACAATTCAACTCTTTCTGATACCACCCAGAGACAGCACCAGATCCCACGGGTAAGAGCTCAGGCCCACAAGATTACCCTCCTCTTCGTATGCCAGTTGCAAGTCTAAATTGTTACTGTACTTCTGACCAACTGGCTATAAATCAGAAGTTTGCATGTGTTGGGTTCCACTGATCGGCTAGAGCTTACTCACCAGATTACCAGTTTATTACGAAGGATTGAAGAACATGAAGCAATAGCTGGACAGAAGAGCAGCATAAAGAAAGTTTTGTGGGAAGGAGCAGGAAGCTTCCCGGTCCTCTCGGCGTGCGTCACTCTCCCACGTGTCCACCAACTGGGAAGCTCTCGGAACCCTTTCCTTTTGAGTTTTTATGGAAACTTACTTAGCAATGATTGGCCTCTGGCCATTGGTTCAACCAGCTCCTATCCCCTTCTCGGAGATGGAAAGTGAGTTTCAAACCTCTAATTACAGGGTTAGTTACCCTGGGAACCAGCCCCCACTCTTATGGCCTTCCAAAAGTAACATTAACATTACAAAAGACACCTTCACAGCCTCCTCACTAAGGGAATTTCAAAGGTTTTAGGAGCTGTGATCTGAAACGGGGACAAAAACCAAATACATATATATTTTTGTTATGTCACGACATCACGGTGGCATTTTCTTGTATCTTTTTGTGATTTATGCCTCTCACCATAATTTTATTTAATGATCTTTACCATTCCTGAACAGTATATATTCAATGATACTGTACTTTATCATGAATTTTTCTGAGACACTGAATTTTCAAATAAGGGAGAGTTTAAAAAAGACTTACCTTCTCCATTCAAATTCTGTGACACCAAAAAAGCTGGAAGAAAAACCCCACATAACTTTTAGATTTAAAAAAATTATGCTAGTTTCAACTATCATATCTGTTTTTTTCATTTATATTTGTATCCCCATTTTGTCATTTTAAAATTAAATATATTTATAATAAGATCCATTTAAGTGTGGTAACCTTAGTGTGTAGTAACCACCACAATTGAGATATTGATTGATGAGGGAGCACAAGGCCAGCTGACAGGCCACAAACACCTCACCTCCAATTGGGGGGGAGAGGTGTGATATTCCTTGGGCACTCGTGGCTGCCCAGGAACAAAGGAAAGGAGAAAAACAAAGGGTTAACTGATAGAGATCATAGTCCCACAGGACCTTATGCTCTATCTATTTACAAATATCTTGGTAAATCACAAGAAAAAGGCAATTTATCAATACCCTAATCTCCAGAAAGCTATAGACTGCCTTTTCCTGGAGCCCCAACATCACCCCTCCACAGTGATGTGGGAAACAAAGGCAGAAGGAAATGGCCGATAGAACTAAATTTCCTGATAACTTGCAGCCCATTGATAAATACTGGAGGCTGGCAGAGTAAAATGTCTCTCCAGGAACTCCCTACTGTCTTAATTTTAATACTTTGCTAGAGTGAAAAACAAGACCTCCAGTGTGCTGTGAGTCTTTTTTTACTTAGCGTATGAAAATCTAATTGGAAACTTCTGGACTTTACCGCCCTCCCAACTCCATAGTATATAACCAGTCTCTCCTCATGGTTCCTGGGCAGCTCTTCCTGCCCATGGGTCCTGTCCCCATTCTTTAATAAAACCACCTTTTTGTACCAAAGAGGTCTTCAAGAATTCTTTCTTAGTCGTTGGCTCTGGACCCCACAAATCCCACTGCCATCCCCAAAACCTCATCATAGATCACATCCCTCATTCTCAAAAGTGTTAAATAGAATAAGTGAGAATAGATTCCATTGCCTTGTTCCTTTTCTTAGGTAGAAAGCATTTAGTCTTTCACAGGTGAACCTGATGTTAGTTTAAGGAATTAAACTGGTCCTGAATGAGGATTGAGGTAGAGTCTCAAGTACATGTTTGGTTGATGTTAAATTGTAGAGATTCTAGATTCTGTTATTTTTCTCTGAATAGTGTCCTAATGTTTTTAAGACAATCAGTTTACTATTTCTTTTACCCATTTATAAAGGAGTTTTCTTAATTTAGAACTGATAGATCCTAGGCATTTAATATATACAAATATACATAAATAATGTGGACTCTAGTGAAAAGGAAAATGTGAATTGTTAAAGAAAATAAATCTACAGTTTAAACAAGTGATTATTCCTCGGAGAAAACATAGTTTGGCTTGCTCTCTTGCCCTTACTGTATTTGGGGTGTGTGTGTGTATGTGTGTGTGTATGTGCGTGTGCACGTGCGCATGTGCTGAAAGTATAGGTTTGTAGGAGACAGGAGAAGACAATATTATTTTTTTAGTGTCATGCAAATTCAACATTGGGAACAGAATTTTTTAAATATAATTTATTATCAAGTTAGCTAATACAGTGTATACAGTGTGTTCTTGGTGTTGGGGGTAGGTTCTCACGATTCATCATTTATATACAAGATACAGTGCTCATCCCAACAAGTACCCTCCTCAATGCCCATTACCCACTCTTCCCTCTCCCCCCCAGTGGCAACAGAATTTTAAAAACATCTTAATGGGGCGCCTGGGTGGCTGAGTCCGTTAAGCATTGGACTTTGGCTCAGGTCATAATCTCATGGCTGTTCAAGCCCCGGTCAGGCTCTGTACTGACAGCTCAGAGCTGGAGCCTGATTCAGATTCTACCTGCCCCTTTCCCATTCACACTGTCTCTGTCTCTCTCTCAAAAAAAAAAAATTAAACATTGAAACAAATTTAAAAACATCTTAATGTATACATATATTTAATATATACTTACGTCTACTAATTGTATATTATTTGTTACATGTTTTTATATATGTATGCAATGTGTAAATCATAATGTATTTGTGATATGCATTTTAATATATATAATTATAGTGTTTATAATGTACATAATTCATATATCAATACATACAAACTTTTAGAGTATGTATATCCTAGTTAGATTATTATTTCTTTTTAATTTTTTTAATGTTT
>NC_043701.1:24973774-24991482 GCF_006229205.1 Suricata suricatta
CCCCCCCCCCCCCCCCCCGCAGTTAGATTATTATGATAAAAACACAAAAAGGTGTAACTGAGTACATTCTTGACTTCAGCCATGTGTTCCCTCATTCTAAAAATATTGGAGGGACTGACACAATGTGAAGGCTCAGAAGTGTGATGATTGAAAAGGTTCCAACAACAAAGGTGAGTGATACTTTAGGAAGCACAAGACTAATCCTTTCTGTTTGTGTTGCCTGGCTCTTGTCCTATAATCCCAGCCACATGCTCTCTCATATGTAAATAACTAGATAAGCTCTTAAATAGATTTGAAGCAATTGTCACTCCAGGAATAAATGTGATAGATGTAGAACAGGATAAAAAGGGATAAAGTGCCTAGCTTTATTAAAAAAGGAGACTACAGAGATGAAAGAGCATGATCTTTGCAGTCTGACCTGGCAATTTAAGACAAAAAATTTATGTATCTAATTTTATTGCTTCTTCATGTTATATAATAACATTTAAAATACTTATCTTGTAAAGGTATGAAAAGGAAATAAGATTACAGTATTACCAAGTTTATATTTAATAAATGGCAGCTCTATGATTCTAATAATAGGTAACTTAACAGCACAAGAAAACAATGAAGTATATTCAGAGAGGTAAATAATGACAAAAAGCAGAGAATTTTGAAGAGGACAAAATGGCGTTTGTATCTAAATTAGCTAGTTAGATAAAGGCCTTTGCTGAAAGCTCAAACTTACTATAAAGGATTTAAAAATTTCATTTATAATAATAATTTCCATAACAATTTTGTTATGTAGTTATATAAACAAAAAACAGTAAGCGTCCATGTTATTAGTTGGGAATTTGGCTATTCTTTGCTTTATTGACATGTCTTATAATACTTACTTAAAAAATAATGAAGCATATGATAAATACATGTGGATAATGCTTAGCAAAATCCCACTGTCTATGTGCATAAAACAAATGTTGAAACCATTCATTTAGAGTTCAATCCTAACGTGTAATTCCAATGGCTCATGTCACCAGTCAGGTGTAAGCGTGAGGTATGGAGGGAACTCACACCAATGCAGTTGCATCAGGGAGAAGGATGATCAGAAAGCAGGGAGGAAACCTACCTCTAGGAGCGGATCTGGAACAAATGATCCAGATTCAGAAGCACAGCAACAGAGCCAGACAATTTAACACATAGGGATCTGTGATATGTGAAGTAGGTAAGCAAGGTTTAGTCGGCAGTCTGGGTGACAGTTGAAAGTCTGAGAGTTTTTGACTGATAGTGGTCTTACATGGATTTTCCCACCAGTATCCGCCAATGGAGAGTTGGAGATCAGCAGTGAGTAGAAAGCAAATTTAAATCAGAATTCCAATCACAGAGGAGGAAAAAGACAACAGCTAACGGCTATTCTGAGTTCTATCCAAAGAGGTTATGGTAGATGGTAAAAAGTAAAGCCACAGGTACTTCAGAATGGTATTTTGGTATTTCTAGGAGGATCAGATGCCCTATGAAATGTGGTTAAAGATAGACATATGATAACCTAGGTGGTTGGTCAAATATAGGAAGTGCTAAAACTCAGGAGTAGACACACTTAAGTTTCTCTAGGCCAAGGTGTGGACCATTCTTATAGGAGTGGATCCTGTATTCATGGTTAAGTGTGTGAACACTTAATAAAATTTCTTTAATGTTATGTATTTTTGAGACAGACAGAGACAGCCATATATATATAGTTATAAGTGCTATGTATGTTATAAATATACATATATACGTTACGTGTCATTTATATGTATTTTACATGTATTTTAGTTTGTTACGCTTATAGAACACATCAAACAGATGAATCTCAGTTGAGCAATTCAGGGCTAGGCTTCAAGGGTGGAAACTGTTTTACATTGATGAGATGTATGCGAGTATTTTTTAGACTTTATAATGAGCAGCAGATAAGCTTTCATTCATCTGATGACAAAACAGGACAAGGGAGTTATATTTGGGCACTCTAACCTGGCATAAAGCATGTGATCAACTCCTTTCAGAGAGACACATCATTAAAAAGTGATTACAATCACAGCAGCTACAATGATGAAGAAGTTCCGAAAGAGTCCTTTTTCAGGTATATAGCATGTTGTGACATTTTGTGGAATAGGTATTTACTTGCTTTCTCATCTTAAAAATTTAGATTACTTATCTATATCCCATTACACCATTGAAGACAGAGATTTATATCTTAGAGCAATGTATGTATTTTGTGGCAACAGGCTGGAGAGTGACAGGAGGCTAGTACACACTATTATGGAAATAGTAACACAGGAATGGATTGCAAAGCAATTCTCAATCATATGCAAAATGCAAATTTGGTAAGCTTGCAAATAAGACAAAACTACAAATTCTGCCATTACATATAAAAAATAGCAGATCATGATAGAAATCCTAGCTATATTTGATGGTTGCAATTTTTTTTTAAATCAAGACAAACATGAAAAACACCTTAACTTTGATTTTATCCATTTTTGCCCCATAAATTATAAGTGAATGAACAGAGGAGGTCAAGAATAATATGTCTCAGTGGAGACTGAAGACAAGAAAACAACTCTTGTCCACACACTCATATAAGTAATAATATTCAGATCATTTTATTGAAAGTGATCTATTTAAGTCCTATTCTGAACTGTGTGGTTTCAAAACATAATACACTGTATGGATTATGAGTTATCTTTTTATGTAGTTTAGTTAGATGGGTTTCTGTAGCCTATATGTAAAAGAAATGAAATGGTTAGACAGCAAAAACCCAAGTGTGGGGCAGATGGCAGTTCCTGATGGTGGGAAGGAGGCCCTGAGTTCTATCTACAGTGCGTTTATATGCTGGATGGAGTGAACCTGGAAGCAATCTTCTGTTATAAAAGCAAATCTGTATGAAATTCATCCATCGCCTCAACAGTGATCGGCCAGCCACAGCACTGACAAGACAGAGACGATGGGTGTGGTAGAAATTCAGTTCTGCAGTAGTAATAGTAGTTGACAATTGTTAAAAACTTGTAATGTTTCAGGCATTGTTCTTTAACATAGCACTTTACATATGTTATTTAACATTCACAGTAGCCTTATGAGCTGGATATTGTTTTTTAAACTTAACCTTTTCATTGTGGAAAAACACATATAACATAAATTTTACCATCTAGCCATTTTAGTTGTGTTAATTATATTCATACCGTTGGGCAGCCAAACTCCAAACTTTCTCAACTTTCCAAACTTAAATTCTACACCTATTAAACATAAACTCCTCACATTTTCCTTCATTCAGGCCCTGGAAAACACCATTCTTCTTTCTGTTCCTATGAATTTGGCTTCCCTAGGTACCTCATATGGGAGGAATCGTACAGTATTTGTCTTTTTTTTTTTTTTTGCGCTGACTTATTTCATTTAGCATATCTTCAGGATTCATCCATGTTGTAACATGTTTCTGAATTTTTCTTTTAAGGCTGAGTAATATTCCATTGTGTGTGTACACACACACACACACACACACACACACACACACTACATTTTGTTCATCCATTAGTTGATAAACCCTCCATTTGCTTCCACCTCTTGGCTATTCTGAAGTGTTGTAATAAATATAAGTGAGCAAATATCTCTTCAAGATTCTGCCTCCAATTCTTTTGGCTATATGCCCAGAAGTGGATTTGCTAGATCATATGGTAATTCTATTTTTAAATGTTTTTAGGAACTGCCATACTATTTTCCATAGTGGCTGCACCATTTTACATTTCCACCAGCGATGCACAGGGTTTCCATTTCACCACATCCTCGTCAACAGTTTTTATTTTCATTTATTTAATTTTTAGTAGTAGCCATCCTAACTGATGTGAGGTGGTTGTCATTGTGGTTTTGACTTGCATTTACTGGTACTATTTTTAATCTCGTTTTTCAGATGTTAGGAACTAAGCTATAGAGCCCTTATATGACTTTAAAAAGCCACATAGGTTAAAGTGGATCTTTAAATCCACATTCTTTACCTCCCGCACTTGAGAGTTTTTTTAAATTTTTATTTAATTTTTTTTTTTAATTTACATCCAAATTAGTTAGCGTATAGTGCAACAATGATTTCAGGAGTAGATTCCTTAATGCCTCTTACCCATTCAGCTCATCCCCCCTCCCACAACCCCTCCAGTAACCTTCTGTTTGTTCTCTGTATTTAAGAATCTCTTATGTTTCTGTCCCCCTCCCTGTTTTTATATTATTTTTGCTTCCCTTCCCTTATATTCATCTGTTTTGTATCTTAAAGTCCTCATATGAGTGAAGTCATAGGATATTTATCTTTCTCTGACTGACTAATTTCACTTAGCATAATACTCTCTAGTTCCAATCACGTAATTGTAAATGGCAAAATTTCATTCTTTTTGATTGCCGATTAATACTCCATTGTATATATATACCACAAATTCTTTATCCATTCATCCATTGATGGACATTTGGGCTCTTTCCTTCTTTGGCTGTTGTTGATAGTGCTGCTATAAACATTGGGGTGCATGTCTGCACTTGGGTTTTGACTTCTACTCTGCAGCCAACAATTACAGGAATAACAAAAAAAGAAAAACTTCTGTGCAAGAATAAATCAGGATAGATTTCTTGATGTGCACAATGTTCTGGGAATATGAAGGAAGAGAACAATGGAGAGACAGAGTTCACCTTAACTGATTTTAGAACTCTCCCACAATAGGAATGGCTATTTTGTCACGCTGTGAGAATAAAAAGTTTAACGAGTGACTCCACATTTAGCACGTTACCAATCTTATATTATAAACTAGAGAGAATCTACTCAACTGTGACTAGGGAAAATGTTTCTCTTCTGACCTAATTTTATCTATGTAAGATCACCATTACATAACATTTTCTTCATAGAGAACCATAAACCTAGAAGACAGTATTTTGCAATGGTGGTCATTATGAACAAAAATCAGATCATGCCTCTGCTGTTTTTAAGTCCTTCAGTGTTCTCCTTACTGTTGATATGGTAAATCCAAGCTCTTTCATTAGTACACAAATTTCTTGTGACTGTAGTGAATCTAAATAAATAAATATTAAAAAATAAATATATATTCATATAATATGTTTATATCTGTATTATATCTTTAATAAACAATAAATTCATATTTAATGTTATATGTGTAGATACACGTATATACATATACTTCCATATCCTATTTTACACTTGCAATTTTTCACTTTGGCCCTCTTTCTTTCTTTTTTTTTTAAATTTTATTTATTTTTGAGACAGAGAAAGAGAGCAGGGGAGGGGCAGAGAGAGAGAGGGAGACACAGAACCTGAAGCAGACTCCAGGCTCTGAGCTGCCAGCACAGAGCCCGATGTGGGGCTCAAATTCATAAAATGCAAGATCAGGACCTGAGCCAGTCAGATGCTTAACTGACTGAGCCACCCAGGCACCCCCTTCTTTCTTGATCAACACATATGTGTGTGAAATGCCTGGCTGAAAATAGGCTATACTGTGTAAAGAATCACGAATAAAGGCCAGATGTAACTGCTGCTGGTAATACCACCTAAAAAGTGTACAGACTATACAGACTATTTACATGCTCCTAAGTAAGAGTTTTTTAACTACCTCTGACTTCATATGTCACGTTTCCTAATATTATTAGAACCAGACAGTCTAATCCTAATGTATTCCCCCAGGACAGCCAGGATCCTTCATTAGTCCCAGTTCACTAATAAAATATGAAATGAATGAATAAAAAAAACCCTTTTTATTCCAGGAACCTAATTCTCTGCTTATACAGTTCTGTCCAAGAGAAATTGAATACAAGCCACAAATGTGAATGATATAATTTTAAATATTCCATTAGCTGCATTAAAAAGTAAACAGAGGGACACCTGGGTGGCTCAGTAGGTTAAGTGTCTGACTTCTGGTCAGGTCATGATTTCACAGTTCATGAGTTCGAGCCCTGCAGTGAGCTGTATGCTGACAGCTCAGAGCCTGGAGCTTGTTTCAGATTCTGTGTCTTCCTCTCTCTCTGCCGCTCCCCCACTGGCACTCTTGTCTGTCTGCCTCTCTCTCAAAAATAAATAAACATTAATTTTTTTAAAAAGTAAAAAGAAACAGATGAGATTAATTTACATATATTTTATTTAGCCTTGTATATAAGATATTTTCATTCAATATGTGATCAATATAAAATTATTAATGAGATATGTTACTTTATTTTTATAATACATTTTCAAAATGTGATGTGCATTGTATGCTTGCTGTGCATTTCAATTTAGGCTGGCCACATTTCAATAGCTCAGCAGTCATGTGTGGCTAGTGTCTACCAACTAAGCAACTTACTACATTTCTAGTCATATAGGTTCTGCCTATAGAATTGTAGATAGTTTTTATTTCTCTATTATGTAAACAGTGTATTTTAAACCTGAAAGTATCATTAATGTTTTCAAGCTAAAACAATGGAAGTCATCAATATGTACCAGGCATTCAGGTTTCAGAATCTCACCTAATTATTTAAAAACCCTAAATATCAATCTCCAATGCCATGTCTTTTTTGGCTTGGAAGATATTGGAAGATATTGGAAGATATTGAAATGCCAGTGTTTAGTCAGATTTTACCTGGCTATGAGATTCAGGATGTCCATTTATCATTCTATGTCAGTCTATAAGTTTTCCCTTATAAGGGCCATGCTGCTCCAATGACCAGCTCTACTGTCTTTGGAGGAAATTAAAAAAAAAGAAAAGAATTTTGAAGATGATAGTATTGATATAAGATTGTGAAGATCAATCAAAATGATTTATGATAACTTTTTAATATGGTGCTAGCCCATTTTAAAATTTAAAAATGGTAGCTAGTATGATGAGGAGGAGGAGAAAGAAGGAGAGAGCGATGTTGATGGTGATCTCTATGGCAGAGCACACGATATTACTGTATCTGGAAAGAGGTACACCTCTGATTATGAGCCATTTGCAGCTCCATTTTGACAGATGCATCTAGACCAGTGAATAATTATCACTTTCTCCCAGAGCTCAATTTCTTTTAAATATATTTTATCCCCCCCAGTGACACATAATGTTACTTAGACCATATTCATCTATTAATTTAAAAAAGCTGTCCCTTCAAAACTTCTTCCAATTCTTTATTATACAAGCAATAGATGTTCTCTCTTGTCCTTAATTGCCTCCACAATATTAAAAGTTATTTCAAAAACTGTCAATTGCTCTTCTGTAAGTATACAGTTGTTAAACAATATCATCACCTGTACGCACAAATCCTTGTTTAAATTCAATGAAATACTCATTAAAAATCCTCAAGGGAAAGTAGGAAAAGGGAGATTTTATATGTGATTTATTTTTCCTAAAGACAACTTCTATTGATCTTCATTGGCTTTCTACTACACTAGACCATTTTGTCTTTATATCTTTACTACTTGAAAGCATTAAAATATTTTGCCAGGTGTAATTTCTAATTGTCTTAAATAAATGTTGATCTCCTTCCTTCCTCAGGGAGGAGTGATTGGTAACAAAACAGCACAATAATTGACCAGTAGTTTTTGTTTTTTGTACTTAAAATTTTTTCTTTTGATTCTCTGAAGGTGTTCTGAGACTGCCAGTTCTATAAGGAAAATACATTTGAAATTCCTTTCATGACAAAAAAAAAAATAAGCAGACAGGGGTAGAGGATTTTAATGAATCTTCAACACCAGGAGTTTGGAAGCTTTTCGTTGTGCCTCTTCAATCTCACATTGCAAACACGATCTGTATAATAATTTGGTCACGCATTCAGAACACAAGTGATTTTTCCTCTTTGCAAGAAATGTTTATTATATGTTTTATTTCTCTCTTTTTAAGCTTCCATTTATTTCATAGTATACTTCTCTCTGACTATAAAAGAATGAGTAAAAATGGCATATATTTATATGTTTCATACTTTTCCTCAAGCAATGTTCTTTTGGTCCAACTGCAAAGTCAATACCTTATAGCTACAAAAGCGGAATGGTTCTCCCGTGAATAGATTCTTCTGGCAACCTGCTATCTCTGGTGCTCTCTGCAGCCCTTGGGTGGAGTTGTTAAAAGGTGCATTCGGGCTGTAGGTGACGTAAACATAGAGGAGAATATATTTGAACTGATATGACTATCTGAGCGGCTTTAAGGATCTGCTCTCACAGTCAAGCTATCAACTAGATGTTCAAATGTCAGAATGCTCCAGGATGTGGCCATGGATTCCCTGCAAACACTTCTGTGCCTGTCCCTCAATGTTACTGGTTAAACGTGCTAGTGCTGCATTGTACATGGCTCCCGGTTTGTGGATGACAAACTGGTTTTGTAGTTTTTAAATTTTTATTATTTTAGAGAGAGAGAGAAAGAGAATGCAAGCAGGAGAGAGGGGGTAGAGTAGGAGAGAGAAAGAGAGAGTGAGAGAGAGAGAGAGAGAGACTCTTAAGCAGGCTCCATACATGGAGCCTGCCATGGATCATAATCTGAGCCAAAATCAAGAGTTGGATGGAGTCCCAATTATATATTTTTTAAAGGTTTTATTTGTAAGTAATCTGTACACCCAACGTGGGGCTTGAACTAACAAGCCCGAGATCAAGAGTCACATGATCTACTGACTGAGCTAGCCAGGCACCGTGGTTTTGTATTTCTTATGAAGAATATACATAATTTGTCTTAATTCCCCCATATGTAATATACATGTGATAATTTGAATTCCCTAAGGATATTAACGTTTATATTAGTTGCAGAACATATATCTTATGAGTAAAATAAAGACCGTTCAGGTTGTTCTAACTTGTATAATGTTTATTATGGCTGTAAAATCTGTCTTAAGAAAATACTAAGAGAAAGCTGTACTATGAACATATAATACCTATTGCAGCTAAAGTCTTAATTTGAAGAGAGATAAGAGATAAAAGTCCTTTTAACCACAAAACCTAGACCCACCAATTGAAGGAATTATGATGGTTATTTATTGTGCTTCCTAAAACAAAAAGAGGGAAAATTAATTTTCAAGGCACTTTATTGATTTTTTTTGGCTGATACTTCCGTACATATTTATTTCTGGAAAGCATTCCCTTGGCAGTTCCCTGGAGTATAGTGAAGTGAGACCACTTGTACTCCCTTTGGTATTCAAATATCATTTTAGGCAACTGCAATTTTTAGTCACCTAATTAAGTCCCTGGATAAACTGATGAAAGAAATAAAGTTTTACCTGAATCTCTCTAAAGGAGCTTCAATTTCCCCAGCGACCACTAGCCTGTGTTTCAAATGAAGTTACGTTTACTTTTAGACAATTATCTTCTTAGCTCATTCTCCTAACCAGCCAGACTCTAGGATTTTGGTCACTAGAAAAGTTTTTCCAACCATCCCCACTCACAGGAATGATTGAGTATTCTCCCGCATTCTTTTGAACAAGGTCACTGAAAAAAAAAATTAATTTATTTGGGGAGTGCGGCACACAAGCCCATGGGGGAAGGGCAGAGAGAGAAGGAAAGAGAGAATCCCAAGCAGACTCCCTGCTCAGTGCAGAGTCCCCCGTGAGGCTTCATCTCACAGCTAGGAGATCCTGACCTGAGTTCAAATCCAGGGTCGACACCCAACCGACTGAGCTTTGCAGATACCCCTGAACATATTCCCTTTAAATAAAAACCACTGATGTTTAACAAAAAAGCACTGCTGCCCTTTAGTGGGCATTCCTTCTCCCCAGGCTCACCACTGTTGTGCTTACATTGACATTAAATCCTAGAGGGTTCTCTATTCTATACAGAAGTGGAAAAAATCATCCATCATATAGTATACTTTAATTCCCAGTCTCCCAGCTACATGGAGAACTTCCTCCTTGCGAGTATCCTTTGGCTAAAGAATGCCATGCAAGTAGACTTTGTGGGGATGAATTCTACATCTGTAGAAATGATTGAATCAAAATATATTCTCCATTTGAACCTTGTACTATCAGTTTCCAAGTTCTGTATGAGTTTTCTTTAAAAATTCATAGAGAGGATGGAAATCCCAAAGATGAGAGGTAAGACATCAAAAAGAGTTTGGCTAGTATTAACATATCACTTCATATCAACAATTAGGATTATGTGGTCCTACTTGCTATTACAGCACAGCATTCTGTATCTCTTGGTGGAAAGGTCTTACCTATTCTATAAGCTGACCAGCTCTGCACTACCTCATCTAATCCTCGTTTTATGTTGTGATATATTTCTTCTCTTCCACCTGAGATTCTTTGAGCTTAGGGGCTCCATTACATCCATTTTTGTTAGCCCAAGAAGTGTACAACTTGTTGTGTGTGCTCTTATTTAATCAAGACATAATTTTGATACTAAAAATATAAACAATCAAGAAGCTCAGAGACATTAGGTAGGAAATATGAGTATTAATTTTCTCCATTGTTTATATCAGCAATCATTCAATACCATCCAAAATTTTCAAATGTAGTTAAAATGATAATTCTTACTTTTGCTAAAAATTAGGTCAGCAAATGTGATTAGGAAAGAAGAGAAAGAAACAAAAGAAAAGTAAAAAAAAAAGAAAAGAAAAGAAAGAAAAGAAAAAGTCTAAGAATAATTCAACAAATATTTACTAAGGGCTCCTCTCTGTACGAGTCTGTATTACATGACCAATGGCTTCATAAATGGGAAATACAAGAGGCACTGTGGGGGCAGAATGGGTGTGGTTTCAACAATGGAGATGCTATTGTTTTCTGCTCAGTTTTAGTCATATATTCTGATTATCATAAAAGAAAAGTGGAAAAATCTTGCTGTAACTTGATTTTTGGTTCTAATGAGAAAATGACCTTGTAAGGACACCACATTATTCATATTGGGAAGAAACTGCTTCTTTTCTGTTTCAAAGCAGCTTAGAAATCATGGAATTTTGTCTATCCTTTAAAGGTCTGCCTTTGTTTGGTTCATGCAACAGCTGCACAGCTGTTTCAACTGAACCTTGATACAGAGTTTTCTAGAAAAAATTCCATTTGCTGAATCAAAGCAGGGTGATATTATTCCTCTACAATTATACAACAATTAGATATAGAGATTTCTGTCAGCTTCAGGAGAACTGGCTCTGAAGTACTAAAAACCCATGAGACAGTTCTGCAGGATTTTGGCATGATGTTAACCTACAAAGACATTTGTCCTACATCTTGCCTTTCTATAGCCTCCCATCCTGGATCTCATCCCAGTCTTTGGATTTAAACTGCAAAAATGTTCATTATCTTAAGGGAAATATAGTAAGTACAATGGAAAATGTGCTCTACTGATGTATTAAACTTTATTTTAGGTGTGTCTTGGGCCAAATTTTATGTATATTCCTCCAGAGAAACTTACTGTAGTGTGGTAAATTATCAGATGTATTTGATTAATTCATATGTAAAAGACAAGCAGATCCAGGTTTGTTTGTTTCTTAAATTTTTAGTAACTGTCATGACTTTTCCAACAAGGCTTTTTAGATACATGTTTTCCTTTTTTTTTTTAATTTTTTAATGTTTTATTTGTTTTTGATACAGAGAGAGACAGAGCGTGAGAGGGGGAGAGGCAGAGAGAGAAGGAGACAGAACCGGAAGCAGCTCCAGGCTCTGAGCTCTGAGCTAGCTGTCCGCACAGAGCCTGATGCGGGGCTCGAACCCATGAAAGTGAGATCTGACCTGAGCCCAAGTCAGAGGACTAACTGACTGAGCCACCCAGGCGCCCCTAGATACATGTTTTCTAATCCTGTGATTTTACTCTTTTATTCGTAATTATATGTTATAAAATTGGGATGTACCTTATTTACTTTTTCACGAGATATTCTGAACTCTTTCAAGTCTATCCTCTTCTAGATGTTACACAAAAATGGGTGGATGAAGCAGCATCACCTACGTCTTTACATTTAGGAAATTTCTAACAAAGGTACTTTTTGACATTATTTAAAATTCTAATTTCTTTTTATAAGTAGAATTATTTTAATATTTATTTTTATATATTTTGAGAGACAGAGAGGGAAAGCAAGAGCCAGGGGAGGGGCAGAAAGAGTCCCAAGCAGGCTCCTGGCTGTGCTGTCAGCGCAAAGCCTGACCCATGAGGTGCTCACAACTGTGTCACAATGACCCGAGCAGAAACCAAGAGTCAAACGCTTAACCAACTGAGCTACCCAGGCTCCCCTTAAATAGAATTCTTTAAAATGTCTTTAATGTTTATTTATTTTTGAGAGAGAGACAGAGTGCAAGCTGTGGAGGGGCAGAGAGAGAGGGAGACACAGAATCTGAAGCAGGCTCCAGGCGCTGAGCTGTCAGCACAGAGCCCAACGCGGGGCTCCAACTCATGAACCACGGAATCATGACCTGAGCCAAAGTTGGACGCCCAACCTACTAAGCCACCCAGGTGCCCTTTCAATAGAATTTTTGCAGTGTATTTACTTTGTAAAGTAAAAATAAAAAAAATTAGAGAAGAGTTGGACATTTTTTTTTCTCCCTATGCCACGCTCCTTATTTATTTTCATATTATGCCTCTCAGAGAGTATTATCCTGCAGATGCCAATCATCCAAAAGTTTATTTAGGAGTAAGTTTCAGCTACTTGAAAACAATGTTCTGTATGCATTGGGACTGCATGCCTGATGTTAAGCTTGTTGTGCTGGCCAGTAAGAATTATATCAAGACACAGATGAAAGTCTTCTTAAGCCTTACCTCACTTTTGTGCCCTATCAGTCCCTTGTAGGAAAATCTTAAAATTTATGGTTGTTTGTTCTATCACCAGACAAGTGTGGAACATTTTTAAGAAGCTAAAAACCCAGGAAAATATCTTTGTATTGTCTTTACTCTGAAACCTTTTTACAATTGGGCTCAGATAACACTTTTGTACTTGGCATTATATGCACTACTCTTATTTTATTCAAATTAGAAATACTAATTAGAAAAATCCACAATAAAATTGTTCATTTTTTAAATCATGTGCATATTTTTAATAAATTAAAATGTATTATTTGGATAACACTTTTGAGGTATCAGTGAGGTATTTACTTAAAATTAGAATAATTGTAAAAGGCATAAGTTGAAAACTTCTGGTAATAGGTCATTTTCTTCTCCAACCTTGATGTTTCCAATCCTCTCCAATTTCGTTTTAGTTTATGTAACTTTGGGAAAGAACTTCTACAGTCTAATATCCAAATTGTCATCTCTATGACTGGTGAACGCTAGTGCTTGGGTTGAGTCCAGCATTTCAACGAGCTCAGAGATTACAAATCACTTTTCATGAAGACCTCTACAAACATCATGGAAGAACTAAGGAAATTACATCAAGCATCCCTAATTTGAAAGTACTGAGATTATTGTTTGTACTGTTTAAAAAAAGTCCATCATTCACTACCATTTTTAGCATCTCTGTGTCATTGTGTTTTTGAGCTTTCCTTAATTGAGAAAATTGTAATATATGTGGTTATGTTATTTTTATAACTTTTCTCCTTGAATCAGAATTATATAATATAGTCAGGGATCCCTGACTTTAAGAGGATTCCCTAGTTTTCTAAGTTATGGCCTATGAGTATTAAGTCCAAAGGGACCATAGTTTGTTAATTCTTAAAAATTACTATTAGAGACATTTTATATATACAAGTGACTATTTTGAATATGGAAAACATAAATGTAATCCATCGCTTGTTATTATTATCTATATCCATGAAGATAAGATAAGAATTGTATTCTTCTTTACTATATGATCCAGTAATTCCTTTACTGGGTATTAACCCAAAGAAGTTGAAAGCACTAATTTCAAAAGATATATGCATCCCTATGTTTATTACAGAATTGTTTATAATAGCCAAGATATGGAAGTAACCCAAACATCCACTGACAAATGAATGGATAAAGTTGTGGTATATAAATACATACACATATACACATACACACATACAAACAATGGAATGTTACTCAGCCATAAGAAAGAACAAATAATGCTAAATGAAATAAGACCATCACAGAAAGACAAATATCATTGGATTTCACTCATATGTGGAATCTGAGAAATAAATTAACAGAGAGGGGAAAAAAAAAAGACAAAAAAAGATTCTTAAATACAGAGAGTAAGTTGGTGGTTGCCAGATGGGAGGTACTTAGGGAGGTGGGTGAAATAGGTAAAAAAGGGATTAAAAGTACCTTACTTTGATGAACACCAAGAAATGTATAGAATTGTTGAATCAATGTATGGTACATTCTAAACTAATGTAATGCTGAATACTAATTAAATTTGAAAAATCTAGTATTCTTAATTATATAGTGTTTCATTTATAGTGTTTTGATATAAAATTGATATTTTACATAAACCGTCTTTGTTTTAATTATGTATACATAAAAAGCAATAACAGATTTATCATAGGCAGTAGATTTATTCTATTGATGGCATATAATAAGAGGAAATCTTTTAAACTGACAAAAAAACCCAATACATTATAATCTATAATTATTTTGGTTTTATTTTATTGTTGAGACTCAAGAAATAAAAATTGCATTATCAATTAAAGATCACATATTCTTTACCTTTTAGAGCATTTGTAATTATATAAAACCACTGGCTCTTTATCTGCTTCTAAACGTGTTAATTTGTCAGTGATAATTATCCTTAACAAAACACAGCCTACTTATTACAATCAAAATGTATGAGTCTTAAAAGCACCTTTATAATGAGTATAGAGTGCATTAATTCTTTTACAAAGCTGTCTTTAGACTGAAAGACATCAAAGCCAATAAAAACTAAAATTAAGGGCTAGATAATGAAAAAAGAAAAGAAATCATTAACGTTGCTATGTAGTCATTGTGACCATTCCGCTGAGGCTGTGTATCAAATAATAGTCTTTGGGACATCATTCTATACCCAACAATGTGTCATTAAATAAATAAATCTGTGACAGTTCCTTATAAAACTCTACAGGGAACTTTTTTCCCACAGAACATCGAATATTCTATTATAGAACCATAAATACACTGTTTTCATGAACTGTACATCTGACCTTGAAAATAAGGTTAGAATTTAAAGTTCTTATACTTCAATTTCTTGAAAAAATGCCATGAAAATATATAGTTTCTTGTTACTGCCTGATTGTTAAATTTGATGGGAAAGTCATGAAAATAAATGCTGTATTGCATCACCAGAGCTTAAATGAATCTGCGTGGCTCTAAAAAGAACCACCCAGAAGCCAATATGAGAGAAGTATGAGTAGAATAAAAAATTTTATTTGGTTTGCTTCTGATTTTCATTCACTTCACAAGAATGGATGTTTGTAGTGAAATTTCTTGGCATATTTCATGTAAGGCACTGCTTCTGTTTGCTTAGAATAGGAGTTAATGGAAGAATGGAAAGAAAAACTAGGTTCAATGATTTGGTCTCAACTGTGTTAAGAGTCGTAAGACGCTGCGCAGTGTAAATTTACATTTGTGCATATCATGTTGATTTTTTTAACAAAATGATCTGCATGGTTATATTCTCTGATCATACTATCTCGAAAATCTTATCATATATCATGCTGTTTTATGTTATCCTCCCTTTATTTATTTATTTATTTATTTTTTGTTATGAATAATTACATTTATTTTTAAAAATAGTTTATTGTCAAATTGGTTTCCCTACAACACCCAGTGCTCTTCCCCATAACTGCCCTCTTCCATCACCACAACATCTTTCCCCCCTCCCCCTTCCCCTTCAACCCTCAGTTCCTTTTCAGCATTCAATAGTCTCTCAAGTTTTGCATCCCTCTCTCTCCCCAACTCTCTTTCCCTCTTCCCCTCCCCCTGGTCCTCCATTAGGTTTCTCCAGTTCTCTTGTTAGACCTAAGTGTGCAAACATATGGTTTCTGTCCTTCTCTGCCTGACTTCTTTCGATTAGCATGACATCCCTCAAGGTCTATCCACTTTCCTACAAATGGCCATATTTCATTATTTCTCATTGCCATGTGATACTCCATTGTGTATATATACCACATCGTCTTGATCCACTCATCAAATGATGGACATTTAGGCTTTTCCCATGTTTTGGTTATTGTTGAAAATGCTGCTATGAACATTGGGGTACATGTGCTCCTATGCCTCAGCATTTCTGTATCTCTTGGGTAAATCCTTAGCAGTGCTATTGCTGGGTCATAAGGGAGTTCTATGAATAGTTTTTTGAGGGACCTCCACACTGTTTTCCAGAGTGGCTGCACCAGTTTACATTCCCACCAATAGTGTAGGAGGGTGCTCGTCTCTTCACACCCTCGCCAGCATCTATAGTCTCTTGATTTGTTCATTTTAGCCACTCTGACTGGTGTGAGGTGGTATCTCACTGTGGTTTTGATTTGTGGTTCCCTGATGATGAGTGATGTTGAGCATCGTTTCATGTGCCTGTTGGCCATCTGGATGTCCTCTTTGGAGAAGTGTCTGTTCATGTCTTCTGCCCATTTCCTCACTGGATTATTTGTTTTGTGGGTGTGAAGTTTGGTGAGTTCCTTGTATATTTTGGATACTAGCCCTTTATCTGATATGTCATTTGCAACTATCTTTTCCCATTCTGTCGGTTGCCTGTTAGTTTTCTTGATTGTTTCCTTTGCAGTGCAGAAGCTTTTTATCTTGATGAAGTACCATGGGTTCAGTTTTGCTTTCATTTCCCTTGCCTTTGGAAATGTGTCGAGTAGGAAATTGCTGCGCTGGAGGTCTAGGAGATTTTTCCTACTTTCTCCTCGAGCGTTTTGATGGTTTCCTGTGTCACATTCAGGTCCTTCAGCCATTTTGAGTTGATTTTTGTGTATAGTGTAAGAAAGTGAGTTCCTTTCTTCTAGTTTCATTCTTCTGCATGTTGCTGTCCAGTTCTCCCAGTACCACCTGCTAAAGAGGCAGTCTTTTTTCCACCGCATACTCTTTCCTGCTTTGTCAAAAATTAATTGGCCGTACATTTATGGGCCCAGTTCTGGGTTCTCTATTCTATTCTATTGGTCTATGTGTCTGTTTTTGTGCCAATACCATACTGTCTTGATTATGACAGCTTAGTAGTAGAGGCTAAAGTCTGGGGTTGTGATGCCTCCCGTTTTGGTTTTCTTCTTCAATATAACTTTGGCTAATCAGGGTCTTTTGTGGTTCCATACGCATTTGAGGATAGTTTGTTCTAGCTTTGAGAAGAATGTTGGTGCAATTTTGATGGGGATTGCATCGAATGTGTAGATTGCTTTGGGTAATAATGAAATTTTCACAATGTTTATTCTTCCAATCCATGAACAGGGAACTAGAAGGGAAACAGCAAGAGCACCCCAAACCCAGTAGAAGAAAAGAAACAATAAAGATCAGGGCAGAAATAAACAATACAGAATCCAAGGTCGAGCAGATCAATGAAACCAAGAGTTGGTTCTTTGAAAAATTAAACAAAATCGATAAACCTCTAGCCAGGCTCCTCAGAAAGAAAAGAGAGATCACCTAAATAGACAAAATCATGAATGAAAAAGGATCTATTACAACCAATCCCGTAGAAATACAAGCAATCATCAGAGATTACTATGAAAAATTATATGCCAACAAACTGGACAACACAGAAGAAATGGACAAATTCCTAAATGCACATGCACTGCCAAAATTCAAATGGGAAGAGATAGAAAACATGAATAGACCAATAACCAGTGAAGAAATTGAATCCATTATCAAAAATCTCCCAACGAATAAGAGCCCTGGGCCAGATGGCTTCCCAGGGGAATTCTACCAGACATTTAAAGCAGAGCTCATAACCATTATTCTC
>NC_043701.1:24991582-25022752 GCF_006229205.1 Suricata suricatta
ACCTAAACATTATAAAAGCAGTTTATGAAAAGCCCACAGCCAATATTATCCTCAATGGGGAAAAACTGAGAACTTTCCCCCTGAGATCAGGAACATGACAGGGGTGTCCACTCTCACCACTGCTGTTTAACATAGTGCTGGAAATCCTAGCATCAGCAATCAGACAACAAAAGGAAATGAAAGGCATCAGAATTGGCAAAGAACAAGTCAAACTTTCACTTTTTGCAGATGACATGATACTCTACATGGAAAACCCAATCGACTCCACCAGAAGCCTTCTAGAACTGATCAATGAATTCAGTAAAGTTGCAGGGTACAAAATCAATATACAGAAATCAGTTGCATTCCTATACACCAAAAATGAAGCAACTGAAAGAGAAATTAAGAAACTGATCCCATTCACGATTGCATGAAAAATCATCAATACCTAGGAGTAAACCTAACCAAGGATGGAAAAGACCTATATGATGAAAACTATAGAAAACTTATGAAAGAGATTGAAGAAGACACCAAGAAATGTTATCCTCCCTTTAAACAAGTGTGACCATATGTAATCTCAAAAGACTCTGAAGAAGATGAAAAGTCTTCCTCTCTAAAGTCTGGAAATCCTGTTAAAAGATTCCTATATTATGTAAATAGATAACATATAAAACATATGCAGTCTCTAAATGATTTGAATTTAATAGTAATTAATAATAAAACAAACATCAATTTTAGAAATAAAACTTTACCTTTCATTCACGCCTTCCCTCAGGAGTACTCCTGCTTTTTCATTATTTCCTTATCATTAGCTTGCTGTAATTATTAGTTGTCAAATATGCATATGTTCTTAAACAATATTTTATCCAGTTTTGCCTGTTTTTAAACCTAGTTTATACAATGTATGTTCTTAAGCAATTTATCTTTGTTCAGGCAAAAGTACTTTTCTAAAATTCATATACATTGTTGAATGTAGCTTTTGTTTGATTTTGGTCAGTGCTATATAATTATATTCTCTTGTGTGATTATGCTACAATTTATTTATACATTATTTTCTGATAGGCATTTAGAAGGTTTCCAGTATCTTGGTATTCCAAAAAATACTGCTATGAATATTTTCATACCTGTTTGGGCATAGGTGGAGACATTTTTAAAAGATCTATATCCAAATATCAAATTCTTTCCCTTGTGTGTGTATCACTTCTTTTTTTCTCCCAGAAGCAATGCTTACTAGATCTTATTGCTTCATATCTTTGCCAGTATTTGGTACTGCATTGCCAGACTCCAGCTCTAGCAGGTTCAGGGGTCCCTGAGGATGAATGGTGTCAGCAAAATGTGAGTGAGAGAGCCTCAAGTCTCTTTATGATCACCAGGGAGGCATCTCTGCTCTGATTCTCTAGTTTTATTTACAGTGAAAGGTTCAAGGAGCAGAAAGAACAGCGTGTGTTTAGTAAATGATTTCTCATAGATAATTTTTTCAGCACAATTTTCTAGAACATAGATTCTGCAGAAATTACAATTCTAATCTTAGTAGTAATGATTGTCATAAAAAAACTTAGCTACAGGCACTCATGCTATTATATGGGAAGGGCAGGTAATTTTTTAAGTGTATATTTTTTTCCATAGGATGCATAAGACCAAGATATATAAAACCTCAGGTATAGGCCTAAGAAAGCGACCTAATTTAACCATGAGGCAAACAGCATTGTTTAGTAAAGGTCAGTTTTTTATGAGTAAGGGTCATTAGGCTGTTTATAGCTCTAAGAGAAGGTACCCAGAAAAACAGGATTCCCAGGAGACATAATGTCTGCTCTCACAGTTCCAAAAACAAATGATATATTTTTGACATTTATCACAGCAGTGACTTTTGCAATGATGTCCAGGCCTAGAAAGTAGTGAGTTATCAGTTAATTGCTCAGCTAGGAGGAAAATTATATGTTGCTTGCCTTAGTCACATTAGGGTGTATCTAGTTTACTCATCTTTTCCCTGACCAGGTGCAATCACACCTCAGACACAGGGCAGGGGGACAGGCTGCTCCTGACACTAATCAGCAAAGCATGCAAGGTTTGGTGGTCAAGCAGAAATTATAGTTACAAGAGGGCAGACATTGGTCACTGCCTGGCGACAAGAGACTTTGCAAACTTGCCATACCCTCACCTGGAATTTTCACTTAACCTGTGAGTTCAGGGTAGCTCCCAACACTGCATGCATGGGTTACAGATCCTTTTAAAATCCAATGCAACAGTAGAATAAGGATTTATAATGTTTCATATTCCATACTGCAACCTACTTTAAAGACACTATCACTTGAAAAGGCTATGAACTATTCCTCCCTATTCAAAATATATATGCACGTGAAACTAGATTTTCTTAATAAATATATCACAACTAATTAAATACAGAAGTAGATATGAGAATCCAGCTGTCTTCTATTAAGCCAGACATTGAACAGATTTGGAAAAAAAAAACAGAATATTAGTCTTCTTGGGGAGTTAATTTTGTTTTTAAAATATAGTTTTTGTCATAAAATATACTACTTTTGAAAGATAGTTTTAACCTATTTTCATAATAACTGCCTATAACATATTTTTAATTAATAGGATATTTTTAAGTTTACGGAATTTTTTGTTTTCAACCAAATACATATTTTTAAAATATTTTTACAGTATTAATTTACAATGCACTAAATATCAATAGATATAACCCATGAAAACAAAAGCAATTTGGGGTATTTGATATTTTTTGTTTTCTTTTTTTCAGTTTTTAAAAAAATAATTTACAAAACTAAATGTCAATTTTAGCCTTACAATTTTGCCAAATGAGTACTGTTGTGTAATCATTATCACAATCATGACAGAGAACATTTCCATCACTCCCCAAAACTCCCTCAGCACTTTGCAATCAGGACTCCTCCAGCCATCCACCATAGCAAACACTAATATGCTTTACATCCTTCAGTTTTGCCTTTTTTAAGAAGTTCATACAAATGGAACCATACAGTTTCCAGTCTTTGCATTTATTCCCTTCCACTTAGAATACTTTTGAAATTCATCCACTTTGTCACATCTATTAATACTGTTTTTTTAAAATGCCGAATAATGTTCTAGTGCTTAGACATTCAGTGATTCATCATTTACAATCCTGCTTCTCATCATAAGTGTTCTCCTTAGTATCCATCACTGATCTAGCCTGTCTCCCACCCGTGTCTCTCACCCATGTCCCTCCACCAACCCATAGTTTGTTCACTATCATTAAGAGTCTCTTGTGTTTTGTTTCCCTCTCTTTTCTTTTTTCCTTCCTTTCCCATATGTTCATCAGTTTTTTTCTGAAATTCCACATATAAGTGAAATCATATGGTACTATCTTTCTCTGACTGACTTATTTCACTCAGCATTATACAGTCTAGCTCTATCTACCTCATTGCAAATGGTGAGATTTCATTCTTTTTCATGACTGAGTTATATTCCATCTTATATAATATCTTCTTTATCCACTCATCATATGTGGATATTTGGGCTTTCTCCATAGTTTGGCTATTGTTGGTAATGCTGATAAAAACATTGGAGTGTATCTAACCCTTCAGATGTGTATTTTTGTATCCTTTGGGTAAATACCCAACAGTGCAACTGCTGGATTGTAGGGTAGTTCTATTTTTAGTTTCTTGAGTAACCTCCATACTGTTCTTCATAGTAGCTGTACCAGTTTGCATTCCCACCAACAGTGTAAAAGAGTTCCCCTTTATCTGTATCCTTGCTAACACCTGTTGTTTCTTGTTTAAATTTAGCAATTCTGACAGGTGTGAGGTATCTCATTGTGATTTTGATTTGTATTTCCCTGATGATGAATGATGTTGAGCATATTTTCATGTGTCTGTTAGCCATCTGATGTTTTCTTTGGAAAAGTGTCTATTCATACATTCTGCCCATTTCTTACCTGGGTTATTTGTTTTTTGGGGTGCTGAGTTTGACCCTTTATCAGATATGTCATTTGCAAATATCTTCTCCCATTCTATAGGCTGCCTTTTACTTTTGTTGATTGTTTCCTTTGCTGTGCAGAAGCTTTTTATCTTGATGCGGTCCCTATAGTTCATGTTTGCTTTTGTTTCCCTTGCTTTTGGCGATGTGTCTAGCAAGAAGTTGTTGTGGCTGCAGTCAGAGAGGTTTCTGCCTGTTTTCTAGGGTTGTGATGGTTTCCCATCTCACATTGAGGTCTTTAATTCACTTTGAATTTATTTTTGTGTATGGTGAAAGAAAGTGGTCCAGGCGAATAGCTCGGAGCCTGGAGCCTGCTTTGAATTCTGTGTCTCTGGTGACAGACAGTACCTCCACCTTTCTCTCTCAGACCACGTATGCACTGATTGAAGCAATCACTGACTATACTAAGGCCGTTTATACCTTAATTTCTTTGTATTGACAATATACAAGTTTACTTGGGAAAATGAATTCACAGGAGGAAGATGGAGTGTGGCAGGTGATCATAGGAGCCAGAGTTGAGATGACATCAAAACAGCAAGAATACTTGAAGTTGGAAACAACTTGGATGACTGCACTTGGTCTTTCAGAGATGGCGGCATAAGCTGGGTACCAGACCGGAGCAGTCCAGGCCTCTATAACTGCCAGGAATCACATCCAGCTGGTGAAGTTCCAGGTGCAGGAGGTGCGCCAGCTTTCCCAGAAAGCAGAAACCAAGTTGGCAGAAGCACAGACAGAGGAACTCCGGCAGAAAACGCAGGAGGAAGGGGACGAGAGAGGCCAGAGCCGGAGCAGGAGGCCTACCTGCAAGAGGATTGAGTGCCTGAGCCACTGCTGTCCACGTCTTCGGGCTCCATCCCGGGGCCACCTAGCCCAGGATCGCCATGGCTTTCTCTGCACAGAGAGGAGGCAGCGGTCCTGCCCTGGCCCATCAGGCCAGAGGCCATAGCTGTGAGTGCCTGACCCCTTTCCCCAGGGACCTGATTCTTAGCCCCAAGGCACTGCACCCTGTTTAACATTCAACCCCCACCCCCTCACCACAGCTTCCCACCCGCCAATCTTTTTACCTCCCACCCAGAGCATCTCAGCAGCCTGACCAGAGAGAAGGGTCCTCTTCCGTCCTGCCCACAAGTTCAGTAGTTTAACCTATTTGCAGTCGTATTCACATTTTCAAATCTGATTTAGTCTTTGCTCCCTCCATAAGGATGTGAGTTTTTTGGGGAATGGGGAGCCTGTTGATAAGATTTCTTTTTAAGTGTTCCCATCCTTTCTGTCATCTAGCCTCTTTGCCTGTAAGGACAACTGAAGCCGAGGAGCCAAACATCCATTTTACTTAAACAGTATATACCTGGTGCTCAACAGGACATATTCCAACACACACACACACACACACACAAAGTAGGAGTCAAGCTGTCGGTGCCTCTCTCCCACTCACACTCTGTCTTTCTCCCTCTCAAAACAAATAAATAAATAAACATTACAAAAAAATTTTTTAAAATCCAATTTCTAAATCTAAATACAATAGATTTTATACACTGCACCTGTGTCCCATGAAGCTGCCAAATACGTTTATTAGATGTATGGTAATATTTTGGTTTAGAACAATAATGAAAAAACTTAAGAGTTGTAATATTATATCACTATGAAATTTAACGTAACTTTAAAATACCCATGGAAACCACGGTGTTATCGTGGCTACTTTACCTCACTTGATATTTCAGCTGTAATACAGTTTACTTGCTCAATATTAAATTCAATACAAGAATCACAGATTTTGTCCAGTGGAAGATCACATGGTATGTGGTGAACCGCACACTCCTGTTGCAGTATAGTAACAAAAATGTTTTGTTGTAGCAAGTTCAGAACAATAGACTCTAAGTCAGCTTTAAGTTTCTCTTTAAGCATTGCGGGGTGGAATGGATGGCTTCGCAAATATTTGCAGACTTGGACATAAATATGAAGATTTAAAGGCCATCATGTAGTGCAGTTCAAAATTTAAATTAATGTCCATTCATTTATTTAATGATGAATCACTTAGTAAATTATGCAAATTTCCATGTAGCAGGTAAGAATGGAAGATACTTCTTTCTGAACAGGATGTGAAATATTCTAAAACATTATGTGCCAGGTTTTGTGGGAACGCAAAGGAAGACTGTTTTCTGCCATTAAAAAAATCCTTTTAAGTTAGTTTTAGTCTAAGCCTAAGATATACTACCACTGCTCACTTTTTTTTTAGTTCTACTTAGGGTTCATGTAGTTGGTACTACTGAAAAAAGTGTTGGCAATTCCCCCAAAACACTAATTACTGGTTGCCATGTATTATGAGGCCATGGTTTTTGTTGAAACATTGGAATTCTTTGTATTTAATGGATCCAGACAATGGTAGACTTTCATTACCCTAATATTATTTTAGAAACTCCAATTCATCGTGTACTTCCTTCATTTTAAGCACCTTCACATCTGTGAGGTGATTTTTATTCTCATAATAAACCTATGTGTGAGAATTATTAAAATTATTAAACCCTAGCCTTTGAGGCTGATTTCTTTCACCTAATTAATATTTGATATTCAGCCACATTATTAATGGTATAACATTAGTGCATCCCTTGTCATTGCTGAGTAGTACTCCAATCACTGGGTGTTTATCAAATGTTTATCCATTCCTAAATTGAGGTTATATGCTATAACCATTCATGCAATGTTTTGTGTGGAGGAAATTTCCTTTTTGCTTCAGTAAATACCTACTAATGGAATTTCTGGGTCACCGGGTAAGTGTAAGTTTCACTTCACAAGATACTGGAAACCCATTCTGAAAGGTATGCAGTAGTATCCTATGGTTTTAATTAGCTATAATAAAATTGTCATTGGCCTCCTGAAAGAGGCTGATGATAGTCATATATGAAAATGTTATATTGAAATCCTTCATTTTCCTTGTGCAAAGTTTAGTTAAATGCTATGTTGATCAGTAATCAAATAATAATATGAAAAGTTTTTATTCCATCTCTTTTTTCCCACTGCTATGCATGGGCTTTACATAAAATGGTTATAAATATTGAGGGGGGGTGAAAAAGAGTGAGACTTTCATAATAAACAATTTATATACTCGAATTTTGAGTATTTAGGAAATTGTCAAATAGGTTGCAGATTTTTGTTATATAAGTATAACTTATTCAAGTAAGAGTATTTTCCCCTAAGGAAACAGACTTAAGGAAAAGATCTTAGAACAGACTTCATAGACAAGTAAAAGACCACCCACAAACAGTTTCTAATTTATAGACTTTAAAAAAGAGAACATTTTATTTACATGAAAATCCACTAATTTCTACTATATGGGAATGAATTATCCAAAACTTATGGTTATGTAAAAGGCTTGAACATTCTGAGAGAATCTTAATGAAAGTATAGTTCATTATAAATCCTCCAGAAAAGAATACAAAGAGCAAAATACTTTTGAATTATCTTATAAAGAATTTCTCTAGGATCCATGGGGAAAAGTTTTATAGAAAATGCATTGAATTTTTAGGCTTGCATTCATTTTAAGAGAATACCTAACAATAATGTAAGCACAACCAAAATTACTCTGCTCAAGTGATACATTTAAAGAACAAGTGTATGTAAATTATATTCAAGTTGACCATTATTTGAAACATTAATGTATGAAATGGCATACAAAGATATCAAAACAAAAGTGAAAAGATGGTAAGTCAGATTTTAAATAAATGTTTATTTAACAGTTTAGTAAGAAAATTAATGCAAGAATAATTTTGTCACAATGAGCAAAAAATTTAATCATGAATATCGACTCTCATAATGAAAAAACTACCTAAGTGATTTATTTTATTTTTTTAATTTTTAAATGTTTTTTATTTATTTTTGAGAGACAGAGAGGGACTGTGTGAGCAGGGGAGGGTCAGAGACAGAGGGAGACACAGAATCTGAAGCAGGTTCCAGGCTCTGAGCTAGCTGTCAGTACAGAGCCTAATGCGGGGCTTGAACCTACGAACCATGAGCTCATGACCTCAGCCAAAGCCAGACACTTAACCAACTGAGCCACCCAGGCACCCCTACCTAAGTGATTTAAAACAATGTATCATTCCTTTTGTTTCTAGAAAGTGTTAGGGTATGCATCTATGTATTGATGGGCAGTTTTATGTTGAGTTGATTGCTTCAAGGGTTATCTAAAATTTTCTTAAAAGACTTAATTGTATTAAAAGACTCAACTCTATTCCAATTGGGGCCATGCTAATCTGCTCTATATTGTTCAAATTTTTTAGTATATGTGCTGCCAAAGCAAGCAATTGACTCTTTTTTCCCTCTAGTTTGCATTAAAATAAAAACATTTTGCTTACATAGAATATGCTTCCCTAAGAACAACTAAAATAATCTTCCTTATCACTGGTGATATAGAATCCGATTTGTTTTCTTTTAAAAATTTTTTTCCTGTTTTTTATTTATTTTTGAGAGATAGTGTGAGCAGGGGAGGGTCAGAGAGAGAGGGAGACACAGAATCTGAAGCAGGCTCCGGGCTCTGAGCTAGCTATCAGCACAGAGCCCGACGCGGGGCTCGAATCCATGAACCGTGAGATCATGACCAACTGAGTGAGCCACCCAGGCGCCCCTGTTTTCAATACTAGTATATCTGAAGTTATGTTAAAACCTAATTAATATTGTTAGATATTAAGATATAATCATGTGATCTATTATTTCAGAAAATGTTATTTTTATGCACTCAAAGTAAAAGTCAAAACAGAAAATTTTAATTTATATAACTTTGTCATTTTTTATGTTCTTATAGAATGACATATGTGTAATAAAACTTACTATGATTTTTCAATCTAAAAAGATGCATGGGTGAGTAAAGAACGATTTTCTTAACTAAAGGATGGTTTTACAGTATAGTACTTTATTGGTATTTCATTTTATTAAGCCAAAACTAATCTTTAATACATTCTTGGAGAACTAGGGAATCCCAGTTTGGTTGCATTGTATTAATCAAAGATGCCCCATATGTTATGCATAATTCAAAATCATTATTACTTTCACTCAAATTATTAAAATAACACAGATATTTCTAAATATAATGATGAATATTTTTATTCATCAGTTAGTTTTAATTACTTTTATTTAGAGTGCCATATTATTTTATAAACTAGTATTTTAATAAAAACTTCACTTTTTAAAATCTTACTCATTTTCCCCCCCAAATTGCCACATAAAATCTAGAACAGTCAAGGGGAAGAAAAGATCATAAAAAACGTTCTAACATCCCTGAGAAGACTTGATTTTAATGCCTTAATAAATAGTTGAGTGTAACATAGTAGCCTTCAAATTTTACTTAGCACCACATTTCTAGTGCCATAGCTCCATTTGACCCTATAAAAATGCTGTTAATGGCTCTGTTTACGAGAATTTATTGCTACCAAGATGGAAAGCCACAATGCTATGAAACTAGTAATGTAGCAATATGCAACCTCAAGCCCTATAATGTGGCTATATTTTGAAATCATTAAAATGCAGATGAGGATTAAGCTAAAGACTGATTTTGTGATTGCTTTTAAGATATTGAGTAGTTCTTAAAATATATGTATGGGTAACTGTGTATAAATAACTTGCATATTAGTGTATTTCAAAATTGTTCTGATGGGAAAGGGAGTTTTCTTTGGCCAATGATGTCCCAGTTATTTTTAAAATGTTCTGTGATTCATCAAGGAATCAGATAAATTTCTGGTTTTTACTATTGTGATTATAAACATACAGCTTTCTACATTTTTGAAAGTAATCTTCAGGTGTTACTTGCATGAGATATTCAAGCTGTTTTGAACAGAAATGTTCCCTTTATAATTCTTGCATCTATCTCATATATGCTTTGGATTATTGTGGGGCACTTCAAATCAGTACCTATTATTGTTCTAGGCACACTTCTGTGATGGTATATATTCATAGGCACATACATTAACACATGTTTATATGCATAATCTCATTGGTAGATAAATTCTTGATTTGTATTAACTGATTCTATCAAGATATGAATTAAAACACCTCTACAGAACATGTTCATTACCTATAGGACAAAATACAGATATTATTTACCTTACATAAAGAAATTAAAATCTGTTGAATAATATTAAAGTCTGAAATTTCAGAGGGTAATTTATGTTTTAGAATAGATATTTCACACCCTCTTCACATTTGGTAGCTACCTTGTATCTGTGTTAAAAAAAATTTTTTTTAATGTTTTATTTATTTTTGATACAGAGAGAGACCAGAGCATGAGAGGGGGAGGGGCAGAGAGAGAAGGAGACACAGAACTGGAAGCAGGCTCCAGGCTCTGAGCTGGCTGTCAGCACAGAGCCCGACGCGGGGCTCGAACCCACGATCGTGAGATCTGACCTGAGCCGAAGTCCCAACCGACTGAGCCACCCAGGCGCCCCGTGAGTTTAAAGGTTGAGATTTATCCCATGACTTCAGGTTTCTTGCTTTTACTTGGCTCACTGCACATTAGTGGTACTAAATGGACAAAAGAAGACTCTTCGCAGACCACTTAGCTCACCTCCATTGCTCTGTGCCCATTGATCCATATAAGCTGTATTTTTACAAAATGTTACCAAGGGGTTTATTACTTGATTTTTCTTACACTAGTTAGAATTGATGATATAATTCTGGGGACATCTTGACATTATATTTCTCTTTTCTCTCTAAAGTGTCTCAACCACACTCATGGCTTCAAATACTAGCCATATTAACCAATGGCTTTCAAGAATAAATGTTCCCTCTGCCGACACTTACGCTGCAAACTCCCTACTCCGCAGTTCTCCTCTGGAACACTTTTAATTTAGTATTTTCCAAATCAATGACCTTCTCTCTTTAGTCTAATCTGTGCCTGCTCCCTTGTTCCCTTTCTGGATTAATGGTGTCCACAGCATGTAATTTCTCTGTCTTTTCAGAACTAATGCAAAAGTCTTCTAGCTGGCTTCTCAGGTTTCAGTATTGCTTTCTCCAATTCCTTTACCCATGATGCAACTGGAATGTGTTATATGTAACACATATAAGATTTAAGCATAAATATTAACCTACTTTCACATTTTAAGAAAATTAATACATTGTCAAACACCTATGGCTAAAGGTCAAGCTCCATGTAGAAGCACCCGAGTTTCTGTCTTGGGAGGGTGAAGGATCCTGAATACTCCTCTTCTCGTTTGGCGTACTGGCTTGCTTCTGCTCTGGCTTGGTTCAGCCCTTGAAGACATTGGTGGGACAAGGACTGGAAGAAAATTAGAAGACAGGGAGAAACCGGGGAGAAACATCCACTCCTTAGTCTTTAAAATGGCTACAACTGTTGTGTAGTTCCAGCTCCCAAAGGGCAAGAGTCCCTCCTCTCTCTTTAGTTTCCCTCTTTCTAGGAGTGGTAATAGTTTCTTGCAATTCTGGCTGATCTCTAGACGGCTCTCATTCATTTTCTGTCCTCTATGCTCCTCAATCACCTTTTAAACCAATGTTATCTGTCCATTTAACTAAATGAAATATCCGGATTTCCTCTCGCTGACTGAAAACCTGATTCATAAAATCTTTGCATTAGCATCTTTCAAATTTTCCTCAATGATTAAAAACAAAAATAGAAGGGGTCTTTGGAGCCAGATCTGCCTCAATTCTACATCATTGATGATCCCTTACAACTCTGAGCCTCTTTTTCCACATCTCAGTGTCTGGGGGGACAATATATGCCTCACTGGGTGGCATGAGAACTAAAATAGAATTTGATCACACGAGGATGCGCTCACTGAGCACAGTGCCTGGCGTCTGACAAGCACTCATTAACTGGCAGAAATGGAATCAGTGACATTCAGTGGTATCATGAAGCCCCAGTGCCTAGCCCAGTACACACGGTAGATGGTCAATAACTATTGAATAAATCATCAACTACTCTTTGAAAAAGATGTCTCCTTTCCTTTATCATCAACGCCATAGCTTTAATTCCTTCCTGAATGCCTGACTGCAACACATTCTTCACTATTATTTTCTCACCACCCATTTTTATGCCCCTTCTTTTTCATCTTTTAAATATCTTCTTATAGCTTTTAAGGTGAAGTGTAAACTTCCCAGCTTGGCTTAGGTTTCATGTTTTCTTCTGAATCCTTATTACAATACTAGGCTCATATCTTTCCCATGCTCTCCCTTGCTGTCTGCCTTCCTTTCAGTGAACTGTAAACCCTCTCATCTTATTTCATCTGTATTTGATAACTGTTCTCCCTTTAGCACTCTTCTTAGTTTCCAAGTAATCTTACCTTTGCTTTTTCTCCATGACTCAGTTCAGGAGCTAGTTTTCTTTAGGTCTTTTCTGTTTGTTTGTTTTTACAAATTTCTTATTTATTATTTTTAATTTATATCCATGTTAGTTAGCATATAGTGCAACAATGATTTCAGGAATAGATTCCTTATTGCCCCTTACCTATTTAGACCATCCCCTTCCCACAACCCTTCCAGTAATCCTGTTTATTCTCTGTATTTAAAAATCTCTTATGTTTTGTCCCCCTCCCTGTCTTTATATTATTTTTTTGCTTCCCTTCCCTTATGTTTATGTTTTGTATCGTAAAGCCTTCATAAGAGTGAAGTCATATGATATTTGTCTTTCTCTGACTAATTTTGTTTAGCATAATACTCTCCAGTTCCATCCAAGTGGTTGCAAATGGCAATATTTCATTCTTTTTGATTGCTGACTAATACTCCATTGTGTGTGTGTGTATATATACATCTTCCTTATCAATTCATCTATCAATAGACATTTGGGCTCTTTCCATACTTTGGCTATTGCTGATAGTGATGCTATAAACATTGGAGTGCATGTGTCCCTTTGAAACAGCACACCTGTATCCCTTGAATAATCACCTAGTGATGCAGTTGCTAGGTTGTAGGGTAGTTCTATTTTTAATTTTTTAAGGAACTTCTATACTGTTTTCCAGAGTGGCTGCACCAGTTTGGATTCCCACCAGCAGTGCAAAAGAGATCCTCCTTCTCCACGTTCTTGCCAGCATCTGTTGTTGCCTGAGTTGTTAATGTTAGCCATTCTGACAGGTATGAGGTGGTATCGCATTGTGGTTTTGATTTGTATTTCCCTGATGATGAGTAATGTTGAGCAGTTTTTCATGTGTCAGTTGACCATCTGGATGTTTTTTTTGGAGAAGTGTCTACTCATGTGTAGATTGTTCTTTGAATCCTCCCCATGTTCATCTGCAGACACTTCCAACACATAATTTCCTGATTGTGGCCAAGTCTCCCATGCTTGATGGTAAAGACATTTTTTTAAGTGTTCAGCATATTGGTTGGCATATAGCAATCATGTAATAAATGTCTGCTTGATAATGAATCAAGAAAGAGCTGAGACTGTGCCCTTACATAATGACCAAAGATGCCTCTTTTCTAAGTAAATAAGTCTGCCTATCTACTTCTCTGAAAGGGTCATTCACCAGATCTTCTCCCTTATGTAAAAAATCATACAAAATTTGATCATGTGAAATTTAAACTGTTTTTTTTTTACCATTCTTTGATGTATTAATCTAGAAACTCTGGCAAAAAGACGTCATAGCCTCTTTGAAGTTACTTGTTCCTGGTGAATATGTTCTTTGGTCTTCATGAATTTTGCTGCTTTCAAAGTGCTCACAACTTATCATTTAATGAATTAATTTAATTAGTTAATTAATTTGAGAAAGAGAAACTGCTGGAGAGGGGCAGATTGAGAGAGAGAGAGAGAGAGACAGAGAGAGACAGAGAGAGAGAGAGGATATTAAGCAGGCTCCAGGCTCAGCACAGAGCCCAACACAAAGGTCCATCCCACAACCCTGGGATAATGACCTGAGCCCAAATCAAGAGTAGGATGCTCAACTGACTGAACCACTTAGGCACTCCACTGATTCATTTTATAATCTTAGTTTCAGTTATACCAAATAAATATGTTCTAGAGCTATACTACAACACTGTGTGAATAGATAACAATGCTGTATTGTGCACTTAAAAATTTGTTAAGGTGGTAAATTTTATGTTAAGTGTACTTATCACGGTGAAAAAATAAATTAAATCTTATCCAAAATTAGCAGCACATCTCATCAGCTTATTTCTTTTTCAGAACCCATCTTTTTATTCTTCCTATAAATTAAAATTTTTCTCTCACTCTATTTTGTGGAAGTTTGTAATTTCTTAAGAGTAACTGACATCTCTTCATTTGCATATTACTACAAATGCCCTGTAGTAAATTTCTTTTGGCAGTGGAAACTAAACTCATTTAGAGCAGGCAAGTGGTCTTGCAAAATCACTTCACTTCTTGGATTTCAATTATTTTTGTTCAATGTTGATTTACACTTTAGTCCAAAGTTTAAGTCCCTCACAAAGAACACTGATTCTGATTCTTGTGTTGTAGGAATGATGCATCCTGACATCTTTTCTGGATCGTGCCCCTCCCCCGCCGACTCACTCACTTAACCTTATATATTGGAGAAAAGAAGAGTAGTGGAAGACAACTTTCTCAAATATCTTTCTCTATTAATGGAAATTCTAAGAATTATCAGAGGAGCAGAGTGCCATTTTCCCCTTTGATTTTCCTTTAGTTTCAAGGCAGTGATGAAAAGAGCTAACAGACTAGTGAGGTAAAAAGAACCCAATAATTAAGAATATCAGTGCAAAATCCTTGATTATCTAAAATACATAAGACATAGTTTAATGCCTGTGTTAAAGAACTGAATTGTGCTTCTAGGTATTGTGTGTGTGTGTGTGTGTGTGTGTGTGTGTGTATGTGAACTGAACAGCTGTGAAAAATCTCATATCCTTTCTTGAATGATAACATGCCTTAAAGAAAGAAGATGTGAAAGAATTATAAGAAAATAAATGTAAACATTGCTATTGTCCTATTAAATTCTAGAAAATGCAAAATTCTGGGCACTCCATAAATATTGTTGATTATGAATAGAGAGTGAATGTCTATCATTTGCCAGCAACACAGTCCATCTCATTTGATTTATTGAGCTATATGAAAAGATAGATTGCATTTAAATCTTTTTTTATTACAGTTAATGTTTTGTATTTTTGTGTTTAAGTACTACAAAGTTGATGTAAATTTTCTTTTCCAGGGAAAAATAACCAGTGCTATTTAATCTCTACTAAAGATAAATAATACCACAAGGCTAATTAAAATAAAATTGAATCAAATGGGTTTTTAATGAGTTAAATCTTAGTTACTATAAACATGAATGATTTCCTGTTTGTTTTTTCTGGCACACAGGAAACTCAAATGTGCTTAAATTTTAGTAATCACATAGTCAATGTGTTAATTTATTGTCATATATCTACCTCACGGTTGTGTCATATTTAAGTTTTTAACTTTATTGTATGTTATTAAGCCAGTGCTATAGTTAATTAGTAATTACCTGAGGCCCATGGATCAATACTTTAAGTTGGCTTCAAATTGTATAGTGTCCAGAATGTGGGGACTCACTAGAAAATTACTGATCTCTTTATATGAGTTATAGGCCTTGGAAGTCATCAATTTTTAATTATGCAAATACTAAATATTCAGATGATTGTTACTCACTCATAAAAGTCATATGGAGTTATCTAAGAACTTTATTCTAACCCATGTATAATTACTAAGATTAGACTTTGGTAATCAGATAAATTACAATAAGTTCATATTTGTTAATTTTCCTGATTATTTAAGAAATGCTTGTTAAATGTAGAAAATAAGAATTATTGAAAAAAGCATTTTAAAAATAAAGTCCTCCTACTTTCCAAAAATAACTGATTTACAAGTTTAATGTATATATATACATACACATACACATACATGCCCACTGATATGACTTTGTAAAACTTACTTAGTGACCTTATGTTTTAATGTTTGTATAGTTCTTACACAGATATGTCCAATTTATTTTACTAATCATTTATTAGATAACAGTTAGGCACCTTTACATAACACTGGCTCCAAAGGATGTCAAAAGTGGTAACACAATGATTTCCAATGTCAAATAGTTCTTATATTGCTGTGAGGATAAACACAGTTAAATCAGTTTTCACTGAATAATTTCTCAGAGATGTTAATACACTACTATGCATTATGAATTTCCAAAGGAGATATGATGCAGTGTTTCCTAGTTTATTTTGTTATGGAGTCCTGCTGTTTCTCCAGGTATATCTTTTGTGAGTATAGGTCCTTCACACACAATTTGGAAAATGCTAATCCAGGCTTCTGGCCTTATCTTCAAAGAGAAGTTCGATCCTGAGAGTGAATTTTTTAAATAATTGATTTTAGGCTTAAGTGTGTTAATCAGGCATTCCAAAATACAGTTTATCTTTCGTAGACAGACTGATGTTTTGACTTGTGATTGTGGATTTGACTTTTCGGCATAATTTCATTCACATCTTAACCACCAATATTATTAACCTAGTACCAATCTTGATATGTGTTAGAAAAAATAAATATATATTGATTTATAAATAGATAGTAATGTTTATGATTGTGATGAGGGTAATGATAACTATGGTGATGGGCAGGAGGAGGAGGTTATTCATTTAGTTCACAAATACTGCAGTAGGAATTGTATATATATTATTTAATCTCCTAAATTATTATTCCCTTGGCATAGGTGTATTTACCCAACTTACATATATAAAATCAAGCATCAGTATGTCTAAGTAACTGGCTCAAAGTTACAGAGGTTGTAATAAGGTTTCATGTGAATTATGGTTGATTTTATAAATTATGAGTGTTTTCAGCTGCTATTTAATCATTATTCAGTATATGAATAAATGGAAGGAACTATATATATATATATATATATATACCAAAATGATACTCCTCTAAATCGCTAGAGTGGATTATTACAGAGTTCACCAACCTTATAATGAAAGTGGACTCAGTCCTAGAAAATTCTCATGACTAAATTGCTTAAATTCTGATTGATATCTTCAAAATAGCTCATTCACGTATTTTCCTGCAATGCTTCTTTTGGAAGGAAAGGTACTTTATAATGACTTGTCTAAATGATTTTGCATGTGTGAAACTCATATGTTTCAAATGTCTTGTAAAAGACACCAAAACACCCCAAAGAGAGGGTGTTTTTAAACCTGCAGACTGAATAAACATATGGTGAAGAATGGCTGGGTATGAGAGGTGGGAGGCTAAGGAAAGTCACTTCCCCCAGTCTGACGAGGGAAGTGACATAAAATATCATTTGATTAGCTTTCTAAGAAATTAGGCAGTAGGAAGTCAGGTATGATAGTTACATGATACATCTCGGGTGAACAAAGGTTAAGCATGGGGGTTTCTTGCTTTGGCCAATATTCTTTAACCCAACCAAAGGGAAGGAAGCCTACTGCTGGAAGATGTCAAGGGATCACTGTGGGGTAAGATGTTGGCGAGATCACTGGGAGAAATCTGACGCCATCTGAGCACTGATTTTCAAATTTTGGGTCATGAACATATAGTAGGTTCTATGCATTGCATATGTGGGTTGTAAGCACAATTTTTCATTAAACTAGAAAAAGTTAACATAAATTAACAGTTTAACAGTAATAGTAGAATAAATATTATTTTATAAATACTTTAGTTTACATTTGTCCAAAAAGCTTAAAAAATATTGTATTTCTTGCCTTCACTACTTTCTAGGACCACATGATCCCCATAATCGTGGAGAACACTAAACAGCGGAAGATGGGATTTCCTTCCCCTTGAATGGGAGAGGAGCTAAGAGTTGGGATGTCTTGTAAATCTCTATTTATGGACTGAGATTTGCACCACCTACTGTAGCAATTTTTATGTGATTTGATAAATAAGTGGTGCATTATTTCTTATTTATTTCAAGATTAATTTAAAAATCTAATTTATGGAGCGCCTGGATGGCTCAGTTGGTTAAGCCTCCAACTTCGGCTCAAGTCAGATCTCACATTAGTGGGTTCGAGCCCCGCGTCGGGTTCTGTGCTGACAGCTAGCTCAGAGCCTGGAGCCTGCTTCCGGTTCTGTGTCTCCTTCTCTCTCTGCCCCTCCCCCTCTCATGCTCTGTCTCTGTCTGTATCAAGAATAAATAAAACATTAAAAAATTTTTTAAATCCAATCTTTGCCCAATTTTTGTCATGAAATCCTATATAAGTAAGACAAAATTTTAATTGTGAATTGGCATTGTTTATTTGTATTTAAACTGCTCACTTTCATTAGATAGATATTTATATTTTAACTATGAAAGTTCTTTCAATTTTATAGTACTTCACTTTTTAAATTAAATGATTTTTCTAGTATAAACACCTTTTAGTTAAAAATTTTACTCTCTTAAGTTTCTTTGAGTAATACAAAAAATAAATTTTGAATTACATAAATTTTATCAGTTCATAAAAATATAAATATCATATTAAAATTATTAAGGTAACTTAAACTATGGAGATTATAAACTTAAATATGTATTTGAGATGAATATTTCCCTCTTCCCAAAATGCTGTCAGTTTTTGAGAATAATTATTTCATCATGTATTACATTTTCCCAAGCATTTTATAATTCCCAGAGCATGCAGTAATGTTTCTTAACAATCCCATCTTTTATATTAGTGAAAAAACTGAGAAAAAATAATTTTATATTTTTAAATAATGGCATAAAATGTCTGTGATTAAGTAAAATTAGCTAAAGGAAATAGGTCTTTGCTAGTCATTCCTCAGTTGTCCAGTGTATCTGCAAAATAGTACAAATCAAGGACAATTGGCTGCTGTGCCTCTCTCTTTTTTTTTAATTTTATTAAGGAGAGAGCATTGTATATATATGTGTTATGATAATTTACACTTCAAAATGTCATCAGAAGTTGTAAATATCAGTAACATGCTATGTTACTGATAGGAATTCTTTAGGCATTGGTTTATTAGTTACCTATTATTGATACTCCAACTTATTCCTTTATTTTTTAACCCTTATTTATCTTTTGTTACAGTCTTAGTACTTGCTGTGTACTAGGGATCATGTTCTTTAAATTTAAACACATGTACAATTATTAAATGCAAATTCCATAAATGCTCTCTCTTTTACTGCTATTGTTTATACTAAAGACACAGAGAAATCTGTAAAGTATACTTCTAGAGAGACCCTATTCATTGGAAAAAAATGGGAGGAACATTAATATCATATATTTGATATGAGAAAAGTCTTCAGGTTCAGTCAATAAAGAAGGATACAACTAATAAACAGCTGTAGGACACTTGTTCAACATCAACAAGCATCTAGGAGAAAATTATGTGCTGGGATCTAGAGTTAGACAACAAAAGTTCAAATTCCAACTCCCCTGTTTACTTGTTCAGTCATTTTAGCAAGTTTTTAAATCTTTCTAGATCTGAGATTCCTCATCTATAAAATGAGAACCTTCCTTGTAAGGTTGTAATGAACATCAAGTGAGCTCATACCAGTAAAATTCTTAGGAGAGTCTGGTAAATAGTGAAACTTTGTTTCAACTATTAGTGCCCATAAGTTATCACTTTCCATTTAGAATATGTTTTAATATCCTTCCACCTTCCCTCCCTCTCTTCCTTCCTTGCTTCCTTCCTTTCTTCTCTTTCTTCACTTTTTATCTTTAATGACATTTTGTGAATTGCCTTTTTAGGCTGCTTATAAAGTTTAGGTATGCTCTTTAAAATATTTTCTTGCCAATAAATAATTGTGCATGATTTTTAGTAAATGAATGATATTTTAATTACAGATAATTTATTCAACACATCCTCCTCTTCTCTCCATTGATTGGCATTAGCTTTTCCCCCTTACTTTTTAATTATTTAAAAAAATTTAATTTTTTTAAAATTTATTTTTGAGAGAAAGAGACAGCACGAGCAGGGGAGGGTCAGAGAGAGAGGGAGACACAGAATCTGAAGCAGGCTCCAGGCTCTGAGCTGTCAGCACAGAGCCCAATGTGGGGCTTGACCCCACAAACTGTGAGATCATGACCTGAGCCGAAGCCAGACGCTTAACTGACTGAGCCACCCAGGGGCCCTTATTTTTAAATTATTTTAAACAGCACTGCAATAGGTATCCCTATAGGTGCACCAGCAATAATTTCTTTAGCATAATTTTGATTTCAGATTACCATGCCAAAATGTATGCATGGCTTTGAGGTTCACCGTGGAAATACCAAATTGTCTTTCTGAAATGCTACTGATTTGCGTGCCTGCTGATAGCGTATGTGTCTCTTATTTCTAGTAAAATATCATGACACTGGTGAGAGACGAAATATACAATCAGACAACGACATCCAGACAAATAGAAAAATAGAATCCTGACCCACAATAGGCAGCAATCATCCCAAGAAGCCAACCTACTATCGACAAGTCAGACATGTAGGAAGTCAGACCACTATGTCTAAGAATGAGTCTAGGACGTCAAACAGCCCGAGTAACAATTGGCCCCAAATGACCAGGACTTGACTGACAACTTTCAGCTTCCCTGATTTTTGCCCCTGCTTTCACCTTAGGGTGAACCGGAGAGAACCAGATATGCATCCCTAATGAGGGACAGGAGAAGCCCTGCTTCTAGTTAGCTTCCCTGCAGCTCCCCAGTACCAACAGCCTCCAGTCAGGCCACACCTGAAGCTTTCCCTCTTTTCCACCACAAAGCTTTCCTCTGCCTGCCTTTGAGTCTCTGCCAAATCCAAGTGATGGTGGCTGACTCTCTTGCTGTACAACTCTGAATAAGACTTTTCTTATTCTCACTTGGTGGTCTTTGTTTATTTCTGCACTGGGAAATGCAGAATATCTTCTTTTAATACTAATTAATTTTAATAGTAATTAAAAATAATTACTTTTATTTATACCCTCCAGGCAAAACAATGGCATTTCTCTGCTTACACTGATGTTCTGTTACTTGAGCAAGAGGGTATCTTCATGCCATCACAGCTAGTAGAGACTTTCCTCTTTCCTTATTGATTTTTATTTCAATTGCATTAAATTATTATCATATTATAATTTTAACCTATATTTTGCAACTATGTTTTTCACAAATACAAAAGAGAGATGTTACATTCTGCTTATCTATTTTTAGAATATAGTTTATTTTTAGTAATATTCTTGGGATTCCTAGGCAGAAAATTCTATCACTTGCAAATAACTATGTTTATAATTACTTTTAGATATGTTAATTTCTTATTTTTATCCTTTTTATATTATTGTCTAGGTCTTCCAAAAAAATGTTTTTAACAGTTGTGCTGGCAGCATCCTCATTTAGTCCCTTCCCTAACAGATAGCTTCAGAAAAATCTCCAATGATTTTATTATCTACAGTTGCTTTGAGGTAAATGTTGTTGAAGTACCCTTCTATTCCTAGTGTATTAAGTGTTATTATCAGAAATTATATGTTCATCAACTATTTTCATATCTTTGGATAAAACTAATTATCCTTTGACCTGTTGAAGTAGTAAAATATAAACATGAATTTTCTATTTAAATATTGTTTGTGAAATATTGTCTTAAACCCTAGTTGGTCATTATTTGATTAATACAGTGCTAAATTAAAAAGTTCAGAACCTTGGAAATTTTATTGTCTTTCTTTTGCTCTAAAATTAAAAAATATAATATAGAAGTCCAAACTATACTGTTAACTATCCCCTACTTTTAATAATTCTCTTCCAAATCTAGGATCTACTTGTTATGCCCAATATTTCAATATCATCCCCAAAAACCAGCGACTGCGGGGGAGACCAAGTCATACATGCAAAAGCAAAGGGCATTTATTATTACGGGCTTATATGCTTGGGCTCACAGACTTCACCAACGCAGTGGATCCGTGCTGAGTGCCCCGAGCAAAGGCTGAGTAGGGTTTTTATGGGGCTTGGGAAGGGGGAGTTACAGGAAACTGTGACATAGGTACAGTGACCCAATCATAATGGTACAACAGTATTGCCAGCAACTCTAACCATACTCATTGTCCAGAGCATTCGTTACTTTTGGTGGGACCCAATCACAATATTTAGAGTACCTTTAAAATCAACCAATTATAGGGCAAGCCTAGGGTCTTGTTCGGCGACTATCAGGTTAACTTTAACATTAGATAACAAGGTCCTATCTAAAGTTTCCATCTGCAGGCTTCACCCTTAGGAATGTGGAAAGTGGTAGCTGGCCTTCCCTGATTGGGTGTTGCAAAGGTGGTCTCTCTTGCTCTAGGCAATGTGTAACTGCCTGTTAGTTTCGGGGAACTGAAACCTAGGCCTTCTAGATCAGAGGGGGATCTTAAAGCCTGTCATGGAGTCTGTTTGGTTTAGACTTGTGTCCTTACATACTCTTTCCCTTGCAAAAAAGCTTCTGAAATTTCAAGGAAGAGTGGCAAAACTTGGGCAAACTTTCACAGAATTTGTAGTATTTGTATTGGCCAATCAATGAAATTATGGATATTCACAGACAGAAAGGGAGGACATGGCATGAAATCCTAAAGGGTAATTTAGAGATAAGAAATAGGAAGGAAAATAAATAGAGACAGAACTGTATTTTATATGTTCCATAAGCAATGATTAGACCTTTGAAGAGTTCTAATCTTAGGAGAAAAATCGATGAGGGATTTTATTGGAGGAGTAGATTGGTATTATACTGAGTAGGGTGTTAAATACTAAGGAATCTGACTTTTATTCATTAAATGGTGTTTGAGCCAGGGATTGATATACAAAATGATATTTGAGAAATAGAATTCCTGTGGTGTGTATGGGCTCAATTATAGGAATGTTATCTAGAAGCAAGGAGATTGGTAACAGAGCACTGGAATAATCCTCTAAGGGGGGTTTTGCATCCTTGCTGTGTGTGAAAAATCTGATTAAAAAATTCTCTATTTCCCCAGTAATATAGTTGATTATAATTACAGTTTATGGATTTTGGCCAATGTTTTCCTAATTTTACCCTTGAATTCTTTCAAAACTCTTGGGTAGATGTCAACTGGCCTGTCAATTTATCTGCATAAACAGATGTTACTAACAGAAACCTTTAATTTGTATTGGCATGTATGATGCCACAAAAAATAATTCAACATCTTATTTGCTACAGAGGAAATATTTGTTGCCGGTGTATTATATTTAAAGACATATTTCACATGAGGATACAACCAGAATTTACACTTTCTGGCCAAAATTTTCAACTGAGATTCTTTGATAATGCTTTTTCATGCTAAATATCTAAATACAAAAGAATCAAACATGATTTTAATTAACATCCTATGAATGCTTCTTTTGTATGGTTTTTGTTAGCTTAGTGTGAAGCTATTCTTCAGAGAATAATAGGCTTTAGGGACAATAGTCTTAGTAGAGGCATAGTTTTTCTTTGTGACTTTTCTCCTATTAGAGATAGTTCCTTATTTGAAGATAAAATTTATTAAATTAAAACTTTCTACACACAGTCTGTGATAACAGCTGTAGGCAACACAGATCAGAATCTCTCTCTATACTTAACAATAAACAATCAAAATAGAAGTGAACACTTATGATATACTCAAGGAAAGCATGTGTGAACCAAGTGCTTCATATCAAGTAGTGCTTGCAGCATGAAAGCTACAACCAAAGAGTTTTGAACATATAAGACCTCATGGGATATTGTGAGCACGAGTTCTTCTTAGGAAACAACTAAATGATAAACTTCACAAGAAGTCACTGAGGGAAATCTTAGCAAAAGTTCCAAACATATTTTACTGCAAATCTAAGACAAAGCAAAGGTATCCATAAAGGCAACTGAATATAATGTAGATGTTATATATCCTGGAAGTATAGAGATAGTATAAAGAATATCAGTGGGGGTTGGGTATGGAGTTGGGGCAAGAAGGTAGTCAGGACAATAAGTTCATGAATTGTCTCAGATGTATTAGCTCACAAATCTAGTTGTAGTAATGTAACACATTAACAGTACAAGGTAAACATGAAGAAAAATAATACCATTGATTAAACTGGGATGTGAAGCAGAGGAAAAAAACAGTTTAAATTCATTATAATGTGCACAATAGGCAAGAGATAGATATGTCTAAAAGGAAAGTGCTCAAATATTATAATAAAGCAAGAACTAAAAATACATAAAATTTCTTGCCTATTGAAGATTTGTGCAAAACAAAAACTTAAACAGAAACCACATCAAATAACATTAATGATCAGAAAATAGCCAGTTATATTAATAAATGTATGTATGTATGTATGTAATAGGCAAGGTTTTGCTTATTAAAAGAAAAATAATTTTCAAGGCTGCTAACAAAGCAAAACCACTTCTATGTTGCATATATACCTAAACCAAAGTGATTCCCAAACACTGAAAATAGAGAGATGGGCAAAAAGCAACAATGAATACAAAAAAAAACGATCTATAGATTTGCAATTTTACCCAAAATACTTATATGGAAAGAACAGTATAGATACTACCACTTATGATGTTTCAGCACTTGGAAGAGGCCAAAAATGTGACAGATTCAGAGTGTGATGCACCCTGCAAGTGTCACAAGACTGTAATAAATTTCCAGATTGATGCTACAACAGCTGATTCTTCAGCTTATTAACGACTGGATAGGTCTTATAGAACACCTTCCAAAAGAAATGCAAAAAAGTTTAGAAAATAAAGACATTTAGAAAGAAGAATACAGAATCTCTGATAGGCACTTTAATTAGTGATACACACTATTAATTTTAAAGTATTATTATTTCTGATATTTTCTTTTTTTAGGTTATATGTAAAATATATATAATACATATTACAACATGTACACAACACATGTATATTTAACAATTTACAGTTTTTCATTTTGCTTTTCTGATCTGATAAAATGGACATTTTCCATTATTCTCTAACGTTTATAATGTATAGATGTATCATACTGCCTTACTGGGAAATATATATTTGCCTTGTAATTTTACTTTTATAAATATTTTTGTCATAAAGAGGAGCCTATGTACATCTGTATCTCTGACTCCATCTCTAGAATTAATTACTAGAAGCAGAATTTGTATATCAAGGTGCACAAAACTTTAAAGACATGTTTTTTCCTTCCTTTTTTTTAAATTTTTTAATGTTTTATTTATTTTTGATACAGAGGGAGAAAAAGCATGAGAGGGGGAGGGGCAGAGAGAGAAGGAGACACAGAACCGGAAGCAGGCTCCAGGCTCTGAGCTAGCTGTCAGCACAGAGCCTGATGCGGGGCTCGAACCCACAAATGTGAGATCTGACCTGAGCCGAAGTTGGAGGCTTAACTGACTGAGCCACCCAGGCACGCCTAAAGACATGTTTTTTAACAGAATTATTTTTCTAGTTTCCACCATGCTGCAGTATATGTTTGCATATCTTATCTACTTTTATTTATTAAGTTTAAATGTTAAGAGAAGTTCATCTGTTGAGAAATTTAAGAAATGTTTTACTTGTATTAATTGCATTTTTTTCTTTACTAATGAGAGTGAATATTTTCCACAGTGTTAATTATAGTTGATTCTCACTATTCATGGTAGTTAATTGTATAAAGTTGTTATAAACACTGAAATAGTGAATTCTGAACCTTTGCTCCTAGGGGTAATACAGAATTAGGTTCTGACCGACAGCCTGCGGTTAACACATTTTCATCGACTGATCATGACACAATCTTTTTAATGCATGTTTGTATTTAAAGACATTAAATACACACACACACACACACACACACACACACACACACAATTGTTGCTTCATTAACACTGAACTCAAAATGGCCAATATAGCACTACAACCCATGCCTCAACGAAGCTTATTTAGCACATCTATTTTTTCTGTGTAAGGCACATAAAGTCTTCTTGCAGTTAGAAACACTAGACAGCACTTCAATACTTGGGGACATTTTATGCTTGGGGGCCATTTTGAACAGCAAAGTCATGAACAAAAAGCAGAAGAATACAAAACACGTGGCAATGACTAGACCACAAAAAGGGCACTCGTTTACAGGGTGATAACTGCAAGAAGAAGACAGAGCATTGTCTTGTTAGACGTCAGCTGAGAATGTGTGCATCTGGTGACTAAAATTTTCCTTGCTCTGTGCATGTCCGTGACTGACTTTGATAGTGCCCCAAATATCAATTTTAGGGTTACAAATAAATTTTAGCAAGTAGGTGAAGTCACAACTATAGAATTGCCAAGCAATAAGGATTAACGGTTTTTCATAATAGATTTCTTCTTTTTCAAATTCATTGTTTATGGCTCTGACCATATTAATCTAAGAATATTGGTGTTTTTTATTCATATAAGTTCTTTGCCTATTAAGGAAGCTAACCCTTTGTTATATTTATTTTAAAGTTATTTTCCTCTAGTGTTTTCTTTGCCTGTTAGTATTCCTCAGAGTGTTTCTTCATGTTCAACCATTACACCTTTTGTGGAGTACTAGTCTATTCTTTTGTCACTTTTTCAATTTCTACTGTGCTTTAAAAAAAAATATCCCACCTACGAAGAAATGAATGGGCTCTCACATTTTCTTCTAATTGTTGTGGTTTCTTTTTTCTCATTCAATTTCATTATTAATATAGATTTTGTCATTGTAATTTATAAGATGAAAATCTTTAATTTTTCTTCTTTTAAAATAATTGAGCCCATTGTCTCAATGCAATTTAGTAGACAATACTTCTTCTATATGGATTTATAAAACTGCAATATCTTCTGTGCTTTAGTTCTCTTTTGCTGCTATGAGAATTTACAACAAATTTAATGGATTAAATTAACATCCGCTTATTATCTTATACTTCTGTAAATCAGAAATTCAACATAGCTCTCACTGGGCTAACATCAAGGTATCTGCAAGGCTGTACTCATTTCTGGGTTCTCTAGGGAGTAATCTGTTTCCTTGCCTTTTCCAGCTTCTAGAGGGTGCCCACATTTCTTGTTTCCTGGCTTCTTCCCTCCATCTTCAAAACCAGCAACTATGAGTAAAGATTTTCTCACGTCTCTTTGATCTACTCCTTCTATCTCTTTATCTCCACAGCCAGGAAATGTTCTCTGCTTCTGAGGACTCATGTGATTAGATCGAGTCCTCTTGGATTATTTGCAATAATTTCCCCCTCTCAAATTCCATAATTCTAATCATATCTGCAAAGTCTTCTTTGAAATCTAAGGTTAATATGTTTATTATAGACTTTACAGACACCTTTGGGAATGGGAACACTACTCTGTCAACTGCATTCTGTTAAACATTTTTGCATACCATGATTTATCACTGAGGCTTTCATTCTATTCTGCTGGTCTCTTTTATCTACTCTTGTTGTAATATCATGGTGAATTTTGTTGATTTATATTATTCTTTACTCTCTGGCAGTCCGAGTGCGTCCTCATAACTTTTGTCTTTCAAAATGTTCTTGGTATTTATTTATTTTAGAAACTGCTTTAGAACTAATTAAGTTCAAGAAAAATTCTTTAGATATTTAATTTGAATTGTGTAGGTCCCATAAATTAGTCAAAGAGGAACTAACAACCCTTCCACACACATATGTCCATTCAATCTTTATAAATATGTGGGAATAAAAATTTTTAATTTCCATATAATATGTTCCAGATATTTTTTGCTGAGTTTATTTCTACTTATTTGTTATTGTTATTATTGCATATGGGATACTGTTTTATTATTTGGTATCTTGGGTACATAGAAGAATGTTGATTTTTTTTAATGTTTGTTCTTTCTCTAGTACTTTGAATTATTTTATTAATTCTAATAGATTCCACTGATTCTATTGAAATTTTTAATATACCAAACATTTGTTTATAATATTAATTATTTAGGTTGACGTGCCACATATGCACAATAATCAGAGCTTTTTGAACTCCAGTTAGAGAGTGTGGTTTTATACATTTACACCTTACACCTGTTTGCATTCAGCTCAGCAGATCTATGTGAATAAATATGATGCAACTGCTTTTCATCAAAAAATAGTAGGCTGTATTATGGACAATTTTAAATTTTTAGCATCCTAAAATATATATAGTGAAAAATAAATAGAAAGAATATTAATAAATAATAAAGTTGACATTAGGTATAATCACTGATTCATGAAAATATCTCTGATGATTTTCCTTAATCACCATCATCATCTTTGGTGATCTCAAAGATCATCCGTTGAACAAGTTGTGCTTATTCATCACTGCATTCCATGGGGAATCATTAAATATTTTAATAAATAGAGTGTTAAAGAGGGATCATTATAGGATTTGAGCCTCTGTTTGGTAATTTAGAGGAGGGGCTAAGGATGTGGGGCTTTGCTCTAAATTGAATGATGTTAGGAAGCAGGAATTATTCTATGACTGATTATCTTAATACATTTTTTTCTAGAAGAAGAAAAGAATATAGTGAAGCTAACACTATTGGTAAATAAACAGCAGTCACTCATATTTGCCAAGATAGAATACATGTTCTTTTGGTGGTATGAACATTGCTCATTTTTCCCCCTGTGTTTGAATGTGATTTCTGAAGTGTTTTGTTTTTATCTTCATCCATAATGCTCAATGAGTAGCCTTGTGTGATCCTGATGTTTTGTAAAGTTGTTTACGTTTACTGGAAGACCACTGAAGTCTATCTGAGTGCCACGTCAACTTCCAGACGTTAGAGGCTCCTTATCTCACTCATTACTACACACAGACCAAGATGCAATATTATGTACCCCTGAGGGTTTGATGTTAATTATGACTAAGAGTATTTCACTGTCATTTTTGTGTGTATGAATTTAACTATTTTAATTTCTATTGTTCTGTACTGTAGTTAACTATGGTAAATATATCTCTGAGGTTTTTTTTAATAATCACAGATTTAGAAATTCACACATTTGGAAGTTTTTTCTCTCATACTGTACTAGGCATAATCACCTGTAAATTTACCTTTGGGGGTTCCAAAATTCTGAATTCAGAAAGATAGTCTGGATTTCATTCCTGTGTGTATGTATACAATACATATGTACATTATATTAAGAAGCAAGGTATTTTAGATTGCTGGTACCTAAGCCTCTTGTCATATTTGAGTAGTTATTTTGCAATTGAGTTATATAAAAATTTAGATAAAATGGAATATATATATGGCAGATTCAACATTGTAATTGTGATTTTTTTAATTATGTAAAATGAACCCTGAGATACAAAAGAATAAGAAAGTTTCCTCTCTTTTCAACTTTTACAAAAGAATTTTGACCATAATAAGTCATCTAATGTTTTAATAATCTCCTCTTACCTGCACGGAAAAGAGCCACAAGAATTTTCCTACATCATTAAGATAGCCACTTAGTTCTTTGAATTTTTGAATAAATTTAAAATGGAAAACTGAGAAATTTGAAGGGGAGGAGCCAGGATGGCCGAGAGGGAGGGAGCTCTGTAGATTCCGTCCACCCCATCTACCGAACTGAGAGGGACATTAGTCTCATCTGCAAGAGCTGAAGGAGAGAATATGGACTCCAGAAAGAAGGGAACCTCAAGGATACCTGAGTGAGTGAGTGCGAACTGAGGAGATCTGAAAACAGGCCAGCCCGGGACGTGCAGGGGAGGCAGGAGCCCCAGCTCAACGTGGGGCACGCGCGTGGAGCTGGAGAGACAAAGGGAAGAGACAGAGAGTCTGAACACGCTCATAGTACTGTCTCTGGGGAAGAGGCAAAGAACGCTTGGCCGCACTTGGAGAGAGAAACCCACTCCAAAGATAACTGCTGGGTAGCCGGAATCCCAAACCAGGGTAGCGCAAGGGAAGGAACAGCTTCCAGCCCTAAGCCATCTCGGTGGGGAATCAGCAGCTGCTGCAGCTACGCCAGAGGCACGCACTATGAACTTGGTTTTGGGAACGGGACCACGCACCACATTTCCACGGCGCATCTCGCTCCCTGCACTGGCTGTACGAATCTCGAATCCTGGGTGCCCACAAGAAAAAATAGGGCCCACACCTACACGACCCCCGACAGGGAGTCGGCAGTGGGTGGAGGCCTGGGCACTCGCCTAGGCTGCTGGAGCTCCCAGCTCATTTCCAGCAGCGCACAGCACCTTGAGCAACTGCTATCAGAAGACAAGAGAGACTCAATTTTTTTTTTTTCTTTTTTTCCCCCATTGCAATCACAATCCTGGCTGGGGGTGGGGACTATGCAATTGAGTCTGTGAAGGTGCGCACTTCTACTCCTGCTGCTCATTTCCCCTCAGGCAGGGCAGCTGAAATTCCTGCCTGAGCCAAGAGAAACTGATTCCTCCTCCTAAGAAGCAAGCCACCAAAACAAATACATTTCATCTGTGATAGCACACACGTGCACAGACTGGAATTTTGAATCTAGGTGGGCCTGAAAATTACAATTCGGCTCAACTGCGGCCCAAGGAGATGGAACTCATTAGAGTGGCCGACCTTGCTTAATTTAGCAGAACTTGGCTTGCTGCCATTCTAATCTCCATAGCCACCAAGGCAGAGCCTCTGAGAGCAGCCTCCGAGACCTACCACATCAAACCAAGCCTATCCACGAGGGGGAGCTGCTGTGTCTTTTTTATATATATATAAAAAATTTTTTATTTCTTCACCTTTTTCGTACTCATTTCTTTGTCATTATTACCTTTTTTTCCTTTTTCTTTACTTAATTCTTTTAAATTTTTACTCCTTATTTTCCTTTCTTCTTTCTCCCTTACTTTTTCACCTTCTTGCAACCCAGATATATACTCCAATATCTCATCCTTACCTCTCCCCTCAACTGGTCATACACTTTTAAACTGTTTACTGTCCTTTATTATCTCTGACCCCCTTTTATATTTTTTAAATTTTTTTTCTTCTTTCTCTTTTCTTTTTATTTTCTCTTCTTCTGTTCTTTCGTCTCTTTCCTTCCCATTTTCTTTCTTTTCTTTCCCCCCTTTAATGTGTTTCATTGTTTGATTTGTCTGTGTGTATGTGTGCTTCTGTTCCCTCTGTGTTTGTCTGTCTGTTTTCCTTCTTAGGACTACACCAAGAAATAAACCAAAGTGTGCAAGAAGGCAAGTCCCAAATATTGCAGAGTAGGGAAATAAAATACTCACAGGCACAACAAGAGAAACTGAGAGACACCATTAAGAGAATATTTCCTGAAACGACAGGCCCTGGACAGTCAATAAGCCTCCTTTAACATAGAAATATGAATAGGTGCACAGTGCACAATGAGCTTTCTAAAGGTGACAAGAGACAGAAAACTGGCAAAAATGACAAAACGAAGAAACTCTCCCCTGAAGAACTTCCAGGAGGAAGTCACAGCCACAGAACTGCTCAAGGCAGATCTAGACAACATA
>NC_043701.1:25022852-25024104 GCF_006229205.1 Suricata suricatta
GCCAACATCGATAGTTTCTTGATTTGTTCATTTTAGCCACTCTGACTGGCGTGAGGTGGTATCTCAGTGTGCTTTTGATTTGTATTTCCCTGATGATGAGTGATGTTGAGCATCGTTTTATGTGTCTGTAGGCCATCTGGATGTCCTCTTAGGAGAAGTGTCTGTTCATGTCTTCTGCCCATTTCTTCACTGGATTATTTGTTTTGTGAGTGTGAAGTTTGGTGAGTTCCTTGTAGATTTTAGATACGAGCCCTTTATCTGATATGTCATATGCAACTATCTTTTCCCATTCTGTCGGTTGCCTATTAGTTTTCTTGATTGTTTCCTTTGCCTTGCAGAAGCTTTTTATCTTGATGAAGTACCATGGGTTCAGTTTTGCTTTCATTTCCCTTGCCTTTGAGGATGTGTTGAATAGGAGATTGCTGGAGTGGAGGTCTAGGAGGTTTTCCCCTACTTTCTCCTCAAGGGTTTTGATGGTTTCCTGTCTCACATTCAGGTCCTTCAGCCATTTTGATCTTATTTTTGTGTATGGTATAAGAGAGTGGTCTAGTTTCATTCTTCTACATGTTGCTGTCCAATTTTCCCAGCACCACCTGCTAAAGAGTCAGTCTTTTTTCCATCGGACACTCTTTCCTGCTTTGTCATAAATTAATTGACCGTACATTTGTGGGCACAGCTCTGGATTCTCTCTTCTATTCCATTGGTCTATGTGTCTGTTTTTGTGCCAATACCATACTGTCTTGATGATGACAGCTTTATAGCAGAGGCTAAAGTCTGGGATTGTGATGCCTCCCATTTTGGTTTTCTTCTTCAATATAACTTTGGCTACTCGGGGTCTTTTGTGGTTCCATACGAATTTGAGGATAGTTTGTTCTAGTTTTGAGAAAAATATTGGTGCAATTTTGATGGGGATTGCATTGAATGTATAGATTGCTTTGGGTAGTAATGACATTTTCACAATGTTTATTCTTCCAATCCATGAACAGGGAATGTTTTTCCATTTCTTGGTGGCTTCTTCAATCTCTTTCATAAGTTTTCTATAGTTTTCATCATATACGTCTTTTCCATCCTTGGTTAGGTTTACTCCTAGGTATTTGATGGTTTTTCGTGCAATCGTGAATGGGATCAGTTTCTTAATTTCTCTTCTGGTTGCTTCATTTTTGGTGTATAGGAATGCAACTGATTTCTGTACATTGATTTTTGTACCCTGCAATTTTACTGAATTCATTGATCAGTTCTAGAAGGCTTCTGG
>NC_043701.1:25024204-25172197 GCF_006229205.1 Suricata suricatta
ATGGATCAAGAAGATGTGGTATATATTCACGACGGAGTACTACATGGCAATGAGAGGGAATGACATATGGCCATTGGTAGGAAAGTGGATGGACCTTGAGGGTGTCATGCTGAGCAAAGTAAGTCAGGCAGAGAAGGACAGATACCATATGTTTGCACTCATAGGTCTAACAGGAAAACAGGAGAGACCTAATGGAGAACACGGGGGAGGGGAGGAGGGAGAGAGAGTTGGGGAGAGAGAGGGATATAAAACTTGAGAGACTATTGAATGCTGAAAATGAACTGAGAGTTGAAGGGGAAGGGGGAGGGGGGGGAAAGAGGTGGTGGTGATGGTGGAGGGCACTTATGGGGAAGAGCACTGGGTGTTGTATGGAAAACAATTTGACAATAAAATATTATGGAAAAAAATAAAATTAAAAAAATGGAAAACTGATTCAGCTAAAATAAAATATTTACAAAATTATTAGATTAAGTAACTCTAGTAATATTTCTGTCAACTAGGATTAAGTCATCATTTAAAAATTTTCTAGGGCTAGAAAAAATAGCAACATGTTTTTATATTTTGACATTCAGAAATATTAAAGACAGGATGACAATATGTGTTCTAAGTGGTTGGTGTTTGCATTGAATGAAAAATAGAAAATAAAATTTTTTTGCTATTACTCTGATGAAGAAATAAGGTAACATATAATACAAGACATTTTTATTTCAAATAATACACCTAAAATTTCAGAGCCAAGAATTACTTCTGAAGACTATCTTTCCACTGGCTAACTCATTGCAATTGTACTGAAACACAAAGGCTTTTAGTGAGGTACAAGCTGACAAGCTCAAGTAGAAAAAAAAATAACAGGATGAGTGAAAATTCATTTTCAGGATGCTTTTTATGCTTTTTATGAGTAAATTTAACCTTAAAACAATCTCTTCTTTTGTTTGTTAGGTGCTATATTTCTGGATAACGTGAACAGAAGATATTACCATAGAATTAGTAGTATTTTACACTAATAAAGTGTACTTCAAAAATATCAGTATCAAACATATGATACTTACCAAACTCCAAACCATATTGTTATTGCACTCTGTGTGTGAAGTTTTTCATTCATTTTAAATGAAGTTTTTACAAATTTGAAAGAACATGATTGTGTTTCAGTTTTCAAAGTGCAAGTTGAGCACTATTCTTGTGAGATTTCTTTCTCTTTTTTATTCTTTTCTACAAGTGTATATTTACCACTGGTCATTTGCTATAGACTTGGCAAATTTGGCTAGATTTAGTGTCTTTGATATTTTTTCCTGCTAGATTTTTCTTTCCAACTAATTTTTTTTCTCATCGCATGGTGTTATACATTTATTTTGGGCATGATACATATACTTATCTCTCATACTGGATATATAATAAAAAAGCAAAGCTGTATAACTTATGGTTATTTGTGATTATTATTTGGATATGATTAAACTAGTCCTAAGCAATATTTTTTATGATTTAATAAATATATACCTATAATTTGGACTCATGTCTTTAAGTTATTTCTTCCCTTAACTTGTCAAAATCAGAAAACAGTGAATTCTCCTTAATGTTACATAGGAAATGTATCATATGAAGAATTAGAAAGAATCCATGAAATAAAACCTTAACAGAAGTTGATGTTGCTAATTAGAATTGGACTGGATCCATCCCAATCATTTCAAGTTTGTAAACTCACTCAAGGTAAATGTTATCTTTAGAAGAAGTGTGCAAAATATCAAAATGGAATATTTTGATATTCTTTGAGTTTTCAATGTGTTCTTGTTCAGGACATATAGTCCTCTTATGCATAATGAAAAAACGGAGAAACTAAGATCTCTCAGAGAGTATATGACAACAAGTTTTATTAGGAGATAGATCTTTTGGGGCACCTGGGTGGCTCAATCGGTTAAGTGTCCGCCTTTGGCTCAGGTCATGATCTCACCATTCGTGGGTTTGAGTCCCGCGTTGGGCTCTGGGCTGACAGCTAGCCCAGAGCCTGAAGCCTGCTTCTGATTCTGTGTCTGTCTCACTATCTCTCTCTTTCTCAAAAATAAATAAGACATAAAAAAAAAAAACACTGCTGTCTCTCCAGTTTTGAGATCAATAATCCATGCACAGTCATTAACACTAGCAAGATTGTGCTTCATTTCTCTGCCTTCTCAGAATCTCTACTCTCTGTCCTGCCAGAAATCTCCCATCTCTCCAGTTGTGGGAAGTTTGGCAGATACAAATTCATGCAATTTAAATTCTCTCATAAACAGTCCTATTTTGAGAAGAGAAAGAGCAAGGGCAAGACTGAGAATGAGTGAGAGAGATCTTCCCCATAAAACCCAGAAATAACCATTTTAGAATTAAACCTATATTCCATTAAATTTATTTTAAGGGAATAACTAAGTTGGCCACATGACATTCCTAAACATGAAGAGAAAAAGTAAGTTCTGTTACCTTTGGTTATAGACAGGAGTGGGCATTTTATGGCAACAGTTGGGATTTTGTAGAGAAAATTAAATGTGATTTTATGATTAGCATGCACATTTTCAGATAGAATAAAGGTTTAATGTTTCAATATTAAAATGTTTTCAAATATCTTCAATTTTATTCTTTGGCTACTTTTTCAAGCATCTTAAAGCATGTTAATATGCAATATTAGACTAAATGATTATTCAACTATGATTATCTCATAACTCACCTGTAGATTTAAGTACTTCATCTGTAAACAATCTTCAGATAATTCTTTTCCTTTACATTGTGTGAAGTATTTGACTAGAAGTTTTCAATCTTATGTTTTTTTATGTCATAATTATTTAGCAACTATTCTAGTACCATGTTATTATTAACATTAATATTAGTAATATTATTATCAGCCTTGTTGATAATAGCAATATTAAAATCTAGTATTGTTAGAGTACTCTGTGCTTGTTCAAAGAAGTTTACAATTGCCCTATGAAAAATGTAAAACCCAGTATTTGTTAACATTTATTTTTAAAGTTTCATTTCACTTCTTTTAATTGAAAATCTTATATGAATGGAATATAGTTAGGCTAAGGAAGTTTCATATACATCAATTTAATAGCAAAAAACAGGACCTGATTCTGGTGGCTTCTAATAGTTTTTTTCTGTGGCTTTTTTTTACATAGTTGTGATTATGTGATATATGTATTCTTTCTTTTGTCTTTAATTTTATCATTGTATTAAAATACTGTTCTAAAATCTGAAAAAGAACCTTCATAAGAAACGAATACCATGATTATTAAGCATACTAAAAAATAATTTCAACTAATCAACACTTAAGGAATCATAAACCAAGGTTTTATTTGGGAAAAGTTCTTGCCTATCAATTTTGAAAAATAAATGTTAACAATAATTCCTAACTGTGGGCAAAAGGCAGAGTAATAAGCTTTCTCACAAATCAATAAAGAGAAGAATAAATGGCCACAACAGCTTTGGAAACTACTGGGGAAGCAGTTACAAGACTCTAAACACATTCATGGTATTTGGTCCAATAATTCTACTCCTGTGAATTAATCTCTTTTTTTTTAATTTTTTTATGTCTTTATTTTTTATTTTGAGAGAGAGAGAGGTAGAAAGCGAGTGGGGGAGGGGCAGGGAGAGAGCGACACACAGAATCAGAAGCAGGCTCCAGGCTCTGAACTGTCAGCACAGAGCCCAACACAGGGCTCAAACCCACAGAGGGTGAGATTATGACCTATGCCGAAGTCGGACGCTTAACCAACTGAGCCACCCAGGCGCCCCAACAATCTCAAAGAAACAATTAAAAAAAAAGTTGAGGCAAAATATATGTTTCAGAATTTTTTAAACCTAAAAATTAAGAAAAAGTGTAATTGCTAAATAACATAACCACGATTAAGTATCTTGAAGACTATTGTCTCAGTTCAATGTTATGCACTGATTTAAAATGTTTACCAACAATATATTAAAAATTGTATCTCTTCTTCTCTTGCATAGGTTTTCCTCTATGTTTTTGCTTTCCCTTCTATTTGGCTCACGTTAATAACATCCAGAACTAGACAGAATCTCTCTTCCTCTAATTGTTAAAGTCTATGGCTTTAATTAGAACAACTCAACTTGTTTCTCCCTGAACTCATCCACTGTGTCGGGGTGGGGTGAGTTCAGAATCCCAGGAGCTCATGACAGATCAATACCTCTACATGGGCTGCTGTGTAATGGGGACAGAGTATAATGGATGGTGGGGAGGCAAGCCACTGTAGTTGTAGAGACAACTGATCTCATATACGGGTGTAATTGTCACATAGCTGATCTTAAACAAAGATAAATGTTATAAAAAATACAATGACACTAAACTTTTTTTTCATTTTCTTTTTCTTTTTCTTTATGGACTAGAATTTTACCCAGTACAATTCCTCATGGGATTAGAGAGGAATTTTCCTTGTGAACATAGGGGAACAAGATTTGCCAAAGTAAAAGTTTCAATATCTAGAACCACTTTATTTTTTAAATTCAATTTATTTAAACTAAAAAAAATCAAAAAGAGTTCATGCATTAAACATTTTAAATTCAGCTTTTTAAAAAATCTTGTCAGCAACCTAGCAAAACTGGTACCACTGACAACATCCTACAAATGGAAACCCTGAATCTTATTGAGTAGAATCAACTAATTTACTCAAGGTTATAGTCATTGGAATTTTAAACCAGTTTTAAATGTAAATTCTACGGTGTACATTATTTCCTTACTGGTGCTAGCAGCGAGAAGTAATAAAGCATAATATCTTTTTAGCAAACTTCTTGAATAAATAATCTGTGCTTGTTTTTAAATTAAGGCATTTTTCTAGATTTTAACAATGAAGAAAAATATAAAATGTACAATTTAAAATGAAATTGTAAAGTTTATCTGAAAATAACGGGTGTGGGGGATAGTGTATGGTCTCTGGATAGAATGAGGACTATGGGAACTCATACAATAACATCACCGGCATAATAATCACTGACCCTTGGTGTGTATCTTCGTTCCACAGTTAAGTGTGTAGTAACTGCAAGGCTGGAAATTGCTTCCTGTCATCTGGAAGAAAAGCAATCAACAAGAAAGTACATCCAAAACTGTGAAAATACTGACACAGAGGCACAACTAAAGAGCATTCCAGAAAATCCCTAACGTGTTCTTACCAACAGGTTATCGTCTGTCTACAAAATGTTTTCAAAACTGGTGTAAATTTAATGGAGTGAAACCAAATCTGAGACATATGATTATGCATATGTATATTTCAGCATATTGCACATATGTGAAGTACCTAGATTTATAACACTTTTCTTTAAAAGCCATTCAGTTTGAGATATAAATATAAGCTTGTTAAAATAGCTTATTTTCTTATAGAGTACATCACAAACTCCAGCTCTACAGCTTTGTCAGGGATATGATCTAGGGTCTCAGGGGCTTTGTTATAGCCCTGCTGTGGGATCGTCGGTGACTTTGGCAAGTTGATTCATTTCATGATGACTCTTACTTATAAGTAAACTGATACAGCTATTCTGAATTAAACCTAAAATTATTTTCTGAATGACTACTGTTCAATAATTCTACCCAAATAGTTGTTCCAGTAGAGGTGCACATTCTATTCTGAAGAGCGTACTCATAAATACATGATAATTGATTTAACACGTACTGGGTTTCTACTCAGCTAGGGCACTAGGGATGCACTAGGGAACCCAGAAATATGGGTTCTATTTCTTTATTAATGAGCTTTTTGAAATATAAGAAAGTAATAGATTTATTTTTTCCTCTAGTTTCTATATTTAACCCTAGAGAAAACACTTCTGCTTTCTACCCTAGCATGTATGTGTGTATATGCATATATATCTTCTAAGGATTTTTTTCTTGTCACTTTTGTGTTTACATGTAAAAAAAAGGAAAAGCTTAGTATGACCCAGACTTTCATTTTCCATGTTTAAAAACTCTAATGTTACCTAAATCAAAATTACAGTTTCTCTTACAATACGAGGCTTCTCCTATGTAAGCACATAGCTTCTCCATATCCTTCTCAGAGCCCTGGGTCTGATTCTTTTTTCTTACTGTCACACCTCCCTACCCACTGCCTGCTGCCAATAGATGGGGTGATGGTTGGTAAACATTTCTGGAATTATTTGCTTACTTTTCCAGAGAAAGGGAGCAAGCATGAGAAATCATATTAAGTTCATAAACTGAAAGCTCAAAGGCTCCACCCAGAATATAGATACATTTTCTTTGATCCCATGACACTTTATAACGTTTTTAGTATTTGCCAATAAGTATAAAGTTGGAAGATTGTAAGTAATAAAATAGATGTCTAGCTTCTTTCATAAATCAGAAGACCTAGTACCCTTGAGTCAGGGTATTAGTATGGCCCAAGAGTAGAGCTGGGTGCAGCTGTCCCCTCTAAGCTCCTGTCATCAAGTTCCCTGCTATTCACTGGTGGATTATACTGGGTTTGCTTTGCTTGAAAGATCGGTCTCATTGGCATTTGAGATTTGAATGCTAGCCTACAGGCATGAGGAACTTCAAGTGCCTTCATATGCATTTCAGTTAGGTTTCTTATTCATAAACATCTGAGCCAGGTCTAATAAATTTAGCAAAAGTAATCTGATAAAGGATAGTGGATAGTTTACATAAACTGTCAGAGGAGCAAAGAAAATCTATCTGGCTGGGAAATTCTGCAGCCAAGAACAGGCTTGTGCCGACCAAGATGCTTTTCTAGCGCACTAACAGAATCCGTAGCGGGTGGAGTCAGGAAGTCTGCAAGGTGTCGCTGGGCTGTGACAGTACAGCGAAAAGCTTTGCATTTTTCTAAAGCACAGCACTATCCTTTCTAGCAATAACTAATCTGCTCAATGTCATCCTCCCCCTATTGCTTTCTTCTGAATGACACTTTGCAGGAAACAAAGTCACATACCTACACTGTATCTCCAAGCAAGGTCAGGGAGTCAAGTCTGGGCTTCTAAAGTGGTAAAGTGTTCATAAAGTACTCAGCATTCACACAGGTGATTGATTAAGTGTCTTGTTTTAAGGCATATAAGTGAGCATCCCTGGTAAAGATGAAATTTAAAGTCATGTCTCCTATGCCTCAATCCATGCCTCTAGCTCTATATTTATAGGAAGCTATAATCCCAAGGATAGGATCTGAAATAGTAGAACTTTCAGAAACTGTAGGGAGCTTTTCATTTTTAATTAGAAAAACTTTTCCATTTAAAAATCATTATGTCTCAAAACATGCTTCCTGCATGTAAACTTGGATACAACCAGAAGACATCTAACAGTGACGGAAGAATACATCCCCAAAGTGCTACTATTAGGTCAGAGAAAGCATATAAAGTTAAGGAATGCAGTCAACTCTTGCTCTATAGCATAGATATCTTATTCTAGAATTTATACTTCATGAAACCCCAGAATCTGTCCCAAGAACAATGCCTGGCATCATTTAATCTCACTCTGAGGTCTGAGTTTTTCCATCAGAAATTGAATTATTCTGAATACTAATGATAACAATGTACTTTAATTTTCTGTGCATATGACAACCGGATAAATAGTATAAGATATAAAATTCTTGGAAGTATGAATATGTGTACACATTTTGAATGAGAGAATGCTTTTAATCATAGGCTTCCAGGTCGTGAGAATCGTTACAGAAAGCTGAGCTGAGATACTTTCCACATCCTCAATCTCTTTCCACATTATAATGAGATAAATAAAACGTCCTCCTTCTTTTGCCAAATAAGTAGAGAGATCAATGATCTGAGATGTAATTTAATTTCTTTTGTGTGTCAGGCCAATAGAAAAGAAGGGATACAGATAGGGAAAGAACAGCCGTAATCAAGAAATGATAAATAATTATACTTAGAGCCTAGTCTAAGTAGCTTGTTCGGACTTTTGTTTGTCTTCATCCATTTATATGACTTACAAAATAGGTGATTAAATGAATGAATAAATGATCTTTTCACAAGTCAGAAAAAATGTAGCTTTTTTATCCGGTCACTGATCACAGCTCAGTGAAAAACAAGGAAACAGAGGAGGAGGCAGAGCAGTGACTCAGAGCAGTGGTCTAGAATCAAATTGAGACAGAAGAAAGCACCCAGAAGGGCAAATCAAGTGTCAGAGACTAGCCATTTCCTTTGCCTAATTTTATTACAAAATACGTTGAAGGAAAGAAAAAGCAAAATGAATATCTTCCCTTCTGTGGATATTGGGACAAGAAGCCCCCATTAGGAGTGTTCTCTTTTCTTTTCAATACAAAGATAATCTGTGAAGATGAAGACACTTTAAGATATTACAGTTTTTCTAATTATTAGAATCCCACCATTTTGAAATAAGCACATCAGAGTAAAAACAAAGTACCTCTCTCCTTATCCTCTGTTTTTTTCACTCTCTTACTCTCTCTTCGTCTCTCTATACTTCCTGCTCTGTTTTGCTCTTGTATGTGTGCTCTCTCTCTCTCTCTCACTCACACACACACACACACACACACACACACACACACACCCTCTCAAGCATACCCTTAGATACAATTTGCATACCAACAGAAGTTAATCCTGGGATTTACAGGAAAAAGAAGAGTGTATTTAAATACTTAGGAATGCCAGAGTACTTTATAATGTGTACTGCATTGCTCATTATGAATCTGACTATAATTAAATATCTTGCATCCCTAACTTTACCATCTATTGAAAACTCTATATCATTTATTTCTTATCCTGAAAAGCCCTCTTTCAATTACCAGAGTGGCCCTTTATTGTGTATTCAATTATCTGGTAGACAACTCTATGTTGATCTTACAATATCCTAGCAGCACTAGGCTAAGAAAGCCCACATAGCTCACTTGGATATGAAAAAGGAAATAATTTCTTTTAGGTATTGGGAATAATATGATACTATTTTCACACTGACAGGGAAAAACGTATGACTGTTTTGCCTGGCTTAAAACCTGGTGTTTCCTTCTCTAAACTTTCTGTATCTGGTAATGGAGGCTGGGTTTGGGAGTGGGCAGGAGGGAAATGCTGACACCAGAAAACAGTCTCAGCATGGACAGAGGAAAGTAGTTCTGGAATTGAGGCAGAGTGCACACTGACACACCAAGGTTGTTAAAGTGTGCCCCTTGCTCAAGCTGCACCTTTCTTTATCTCCACAGTATTTTATAATTATTCACTGGGTCACCCTGAAGAGCCCTCTTCCAACTTGATACGATGCTTAGTTAGATCCTCTTTATACCTCTTCCTCTATCTCCTTCTTCCCTCTCAACTACTCTTCTTCCCTCCACTGAGGTTATTTTCCCACTCTCTGTGGGCATTATATTGCTGTTGTTGTAATTGGGTTGCCTCTAGTTACCATCTCTCTTTAAATTCTTAAATCAGTACTTTTATTTCCAACCTGCCTCCCAAGTTTAAGTCACACACTGAAAACTGCCTATTGAATATTGAACACTGCTTAGATTTCATTTGTAAAGTAAGTAATACATTACATTATTATCATTGCTCTTGGAAACTTACATGATTCACTGATTACTTCTTCCCCCTTTGCACTAACCCCTAAATCCAGTGAATTCCAAATCTTTTTTATGTATTAATTTTTAATATGTATGGCCTATTTACCCATGCTCTGCATTAATCCCTGACTTGTGATTCCTGTTGTGACACCTGGATTATTGTGACATGGTCTCTTGTCTTCTATCCATTCACTGATTAGCCAAACTTTCAGGAAATTTAAGAAGTTACCATTCTGATTATATACCCAACAACCTTTCATAATCTCCAGTAATTCTCTGTTTTATAACAAATGCTGTCTAGACTCATTCAAAGATCTTTAAAAATGTGATGCTAAACTGTCTCATTTTATAAGGCTACATTTCATGTATCCTGTACCAAAATTACATTCTTTGGTTTTTCTGAACATGCTTAATGCTTTGATTTGTGTTGTGTCCTCTAGTTGACATGCCCTTCATCTTTGTAGGTTAAAACAATACATTTTGTTCAAGGATATGTGAAAATGCCATGAAGCATCCAGGAGGACTTCCTTAACTATGCTAATCTCTTTTACTTCTTTTGTATCCCTGTTTCTCTCTCTTTTTCAGTATATCTGTGCCATTTCACTTACTGTCTATCATGATTTTTTAAAGAGAATGACAATGCTGTAATGTCCAAACCTTTTCTTAGGAACTTCCAAAAAGTATATAATGTGTAAATTAGTGATATAGCATTAAAATTATATAACATGATAAATTACCATTTTACAAATGGGGTTGCAATAGATTATCTCTTAAAACTCAAGTATACTGAGATTCAATAAAAGCAGGAAGCTAAAAGATATCTTCACACATGCTGATATAAATAATGAAGTATATATCTTTTATATTTCTTAATAATGATTGCATTATAAAATAGAATTCTAATAAGTCACTGAAATAATCCTGCAAAATGGAATCCTATCACATCAGTTGGTAATATCAGAGGTGTCCATGACTGTCCTGGACAGACAAAAGTTCTAACTTCTATTACTGCATTCTTTTTTTCCCCACTCTATTTTCTTTTTTTTCATTAAGTAGGCTCCACACCCAGCATGGAGCCCAATGTAGGGTTGAACTCAAGACCCTGAGATCAAGATCTGAGCTGAGATCAAGAGTCAAACGCTTTTAACTAACTGAGCCACCCAGGTATCCTTCCATCAATCTATTTCTTGATCTTTGGTGCTGTTAGAATCTCATTAGTGTTTTCAATTGAAGTCACAAAATGAAAAATCTTAATTTGATCTTGACATTTCCAGTATTATTAATTTGTATACACTATATCCACTTACCTCACCATAAGTCTATTACATTGACAGCATACACCTCTGAGCCTCACTGAAAATGTTTCATTGTTCAGGAAATGCTCTAAGATCATGAGTCTAGTTATCATCTAGAATTCATCAAGAATACTATGTGTAGAGATTAGGTGAGAATGAAAAAATACACTACAATATGATAATTAAAGCACCCATACAGTGAAATTTTGAGATGCATTAATGGTTTCAAATGAAAACTAGAAAATTCTCCAAGGAGGAAAGAGCATATGGTAACATATGAAAAAGTTACTACTTATTAGCAGCGTAACTTTGGATGCACTGCTGAAAACCTGAGGCTCAGTTGTTTTTGTTTTGTTTTGTTTTTAATGTGAGAAATGAGGATAATAAAGGCAAATTTACAATATTGTTATGTAATGAATAATAGAAATAATCTAAGTACCCAAGTTAGTAAAGGTCCAGTCATTATGGCTAAACTTCTTTAATGTATACAAGCACATGAACTGATGTTTTCTTTTTTTTTACATTTATTTATTTTGAGAGAGAGAGAGAGTGCAAGTGGGAGAGGGCAGAGAAAGAAGGAGAGAGAGAATCCCAGGCAGGCTCCACACTGTCAGGATAGAGCCTGATGGAGGGCTTGAATTCACGAACCATGAGATCATGACCTGAGCTGAAAGAGTTGGATGCTTAACTGAATGAGCCACCCAGGTATCCCAAATTTGTGTTTTCAGTATCCATATCAAATATAATATTTTGCCAGATATTTATATGTGTTTTTGAACAAATATATTTCTAGTGACTTAACTGTCCATTTCAGGTATCAATAATCCTTTTATATAGTTGAAGCTGCTTGACTAGCAGGACCCCATTCATTAACTTACTTCCTGTGCATTGCAGTGCCCCTAGAACCTGGACAGTGCTTAGGCCAAGTTCATTGGCTGAAAGTGAGTGGAACTACAGAGAGATATAAGGTCAAAATTATTTCCAATGATTTTATTAAAACAGAATGTAAAGTGGAGACTGTACTCTCTAAAATTTTACATGAGCAAAAATGTTTAGGAGTCTGTGAGAAGTAGCTTTATTTAATACTTAAATTTTATTAGAAATATAAGTAAGAGGTAAATCAGAAAAAGAGACCTAGACAAGACTTGATAATAATTTGGGAAATGATAAAAAATCTAAATATTTTGTGGTCTTTGCATCTCTTAGAATTAAAAGAAACCTATACTAAAATATATCCTAATTTCCTTAATCCAAACTGGTTCTACAATTTGAAACTATAGTTTCTATGATGAAAATGTTTCTTGGCAATTTCCTGAGAATTTGGTTAAAAACCTACTATTGGAAAGTATTCTTTACTGAATGGTCTTTAATTTCTGCCTCCATCCTAGACTAGACTTGGCATTTTCTTCTCTTCTTCTTATGCGAATGAATGGGGCTATTTCATATCTTCATTCTGGTCTGTAATTTTCAATTAAATGATAATGATCCATGTATGTTTTGATATTAAGTGTGATATAAATTGCACCTTCTCAATTACCAATCTTAGCTGCTTTGGGACCCTAAAAGGAAGAGAACTTGTTTCTTGGCACCGATTTTATGCCAAACATTTCACATATCATTTGATTTTAAATCTCCACTGCTTGTTATTATACCATAAAAAGACACATCTTTCAAAGTGAATATTCAATTGGTTTCTAAAATCTTAAGTGTTGTGATTTCCCAAGACTGCTTACTGTAAATATTGTTTCTCAAGATGTTTGTTTTTGAATGACTAAGAAGGATACAGTTAACAAGGGTATTCCTAGGTTAAGGTTGGTTGTGTTAAATTACTTTAAATCAATAGTAAGTTGATGTGTTGCAGTAAATCTGACCACATGTGTTCAGTTCAGATGACATAAGGAATCTAAAAACAATTGTGAGGCTATATTTGTTTTTTTTTTTAATTTATTTATCCTGAAAAGATTCTTTTAGGATGGTTAGAAGGATACCCTTGACTATCCTTGAGGCAGCATTTCAGGAATAGCTATGAGTGGATGACTCTAAGGTGCACAATTCATAAATGGGGTTCCTGTTTTAGAGAAGTGTTATGCAGCCTCTGAATCCAGAAGAGAAAGCTACCAATAACAAGATCTTTATGAACAGATTGAATTGGTAAGACCGATTTTTACTCAGTGTAGATAGAACTGTAGGTCACTAATTCTTATTTTTGATCCTCCTTATTATATTCAGAAGTGATTAATACCATCTTTAGTGCCATTTCTAAGTCAAAAAATATGATTTCTCCACCTCATTTTCATCTCTGTCTCATTCCATCAGATTATTTCCCTGTCCCAACATTCTGTGAATGCTACAGCAATAATTTCATGTCCAATTGGAGGGATTCTCAATCTTGTATATTGGTACTCATTGCCATTTCTCTTAATAATTCAGTGTTTTTCTGTCTAATTCAATTCCATTATTATAGAATCTGATTATCAAGTTTTATTTATCTCTCTCTAGTTCTGACTTCAGACTTTATTTTATTTATAGAGTAATATTCCAATTCAATGAATAAGTTATACAAATAAAAAAGTCCTATATATGTGTGAATCATAGTTCTTATCTTCATGCCATATGAATTACCCAACACGTATTTTTTTCTGTCTCATTTTTATGGCTTGCTTAGTTTGATATTTTACATTTCAAAATATGTCCACATACAGATAAATTTAAAAACAACATTCTTGAACTTTGGGGAAAATGTGAAGGGAAAAAAGCAATCACTTTTGCTGGAACTGAAGTCTAGTCTCCATATAATCACCGACAATCTAGGTAAATATCAGGTTGACCACACTATGGCAGTGCTACCCTGACATCATTGACATGAGCGTCCATGAAGCATATATTTCATAGATGTGTTTCTGAATCTGGTATGGATATTTTTGAGATGTTCACGATTAAATATGTACAACTGGGAAGGAAGCATGATCAAATTCCAACAAAGAGAAGAAGTTATAACCTGGAATCATGAATAAAGAAAGAGACTATGGATATCAGGATTTCTAAGTTATCAGACACTGGGATATCTAAAGCTATTTCTGCACTTTCACATTACAGTGTTAACATGCTGTGGAAATCAGATAATAAGATAACCGTGTCCGAGGGAAAGAAATAAGTAATGTTATGGAATGGAAAATGTGGAGACAAACATGATAAAAAAGGAAGAATTATACCTCAGTGATCAGTTACACTAGGTTTTTTCTTGTGGTTTTTTTGTGTGCATTGTCAACTGTTATATAACATAATACAAAGAAATTCCTAATTCTTAAGCAATTGAAATAAAAAAAAAAGTTGTTGTGAACTAGATGCTTGAGAACTTTTTTAAGAGGGCAAGAAGAACTTTCTCTGGTATTCTGTTCTTTCTGATTGAATATAGACTATTCCTCTTCAAGACCCATTAAGAATGTAAAAAATTCCAGTTAAGCTCATATATAGGTAATTCTACTGTCATTTTTCAATTATAGATTTTGTGTTACAGATGTTGATTATCTCCTGATAACTGGAAGAGGGCTAGATGCAACCTATATAGCTAGATAGGCAGGAAAGACAATGTGATTGAGACCTAAGGAGTAACTTGTAAGAAAACAATTGGGTAGAAGAATTGCAAAAAGCACTCTAAAAGGTATAAATTCAGTGGTAGGCCACAGAAATGTGGCCTAGGAACTGTTTATTTTCCTAAATTTTGTAGAAACCATGATTGGATGAGAGTGGAACATGAGTTGAGTACATATTTAGTGCAAAGAAGAGTTGATATGTTGTGCCAAATCTGTAGAAGTCATAATATGATGAATCATAATTAAATTGGGATTTCAATGGATGCAGAAGAGACCATTTTCTCATTCACACAATTGTTAAAAACATTTATTAAGTATCTTTATGCCAAGCTCTTTTAGATATTGGAGAGCTAACACAAAAGAGACATAATGCTTATTCTCAGAGAACACGTTGTGAAGGCAAAGAGAAATAATCATATTTACCACTTTAATATCTAACTTCTTATGATAGAGGTCTTAGGTTCTAGAATATGGAGGAGCATAGAAAGAAAAAGTTTTCCTGGGGGGGTTACAAAATACATTAAAGAGAAGAGGATATTCTGTCTTAAACATTTGAGGGCAACAGAAATATATTCAGGTAGTTTGGAAGACAACTCATTTTCTGACAAGGTGTTGCAAGTTGAGTTCTCTGTAAAGCCAGCTCTAAAACTGGGATTAGCTCATAGAATGTTTATAAATGAGTGCTCCTGGAGCCAGACCCTCAGGAAGCGAAAGAGAAGAGCAGAATAGAAAAGAGGGTGAAGTCCAAGTGTGAGGGAGTACCAATTATAGTCCTGGCCTACCCATAGGGAGCTCTGGGAAGAGAGTAGATTTTTAGGTTTGTTCTGAGACAAACGGAGATAAGCAAGCCTTCATACCCTTCATATCAATCAGTCATCTGCATGAGAGAGCAGTCCTCCTAGGGGAGGCAGTAGTATTAGATCTCTGACAACTACATGCTGTTTGCTGACCACACTCCCTCCCAGCAGCTGAGCTAAAAGTCTTACCTTGCAAAGGAATTGGCGCATATTACAATGACCATGACAGAGGTGATATGGATAGAGCCTTGAGCTTGATGGAGAAGGTTTGGAATAGCCACTATGATAATGAGGACATTTATTGGATAAAATACATTTTATAGAAGTTTCCAAAGGAACAACTGAAGGTACAGTGGAGATTGGTTACCATGCTGGACATGCCAAGTCCTGTTACCCCTCTAAGCGAGCACCAGTGATCTAAGGAGTTCTGAGTAGCAAACTTTGGGCTAGTTCAGCCTGGTGGGAAAGGATCCATGTTGCAATTCCCAGAACCTGTGAATATGTTACCTTAGATGGCAAAAGGGACTTTGCACACATAATTAAAGGTATGGACCTTGAGATAAAGTGTTGATCATTCATTATGTTGGTGGGCCCAATGTAATTGCAGTGCTTTTTAAAAGTAGAAGAGGGTTACAGCAAAGGCTAGAGGATGCAATGTAAGAAGGAGTACAGTTGTCATTGCCGACTTTGAAGATATAAAGAGGCTGTGAGCCAAAGCAGGTAGGTAACCTCTAGAAGCAGGAAAAGGCAAGGAAATGGACTCCACCCAGAACATACAGATAGGAATACAGCCCTGAAAACACTTTTATTTTGCCCTGATGAGGTCCTTGCCATACTTTTGACCTACAGAACAATACAATAGAAAATTCATGTTGTTTTTAAGCCATTAACTTTGTGATAATTCATTATAGCAGCAATAGAAACTTAATATAGAAGATGTACATTAGAAGTTAAGTTCTAAATTCAGCATGCAAAGTGAATTCAATTGGTCAACATTGAGTTTGACAATAACTTATATGACCCATAAGATACAATGAACATAATCTGGCTTATATAACCCTGTATATTCATCTTTATCTATAAATACATAATATGTAGAATAATGTACAGCACACACATCATATGTAGTATATGCATGAAAAGTACTTATGCAAAAATGTTAGGCTCCTTTTTTTTTAAAGTTATTTATTTTAAGAGAGACAGGGAGTATCCGCATATGAGTGGGGGAGAGACAAAGAGAGGGAGAGAGAGAATCCCAAGCAAGCTCCATGCTTTCAGTACAAGCCCAACATAGGCCCTGATCCGGTGAACTATGAGATTATGACTTGAACCAAAATCAAAAGTGGGACCCTGAACCAACTGAGCCAGCCAGGCACCCCTAGGTTCTTTTTTAAAAATCACACATAATCAAAACTACATGAACTAATAGCATATGTGATGTTCTAATCTATTAGATAAAAGTAAATAAGAAAGACAAGAGTATTATTGGAAATGACACAGATGAACGAGGCAAGAGATCATCAACAAGAAAGAAGTTAAAACGTCAGACTATGAAAAGCAATTCTGATCTCATGGATTACTGATGAAAAGGACCTAACTATTCTTCCTGTCTAGGAGTAGGATTGCTTCCTACATTTAGTGTGGAACCAAAACTCTGGGGGACATTAAATATTCCAAAGGATTTAGAGGCATGGAACTAAGTAGATCAATATAGAGCCTGTCGATTTATTAGTAATTTCCTTTATTCAAAAATCCCAGGAAAGACTTAAACAGCTTTTGGTTCCTTAGAAAATAATATAATGACAAAATTTCAATGTCGTAGTACTTTTTAGTTAAAAACAATAGAATTAAGAATTTTAATTAATGCGATTAAAACCTATATTCTTATAAACTGTATTGCATAAATTTGAAAATAAGCTTAATTTCAATCTATAAGGACAATTATTATAGTGCCTAAAATGTGAATCACTCTTGTAGTGTAGTTAATAGATAGCATACTTCTTTCCCTCTTCTGTATCCCAAGTAGTTGTAATAAGCCCAGAATCTCTTTTAAAAGGTAGACATACAGTCAATAAGAGCTTCACCTTTGAGCAAGTTCCCAAGTGCAGGAAAACAAAGTGTTCTGATTTTCCCCTTTTGGGAAACAGATCCATTTCATCTCATGGACTTTTCAGTGATGTAGAAAGTGCAAGATAAAAAAAAAAGTCCTCATCTGCTTATCATTGAAAATCCAAACCCAGACTAAGGAGGCTGGGGAAGGAAAGGTGAAAAAGAATGCGGCAATAGTACATTTAATTTGTTTTGGGGTTTGATGTCACTATAGAAGCACCGCAAATATCCCTAAAGCTTAGTTTATAACCCTACTTTGAAAAATTGTTGGTAGTCATTTCTGAACTAAGTTGAGAAAACTTCTTGTGAGGTAAGGCAGGTTTGCAAGGCCTCTTGCCATCAGAAGGTGACTGATGTCTACTCCCCACTCAATGTTTTTTGAGCACCGGCCCCCTAAGGCACCTTGCTGATTGGTATTGGGAGTGACTTGTCCCCTTATTCTAAAATACGCAGCCTGCACCTTGTGAAGGAACTTATCATAGGACTTTCTTCTTTTGTGATTATGGGAGCACATATTACATTTCCTGAGCAACCTGTTTTGCTTCGCCTCAAGAAAACAAACTATTGACCCCTGCTCACTGAAGAACTAACTTTTGCCTTTACTATGCTAAAAACATTGTCTTGTATTTAAATGCTAAAGATACCTTCCTTCCCCACATGATAAGCATCTAAGTCACCTACATCAATCACTATTGATAAAGATTATGCATAAGTGTTCTACTAATCTATGTTCTGGGAAGTTTTTACATACAAAAGAAATTTGTCATCAGAAATCATTGTTTGAGGCAAATGCCATTTCTGTGATGTACCCCATACATTTCTTTTTACCATAAATAAAGCTGACTTTCAGGTCAGCACAGAGATGCCTGCCTGGTGATGAGAAAGAAACTCATGGCTCTCTCATTCCCTCCCCCTTCACTGACACTGTCCATCCTTCAGAGAGCCCTGGACCTGCTGGAACTGGACTCTGACACTAAATAGGAACAAATATCTGGATTTTTGCATCATGATTGAGTAGTGGCTTGGTTTTGCATTATAAAGGACCAGAGTTGGGCATCATAAAGATGCTATTTAATAGCTAAGATGATACAAACACAACAAAACAAAAATCCTTGGAATAAAGGAAGTGGTGGTCATTACTCAAGATTGGTCATGATTCCATGACTCTACGTTGCATTTTAGATGCTAACAGAGCACATGGCTATGGGAAATAGCACATTCCATCTCTATTCCATCTCTCGGCTTCTATAATTCTTCCGTCATGCCTACCTTGCACATTAAAACAAAAGACACATTTTTAATATGTATTACTAGATACTCAATAAATATTTACATAGTGAATAAAGGAGTAAGTGAAAGGATTATTTAACAAAGAATTTGTGGTTAAGGATGCTGAACTGCTCTATTGGCCATTCTACTGTAAAAATACTCCACTTTCGACATTTCTCTCTGGTGGTAAGTGTGTGTCGGGGGTTTGTGTCCAGTACTAATTAAGCGTACTCTTCTTTTTAAACACTAATTTCTCAAAAAATGATTCTTTCTTGGCTTCTGGAATAGTTCACTTAAATCTTCTAAATTGGTTTGCAGGGGAGATGGCTCTGACCTTCTTCCCCTTTAGATACAGGCTCATATTCTACATCTCTTAAACTAAGGCTATGTTCACACCAAAGTAATTAACTGAATAATTGCCGTAATGGGATTTAATCTTTTTCTCAGTCTTAATTGGGATGATTGCTCCAGTGTGAACATACTCTAATAGGCTCCCTGAGAACTTAGCATTACCTTCTATAACCAAAGTCTGCTGTGCTTTCCCTTCGTTGAAGTTACCTCATCAGAGACATAATGAATATTAAAAATCAAATACTCAAAATAGAAATATGTGTGCTGGAAATAAAAATTCACTGATGACACCCCAAAGAGATATTTACCATTAAACATTTACAAAGCTTCCCAGAGTTTCTTTTCTTTTTCTCTCTTTCTCTCTCTTACCTCTCTCTCTCCCTCTCTCTTTCTCTCTCTCCCCCTCTGTACACACACAGACACACACACACACACACACACACACACACACATATATGTATCTCACAGTCATACACATACATATAAGTACACATAAGCACACACCACATGCAAAGATATATGTACATCTACACATTTATAAATAAATATATACATTTTTGTACATGCATACATACATAGACAGACATACACACTTAATAGAGGTCCCTCAAAGAACCTTTTGATCCAATGTGAGATGGTCAAATATTACCATAAATATTTAGCCAAAACCAAGGGCAAAGTCAAATATCGTTTATTTAGTGAGTGAACTTCTATAAGAATATATCTGGTATTTTACTTAAAATAATTATTTTAACTTTATTACTAGAATTTTTAGTAATACACATTTAATATGTAAAATTATAATGCTGGAACAATATAGTCTTGGCACTATTCTGTGCAAGAGTAATCCTATAGTCCTTATATATCACATTTATACAGCTAACTAGAGGCTCTGTTTTACCAGATGTTAGTAGAAGGGAAATATTTTCACTGGTTTGGGGATAGTCTAATTTTTTTCGAATACTTGCTGTGACATTCTAATATGAATGTCACAGAAGCATCTTTACTAGATAGCTTTAGAAAAAACACAATATCCCTTTCAAGTCAATACATCTATTTAAATTATTTAATAGTAATATAATTCCCCAAAATAGATATTTGATATCATAATTGTATTTTTTGAGATGTTATATGTTTCCATACTTACCTGGCAGGGGAGTTACCATGATCAAGAGATGTTATATGTTTCCATAAATGTTATATTACTAAACATAAGCTGTATTTAACATCTAGTTGTGTAATTCAATAGGAGATATTGGTTATAAAGAAGGAAATCTCCAAAATCATAAATAATAGCATCATAATAAGTAATCATTCATATTAGCATTCTATTTCTTTATTTAACTATTTTAGTAATAATCAGTTTCATACAAATTAATAGATTTTATAATTAACTTAATATAACATTTTGCTTTTTCAATATTAAATGTACAATTAAGCTTCAGTATCCAATATATATTTTAATACATAAATCACCTAGGAGATTTTTCACTCTAAGGTATGTCCATAATACTTACTTATATTTTAAAAATATCATTTATTGAATCCCTAAATATTAATGTATCTCTCTTTGTATATGTTTATATGTAGATATCATACACATGCATTTTGATATATGTTTAGACATACTTTATATAAAAACATAAAAACAATATGTTTCATTTAGCATCTGGTAGTCATGTTATTGTAGACAATTATATCTATAGAGATATAGATATAAGATACTTTTTTAAACCTCGTCTCATGGGCATATACGTTGTTTGCTATTTTTAACTAATACAAATCCTGGTGCCATGATAATTCCTTGCAGTGGACACTGTTTTTGCCTACCCAACATCCATTCTCCCATTTGCCTTTCTAAAAGATATATAATTAAGTTCAGGAATCCACTCCTTTTCTGTGAGACCCTTCTTTTCAGATAAATGCTAGAAAATTCATGGCTTGGTTTAAACGCAATCCTTCCCAGGGGCTCTTGAGTGGCTCAGTTCGTGGAGCGTGGTTGCACTCTTGAATTTGGCTCAGTTCATGATCTCATGGTTCTTGAGATCAAGCCCCATGTTGGGCTCCTGCATAGTCAGTGCAGAGCCTGCTTAAGATTTTCTCTCTCTCTCTCTCTCTCTCTCTCTCTCTCTCTCTCTCCCTCTCTCTCTCTCAAAATAAATAAAAAAATACTAAAAAAATAAAAGTAATTGTGCCTACTTTGTTATTAATTGGCTAATAGAGCTGTCTGGGCACACTGAGATCTGACAAGAAATTTTCTGAGGAAGTTTAATATCAGTATTTTCCTTTAGAACCTCACAGAGAAAAAAGTAAACTTCTTCACAGTTATTTTGGTTTTATATTCACTATTCCTGTACCATTTTCCCAAAGCTAGGGGAAGTTTGATTAAATTTTTTCCCTGGGCTGTTAACCCAGCTTTGGAGAAAGCCAACAATACAATTATTATCAGTTGTACACTTCACTATTTTCCATATTTAATATCTCTGATATTATGGGTGCATCATACAATTTATGAAGAGTGATAATTTAATTGGCAGTGTTTTCAGTCTTATACTGGCATAAAATAATTTTTAAAGCTCCTCACTGATTCCAAAATGCAGCCATGTTTGAGAGCTAATGTTTAGAGTACATTTACCCATTGTCAAATCTTTCCTTACCCATATTTAAGTGTTTAGATTGTCTTTAATCTCAAAACCCACCTTGGGGCACCTGGGTGGCTCAGTCAGCTAAGTGTCTGACTTTAGCTCAGGTCATGATCTCATGGTCCATGAGTTCAAGCCCCAAGTTGGGCTCATTGCTGAGGGTTTGAAGCCTGGAGCTTGTTTCAGATTTTGTGTCTCCCTCTCTCTCTGCCTCTCCCTGCTCACATTTTATCTCTCTCTCTCTTTCAAAAATAAAATAGAACAGAATAAAATAAAATAAAATACATTAAAAAACTTTGTCTCCAAATTAGCCTCCAAATTAACTACAAACTCTTACATAAATCAAAATGTAGTTAAATCCATGAAAGAGATTTTCATCTTTTTCTTGCTAATTTAAATACATTCTTTTCACAATTTAATTCATTGCACACATATTAGGCATAATCTTTGCTTTGTTGCCTGAAGTGATAAAAAAGACATATGTTTAAAATTATAACAAAAACTCACTGAACTGTGGATATTAATGGAATTTTTACTTGTAGCATTCTCTCAAATTAAAAAGAAAAAATAATCAAAACCACCTGTTTCTCTGGTGTCTTGCATTCCCTTCCAGCTGTCATCCTAATTGGTCCTTCCTGTCTGAACGTTAGTTTTGATCAGCCCTGACCTGTCCTATCCTCCTTATTTCAGCTCTTTTTCTGAGTCTGGAAGGACAATTGGTCCTATCCTATGAGCCTTGGGAAGAGTTCAAATAATTGGTTGTATGTATTTAAGTTTCTGACTCTGGGTGATAAAATGGGGGGCAGAGACTTTTTCTCAGGGTTGATCTGTCTTTGCCAGAGCCCCACACAACTGAGAATGACAGCAGCTGTGTTCCGGCTCTAATGGTGTGGATTCAAGCATAGCACTAACAAGATGCACAGACAATAGGGAAGAATGTCACAGGAAAATGTAGCTGTTTACAAAGGCTGTTCCATTTGTGTTCAGATCTTGTCATTTCAAAGTGGGGATCCCACAGTGCAAACGTGTCCCCAGAAGGGTACAGAGTTTCGAATGTCTGGGAAACTCAGTAGTTGTTGGTGATGGTGGCTAAGTTGGCAATTCTTAACAATTTACTGCCTAACTGATAGGACTCAGAAATCAATGACAAGGCAACATTGGCAGGTTAAAATTAAGAAATGTGTGTGTGTGTGTGTGTAATAATACTTCTACAACTATAGAGTGAAAAATGTTTTGTTGCAGCAATGTTACTTCAAGACATTCCTATCCTAAATGCCAAAAGGCACTTACATGGGTCACATTTGACCTTTCAATGCAGTTCATAGTTTTAAGTTGCAATTTGTAGTTTCTGTCAGTTTTTGGCCTTCCCATCCTCTTCATCATTTATATTTAATTATGGAAAGTGTTCTAAAACTGCTCAAGTAGGGGCAGCTGGGTGGCTCAGTCGGTTGAGTGTCCAGCTTCAGCTCAGGTTATGATCTCATGGTTTGTGGGTTCAAGCCCTGTATCAGGCTCTGTGCAGACTGCTAGCTCAGAGCCTGGAGCCTGCTTCAGATTCTGTGTCTCCCTCTCTCTCTGCTCTTCCCCCATTCATGCTCTGTCTCTCAAAAATAAATAAATGTAAAAAAATTAAAAACAAATAAAACTATTCAAGTAAATCAACCTCCGTTTAATTTAAAATTCTATCCTGCTACCTCTCCCCACAGCTTGCAATCACACACCAAGTCTGTGATGGAATTATCCGTTCACTGCCACAGACATATCATTGTCTTTTTCTCTTTTTCAGGAAACAACCTACTCAGCAACATGCCCTTCCTTCCTGTTCCAGCAGAAGAAATTGCGTGGTTTTTTTTCATAAGTTAGGTTTTAATTTGGTCATTATAACAGCACCAGTGTGAGACAGAAACGTGTGCTTCTCATTGCTCCTCACAGACATAACTACTACTGTGCTTTTATTTATGAATGAATAAATGGGTAAGTGAGTAGATGAATGAGTGAGTGAGTGAGTGCTGGCAGTGAGATTTCCTACTGAGGCTTCTCATACTCCACAGAATTCTCATTTAAATCAGTCGTGAGTATGAGAGGGTCCTTTTTATGTTCATCATCACTTCTCTTTCCACTGTACTAAAAAAATGGAAAGTTTTTGGCTACTATCAGCATTTAGCAAGACATTTTCCCTTCACTCCTCATGAAGTGGTAACATAATAAATAACAATGGTGACAGCAGCCAAGAGCCTGGTGGAGCTTTAGATAGCCATAAAGCTCCATCAGTTTTCTCCCTCATTCTGACATGTTTAAGGACATTTTCTCTGTCTCATGTAAATTGTTCTATAAACACAACCTCAAACTGATTTCACTTACCTGCAAACAAATCACCACCTTGGAGTCTTCCTGTTTTGAAAACCTGGCTCTACTACTGAATATAACAGCAGTAGCTTTTACTAAGTGTTTAGTTTGTTTCAGATATAGATGACCCCATTTCATTGTCACACGGACCCTGTGAGAATGCACTATCATTATTTCCCTGCTTTACAGATTAGGAAATTATAGTTTCGAAATATAAAGACATTGCTCAAAAGCACACAGTTAGCAAAGGAGTCAAAATCTAAACTCAGAGGTTTACCCTTAAGCTTCACATTCTGCTGACATTGGCATAGAGCGACTCTAATATTTTCTCAATTGTACTTTTCTGAAGCAGGTAGAAATAAATAGGGCTTCCACTGAAATTAGGCATATGAAACATCCACTTGCCATCAGCTATTAGTCATCATGAAATATTGCGAATATCTTAGGACAGTTTCTTTTCTGAAATGTGTTTAAAAACTTTATTCAACTATGTATCTCTAGAACTCAGCACAATGCCTGGGTGTGCACTAGGTATTTTTTAACTGTGTAGTGTTCAACTGTTGAGTTTGGGTTAAGATTATTTGAGATCAGGAGAGTAATACATTTATTTTTGTAATTATTGACTAGTTCATAAAATATTTATTGAGAGCTACTAGACACTGGGTGGATGGTGGACAATGTGTATGGTATATTTTGGGGCAGAAAAATAAATCACAGTGTAAACTACCAAGGAGAGAGAAATAATCATATTTTTCTAGATATTTTATAACTGATAAAATGTAATTGGTACCCAGGAGAGAAGAGATATTCCCAGTTAGATTTATCCTAAACTTATATGAATTCAAATTTATCATATTTCTAGGAGTCACCTGACTACTCACAGTTTGTTATAGTTTTTGGAGTTAGAAGGACAAGTGTCCCCCTGAGAACCATTTACTTTGAAAGTTTAAAGTCATTGTGAATTTACAGATAATTAGTGGTTCTCTTCTTGGACAAACACACTCTCTTAGGCCGCATTTAAAGAATTGGTGAATCTTTCATAGTGCTAGAAGATTCACTAGTTTAATAAAATATGGTGGTGACGTCAAACCCAGTTTAGTGAGTTGTGAACATTATTAAGCTAACAAATTTCAAATTTTAACGTGCTAATCCATGATCTGAATTCTTTCAGTTTGGACACTGAAAAACTAGACCACTCATGGACTTCAAATCAAACCTCTGCTTAAAGGCAGATGTGGGTTGTGATAACCTAATTCAATTTGTCTTAGAAACAGGTTGAATACTAACATGTACACATCCACGAGCTCTTTCTCATCTGTAAGCAGTCTTTAAGAATGTAGGTTCATGTAATGCCTTTATTTACCACTTATTCAACGATAATCATTTCTCTAAGAAAACATCACAGAAACAAGTCCTCTCTGGATTAAATTAGTGAAATAAAATGTGCAGAATCAAAATGTCACCCTTGCGAAGGTTTGTAAAAATATTAAAATTTTTTATTGTTATCTGCTTAAAGATGAATGTCATCATAAATCACCTCTTTTCCTGCTTTAATACTAATTGTCCTGGAGAGCTTAAGGATTCATTTCTACTTAGATCCAATAACCTCAGTACTGCTTGGTGGTTCCTGGCATCCTGTATCTGAGGCTTTTTTTTTTTTATTAGGTTCCTAATTGACATATAATTTTTACATTTAGAAACACAGCAATGTCAAGGATGTGGGACTTCTCAAGAGATACACAGAATGCCTGAGGGGTATACTCTGGTCTTTCTGATCTCAAGAAGCAGGCCTGCTGTCCCTTTTACTTCCTCGTGTTCTCTTTTGGCTCTGTAGCTCTAGTCAGATTGATTTTTTACTCTTTAGAAGTCAGAAATATGCCTCTGCCTAATTATATCAAGAAACACAAGCAAAAAGAAAGAGACAGAGAATTTTAAATACAAGTATTTTTAAAGTCATTCTTCCCTAGATGTGTAAATGTCCTCAGAGCATTTTCTCTAGTTTCCATTTGTGTTTGTGAGTTTTATATCTTTTCCATTTTTTTCTTTTTAAATTGAAAGTTGCAAAAGCTTAAAATTAGCATCAGGGGAAATCCTATAAGCATCTCCCATAGAAGCAGCTTCCAGGTTAAGGTTCATAGGGGTTTAAAGCTTGATCTACCCCAATAGCTCACAATCCTGCATGCATATTAGAATCACCTGGAGGATTTACAGAACTCCTGATGCTTGTACCCCAATATCTCATCCCCTATAGATTCTTTCATTATTATTTTTTTATGTTTATTTTTGAAAGAGAGAGAGACAGTGCACAAGTGGGGCAGGGACAGAGAGAGAGGGAGACACAGAATCTGAAGCAGGTTCCAGGCTCCCAGAGCCCAATGCAGGGCTCAAACTCTCACTGTGAGACCTGTGAAATCATGAGCTTCATCCTGACCAAAATCTGATGCTTAACGAACGAGCTTCTGATTAGCCTTGGGCAGGGCCCAGGCATTAGCAATTTTAGTAGCTCCAGAGAGGATTGTAATACGCAGGCAGGTTTAAGAGGCTCTCTGTTTATTCTAAATAAATAATTTTGACACGTGGAGATTTGGATGAAGAGTGGAGATTCAGAGAAACTTTACATAATAATGTCTGTAAAGTTTAATAGATGGAGGCAGAGATGGGAGGACAAAGAGACCACGTTATGGAGCCAAGAAGGCCTTTATTGGGATCTGCGATTCCCAGGCGAGGTTCCGTGACTCTGGAGCGGGGAGTCAGGGAAGTCACGCCTGATATGGGAGAGCAAGGTCTTTTTGGGGACAGGAGTTCCGGGTTTGAGCTCAGGTGGGCTGATAGCCATGTAGGGTCTTCTTTGGACGGTGGCAGGATTCAACTGGCTGTTCGCTTCGGTGGGGAGGGGGATGCTGGAATTCCATGGTGAGGCATTACAGTTTGAGATAGTCCAGGTTGAGAGTGGGGGTCGTCAGTCCTGGTGGCGCCTGGATCTGTTATCTGGCCTGCAATAAAATGGCCGCTGGTGCTTTCCAAATGGCTTGGGTCATCCCAGATTTGCAAGTGGGGGTTGTCAGTGTTCGCAGCTTTCCACATCAAAGTGGCCGCTCAGTTGCTTTCCCTTGGCAACTCTTACAATGTCAAGACTGAGCAGGTATGTGCATTCACACATATAAAGAATGTGTGCATTTTTTTCATATAAAGAATTCTATGAAAAGTGAATGTGAGTTTATCCTGAGTAGGCATGAGTTCTCGTGGCTGCCTCTCCTCCTTTTTCTCCCACTACTACATACCATGACATCCATTTTCTCAGCCAGCATAGCAGGCAGAGCGTCCCCAGAAAGAACCTGGCCAAAGGGAAGAATTTCCCCAAGTGCCAGGTCTCTTTCAGTATGAAATAGGTTAATATGGTCTAATCCCTTGTGCACTCATGGGCTGCACAGTTCTTTCAGTACCTAAAATGAATTTACTTCTTACATATACATACGTATGTACATACACTTTACTCCATAAACACTAGAAATGCAGTGATCATTAATAAAGTGACAGGGAACATTTAATATGCTTATGGCTGATCTGAATTCTTTCAGTTTGGACACTAAAAATCTATACTACTCATGGAATTAAACCTCTGCTTAAAGGCTTTGAATTAAATCTCTGCTTAAAGGCTGTTTCAGGAACTGAGAAAAGCACATAAGTTGCAGTAAATATGGAGACACAAGACTTGATTCTGAGCAATCACCACTGAACCACAGCTGGCCCAAACCAATCAATAAGCAAGCAAACTAACCAACCCGCCGAGAAACCAAAATAGGAACACTGAAAAATGAAAAGCGTATGACCTAGCTCTCACTGAAGCAGTTTTCCCTGTATTTTTTTCTGAAAAAAAACTTATTTTAAGACAGTTCTAGATTTGTAGAAAAACTATAAAAATAGTACGGATACACTCACTCTCCTCCACACCCATTTTCCCTCGTTACTGTCTTACATTAGTAAGTCACATTTGTTTCAATGAATGATGAATGTGGGCACATTATTATGGAAGTTCATTCTTTATTTAGATTTTCTTTTTTACCTAATATTCTTTGTAAGTTACAGGATCCCATCCAGGATATATTGCATTTAGTTGTCCTGTGTTCTTGGGCTCATCTTGTCTGTGACAGTTTCTCAGACTTTCCTTTTTCGGATGACCTAGGCAGTTTTAGGTATATTGTGGAACACCCCTTAATTGGGATTTGTCCACTTTGTTTCTCATTAGACTGAGGCTATGTTCTCCTGGGAGGAAGACCACAGAGGTGAAGTGTCATTTTCATCACATCATAACAAGGGCACATAGTATCAACATGATTCATCACTATTGATGTTAACCTTGATCACCTGGCTGGAGAGTGTTTGTTAGTCTTTCTTCTCTGCAAAGTTATTCTCTGCCCCCCTGCCCTTTCCCTACTGTTCTCTTTGTAGGGGAGTCTCTGTGTGCAGCCCACACTTGAATATTAGGGGCTTAGGCTTCTTCCTGAGGCAGAATATCTATATGAATATTTTGGATTTGCCTCTCCCCTCCCCCTATTTATTTATTCAATCATTTATTTTTATATTTAATCATCTATTCATACAAGCATGAACTCATGGATATTTCTTTTATATTTTGGGTTATAATCCAATATTGTTTTATTCATTTTGTTCATAGTTTCCAGCTTTGGGCCCTGAAATCTCTTTCAGTTCATTCCTGTGTCCCTTTGACGTGCCCCCTCACTATAATCTTTACAGGATTATTATTATTATTATTACTATTATTATTTTAGGAATTAAATATTTTCTGGCACTAGAAGATGCTCAAGGTTCTACAAGGAATCCTGATTCTTTTTACTGGAGAATAATGTTAGCAGCCAAGATCTGGATAATAGATATGTTCATTGCTACTATATACAGTAAATTCTAGACCGTCTCAGTTAACAGAGCAACATTATGTGTGCATAGTAATACATATGTATAGACATATATGTATACATATTTCCATATGTAACCATCTGAATTTATATTAAGATAAACATGAATTCACACTGTTTCCAACTCTAATCCTATTACTACCTGGGTCATCCTAAACTACTCTCTTTGCTTATCTATAATCCCCCACTCCAACATTGAAAACCTGGCTCCCAACTCTGCCATCTATTTACTTAATTGTTCAATTCCTTTATATGGATGTATAAGGGTATTAGAATGGTGAACCCTTACTTACATGGGAAACAACTTTGCCAGATAGCTTATTTGTAGATATAATGTTCCTTTTACTTTAGTCCTTTAATCTTCAGCCAGTTTCCAGTCAAAACACTATTTTACAAAGTTTGTTAGGTCAGCACAGTCCCCATACTCCCCATCTGCCCCAATGAGATTATGGCATACAAGTGCAATTCAGCTAGATTCTTTCATCAACAGTGTACATTTAAAGTTATCACTATGCATCAGAGATTATCCATATTTTTGGGAGGAAGAAATTGAATAAATAGCATGTGCCTCAGGAACTTATTAAGGCTTCATATATAAAATGAGAACAAAAAGAAATCAGTTTTAGAAATCAGCTTTAAAAGAATACAGGAAGTGAGGCGCCTGGGGGGCTTAGTCGGTTAAGTGTCCAACTCTTTATTTTGGCTCAGGTCATGATCTCATGGTTCATGGGTTTGAGCCCTACATTAGGGCTCTGCGCTGGTGGTGTAAAGTCTGCTTGGAATTTCTTCTCTCTCCCTCCTTCTTTGCCCCTCCCTCACATGCTCTCTCAAAAATAAACAAACTTAAATAAAAGAGTAAAGAAAAATGGCAAATAACAGGAAAATTAAGAGATTGAATAGACAGGTAATAATAAACAGACCTCAGATATCAGAAATAATAAGTCTTAGCTCCAGTGATTTTTATTGCAGTTATAAAAAAGGAGGTTGAATCTATGGGGTGCCTGAGTAGCTCAGTCCATTTTGTGTCTGGCTCTTGGTTTCTGTTCAACTCACCGTTGGTGAGTTCCAATCCAGCATCAGGTTCTGCGCTGCCTGAGTGAAGCCTGCTTGGGATATTCTCTCTCTCTTTCTCTCTAAAATAAATATGTTTTAAATAAAAAAAGAAAGTGGAACCTAGATACAATAATACTGCAAAGAAACAAAGCATGGGTACTCTAAAAGGTTTATATATGTTCAGAAGTTGGTAAATAGAATTAAAATAATCCCAAGCAAAATGTAAAGTATTATTTCTGCCCTCATCCAAGCCATATTGTAACAGTGATCTTAATGATTCAATGCATGATTTAATCTATATTAACATTTATTGTGGAAGAACAAATGCATATTTATTTAAACAATAAAATCAACACTATTTCAATGTGATTATTACTAACTATAAAATAGTTGAAGGCTGAAAAGGTTTATGTGCCTTCTTAAAACAAAAGTTCATTTAATGTATAAGTGTAGCTTTTCTAAAGTCTTTTCTGATAACAGCTTTACTGCTCTTCATAGTCTGTTAAACAGTTATTTAGATTCAGCAAAAGTTTATTGAGGGTGAGTGTTCAGCTCCACGTTAGAAAGGAACCATCTCGCCTCTGACGATCGCACATCAGGGTGCCGTGCCTGCTGCTGCTGGTTCCTGGCCGCCCTGAGCCGGCTGTAACTCCGAAGCAGTTCTGTGTGTTTCTTTGTTACAGCATCATTACAAGTAGCGCTGCTCCTCCAGCTCCCCTTACACCTGATATTTCACAGATAACTTCTACGCTATTGTTAGTCTTCAGCAATTGCCTAATGCAAAGGAACTGCGTCTTAGACACTGCCTTATTCCTAAGAGAAGTATTTAAATGACAGTGGAATTATATAGACCTTAAACGTATGGCTTTATGAACTTTGACAAATACATGCATTCATCTATCTACACACCAGTTAAGAGCTGGAATATTACTTTGCCCCCTGAAAGCAGCCTGTGTTCCTTTCCGTACCCATAGTTCTGCTTACCTACGAGAACCATTTTTCTGATTTCTATCCTCATAGATTAGTTTTATTTGTTACTGAAATTCATAAATACAATTATATATTATATGGGTTTTGTGCAGTTTCTTTTACCCAGCATGATGTTTGTGAGAGCCACCTCTGTGGCTGTACTTGTTAATAGTTTGTTCCTTTATATACTGATGAGTTGTATTACATTTCCAAAATACATCCTTCTCCTGTTGATGAACACTAAGTTGTTCTCAGTTTGGCTATGAATAAGCCTGCTAAGGACATTCTGGGACAAGATTTTTCTCAGGCATAGGTTTTCATTTATCTTGGGCAGATACCCAGGAGTGGAGTTTTTAGATTGCAAAGTTAATGTATGTTTATAAGAACTTGGCAGAGTTTTCAAGAATGGCGAAAGCATTTTATATTCCTTACACTCACCAGAACTTTAGGTTATTCTGCATCCATGCTGACATTTAGTGTTGCCTGTGATTCCAAGTTTTAGACATTCTAGAGGCAGTATAAACGGATCTCATTGTGATTTTAATTTGCATTTTACCTGATGACTAATACTGAACACTTTTTCATGTACAGGTTCATCATTCATGTGACATAAGTGTTCATGTATTTTGCCCACTTTTAAATTGGACATTTATATTGCTGAGTTCACAGTCAGATATATCTACAGCAAAATCTTCTCTCAGTATGGCTTTCCTATTCATTTTCTAAACAGCGACTTTTGATGAGAAGTTTTTAATTCTGATAAAGTCTATCAATTATTTCTTTAAAAAGTTTTTTTAATAGTTATTTATTTTTGAGACAAAGAGAGACAGAACATGAGTGGGAGAGGGGTAGAGAAAGAGGGTGACACAGAAACTGAAACAGGCTCCAAGCTCTGAACTGTCAGCACAGAACCCGATGTGGGGCTCGAACCCACGAACCATGAGATCATGACCTGAGCTGAAATCAGACATTTAACTGACTGAGCCACCCTGGCACCCCTATCAATTATTTCTTTTATGCTTAGTTCTTTATCTTTTGTAAAGAAAAAAAAGTTTGCCTTATGCAAAATCTCTTAGATATTCTCCTGTGTTTTCTAGTAGAAGCTTTATAGATTTAGTTTTAGCCTTTAGCTTTACATATATGATTTCACAGATTAAAACTTATATATGATGTGAGAAAGAAAAATCAAAATTCATTTTTACCCCCATGTGAATATCTGGTTGTTTCAGCATTATTTTTTGAACTGAATGCAAGACTATTCTTTTCCCTATTAATTAGTTGACTGTAAAAAAAAAAAAAAGTCAGTGAACTGTATTACACATGGGTCTGTTTGTGAATTCAAGTTATTTTCATTGTTCTATTTCTTTTTGGCCATCATCACACTCTGTCAATTATTGTAGCTGCAGAATGCATCTTGAGAACAAGTAGTACAGGTTCTCTAACAATGTGTTCTTTGTTTATGACTGTATGGCTATTCTAAGTTTTTGCATTCCCATTTGAGTTTTAACACCAGCTTGTCAATTTCTACCAAAAATCATGTTAGTTTTTGTTTTGGATTACATTGAATCTATAGATGAGTTTGGAAAAAAAATGCTAAGCCTTAATAATACTGAGCTTTCTAAAACATTAACATGATGTTTTTCCCCCATTTTGCACTTCATTAAATTTCCTTCAGCAATGTTTTTAAGTGTTCAGTGTAGAGGTCTTGTACGTCTTGTGTTAAATCTTTCCGTAAGTATTTGATGGTTTTGATGCTATTATAAAAGGTGTTTTATATCAATTTTATTTGTGCATATTTTACATATGATAAAAATCGATTTTAGATGTGTTTCAATGAGTTTTGACAAATTTATACCACATGTAAGTACAACCACAAAAAAGATAGGAAACATTTTGATCACCCCAAAATGTTCACTTGTGTCATCTTTCAGTCAACACTCCAACTCCTAGACCTGAGCAACTAGTAACCTGATTACTGACACATTAAATCTTTCTTCTCTAGTTTCTTTTTTTTTTTTTTTTCAAAAGCAAAGGGCTTTATAACGAGTTTAGGCTGGCTGAGCCTAAGCTCAGGCTCACAGACTTTACCTATGCAGTGGATCCATGCTGAGAGCCTTCTCTAGTTTCATGTAAATGAAAGAACACAGTAGATACTCTTTTGTGTCATGCTTAATTCGCTCATCCTAATGTTTTTGATATTGTTCCATTTTGTTATGTGTATTGGCAGTTTGTTCTTTTTACCACTGAATGGTATCCCATTATATAAATCTCATAGAGTAGTTATTCATTCACTTGTTGCTGTTCGTCAGGGTTGTTTCCAATTTTGGGCTATGATAGATATATGTGTTATGGACAGTTGCGGGAAGCTGGGTCTCTCTGAACTCATCAGCAGAGGAAAAATCTCCTTGTGAGGTAAGGTGGGTTTGCCAGGCCTCCCACTGTCAGATGGAGACAGGCATCTACCTCCACTCAACCCCCACTCAATCCCCACTCAATTTCTGCTTGAGCACCGACTCCCAAGGCACTTGACTAACTGATATGAGGAGTGACTTGCCTTCTTATGCTAAAAATATGTGATTGTACCTTCTGAAAAAAACTTGTTATAGGAGTTTCTTCTTTTGTGATTATAGGAGCAAATGTTACATTTCCTGAGAAAACCTGTTTTTCTTCCCCTCGGAAAACAGGCTATTGACCCCTGCTCACAAAGTCCTAACTCTTGCCTTTGCCTTGCTAAAAACTTTGCCTTGTATTTAAATGCTAAAGATCCCTTCCTTTCCCATAGGATAAACATCTAGTCATGATAAAGGTTATGCATGAGTCCTCCACCTATGTTCTGGGAAATTCTTACATACCAAAGAATTTGTTATCAGAAATTATTGTCTAAGGCAATTGCCACTTCTGTTTTGTACCCCACACATTTTTTCAATAAATAAAGCTGACTCTCGGTCAGGATAGAGACACTTGCCTGAAGAAAGAAGCCAAGGCTCTCTCTCTTTTGCTGACGCTGACGCTGTTCATCCTTCAAGGAGCCCTGGACTCCCGCAGACAGTCCCACACAACATTGTGTGTTCAAAGACTTTACTTTCTCTTGGTTAAAAATCTAGTAGTAGAAAGACTGGCCATATGGTAAGGATATGTTTAACTGTATGAAGAACTATCAAACTTCCAAAACGGTTATATCATTTTACATTTTTAACAGAAATGCATGAAATTTCTACTTGCTCCTTCATCAACATTTGGTATTGTTAGTTTTTAACTAAATTTTTCTAGTGTGTTTGACTTTAATCTTTCATTGACGTTTAATGTAAAATTCCCTCATTATTAATGAGGGTGAACATAAACTGATATACTTGTATCCTATTCTATGTGTTTTTTTGTTAAATGTGTTTTCAAGTACTAGGCTCATTTTTGGATAATTTGTTGCTTTTTATTGAAATGAAACGGCTCTTACTATATTCTGGATATGTCTTTTGTCAGATATATGAATTAAAATTATTATTAATACTATACTGTAAAAACTACATCAAAAATTTTCTGTTGTGATCATATATATTATAAACATTAGGGAGATACAAGTATTTGCAAATATTGTTTGATTCCAGCAACTTCCCAGTCCAAATCTTAGCAAATATCTTTTTTTTTTTTTTTGAGAGACAGAGAGAGACAGCTGGAGCAGGGGAGGGTCAGAGAGAGAGGGAGAGACAGAATCTGAAGCAGGCTCCAGGCTCCGAGCTAGCTGTCAGCACAGAGCCCGACGCGGGGCTCGAACCCACGAACCATGAGATCTGACCTGAGCCGAAGCCGGACGCTTAACCGACTGAGCCACCCAGGCACCCCAGCTAATGTCTTTTAAATAATGGTAGTCAAATTACTGTAGAAGGCAAACAACACTAGTGGGGAAAACTTGTTCGTGATGCCTTCTTGTCTTCCATCTAAAATCTTTCTTCTAAAAGTCTTTTCTTTTTTTTAATGTTTATTTATTTTTGAGAGACAGAGAGAGACAGCTTGAACAGGGGAGGGTCGGAGAGAGAGGGAGACACAGAATCTGAAGACAGGCTCCAGGCTCTGAGCTGGCAGCACAGAGCCCGATGTGAGGCTCGAGCCCACAAACTGTGAGATCATGACCTGAACTGAGTTGGTCACTCAACTGACTGAGCCATGCAGGCGCCCCGAAATTCTGGGCATGAATATCTGAAAGAATAAGTAGTATTGGAATTCTAAGAATTTGTTTATCCTATCAGTATGACTTTGGGAAATTGAGGCAACTTAAGCAATTTAGATAAGGTGTCAATTTCTGCTCCATTCCAAAACTTGACTTCCTTTTTCCTTATTTCACCTGATTTTTAAAATCTATTACTTGAATTATGTTCCTTTTATTGATTTCTTTACATTTTTATTGAGGAGCATATTCATTTTTTCTAACTTGCCATAATATTCTAAGGGTTTATAATGCTATTTCAATATGAAATAGAAATGGGCATATCATTCTCAGAAATTTTACCCACTGATCAAATAATTATTGATAGATATTTCTAAAAGTGAAACAGGTACATTCAAAGAGCAAGTGCAATTCCTGGAAAAAAAAAAGGAATCTGCAATGCACAGATTATAGTAACAGCAGATTCTGTAGTAAATGCAACTGTTCCAATCATGCTCTGAGAGCACGAGGCTGCTGTTCTCTCTTTTTATTATCTTGGCTAGAATCACCTGCTGGCCAGATTCTAAATCCCGGCATTTAAAGTTTGAAAAAGTAATTTTAGAAAGTCATAGCTGCCATATGATAATAATAGTAATATTTTAGAAACAATTTGTCTTTAAGACATCATCTCATAGGGTCATACAATCACTTAACTCTTATCAAGGGTGGAGAATGTGGTGAACAAAGTAACCTCAGCAAGGTCATATCTACAAGAAGTTTCTTGCAGAAAATTATGAAGCTACAAGTTTAAAATTTTTGTATTTCAGATGGGACTAATGGCATAGCAAGGGAACAGTTAATAAATGCACAAATATCTTTAATTTCTCCTTGGAAAAAATCATGAAATTACTGCCATAGCTTCACTTATATGACATAGAAAGATGTTTCCTATTGGGCTTTTCACATGGGTCATGCCAAGTTTAAAGTCCAAGAGATATACGATAAATACTTTCATTATATAATATGAACTTGATCTGAGTATGTTTCTTAGTTTAATAAAATGTATAAATGGTGTCCTCATAGTTGAGAGGTGATATGCTATTAAATGACAGTTCACTACACTATCTGACTTTTAGGGCTAGTTGATGGATTATCACTAGAAAGTACATTTTTCTCCTTTATCTTCAAAATCTCTTTGATTACTCATAGGTACTTTATCTTACATGGTGATGATATCTCATTATCCTCATGCTTTTTCCCTTAAAATATATTTTTAAATTATCCTATTAACTAGATGTTTTAACTTCTTTTAGGGAATATAATTAAGATAACTCTGATGAAACTAGAAAATATGATCAATATAAACAGAGGAAAAGTAGATTCAATGTAGGTTTTCTCTAATATCATTTGGAAATCATTCTATTCAGATAATTTGATAATAATAATAGCATCAAACATTAATATACCAGTATTCCATATTAACTAATACTTTTTAAAATCAAGCCTGTTATGGAAGAAACGTACACTTGGCTTTTGTGTGTAATCAAAATCCTTGTGGATTTGATGAGGATTTTGGATAGAAGAAAATATTTAGGCTTTTATTAAATTGTATCTAAATTGTTAAAAATAGGTATAGCTCTGGGGCACCTGGGTGGCTCATTTGGTTGAGCATCTGACTACCACTCAGGTCATGATAGCACAGGTCATGATCTCATGGTTGGTGAGTTTGAGCCCCATATGATGCTCTGTGCTGATAGTTTGGAGCCTGAAGCCTGCTTCAGATTCTTTGTTTCCCTCTCCTTCTGGCCCTTCCCTCCTCATGCTCTGTCTCTCTCACTCTTAAAAATAAGTAAACATTAAAAATATTTAAAAAAATAGGTATAGCCTTATATTAACTAAGTCTGTCAGTTTACTTCTAGTTTAATTATATTTAGTAAAGATCAGATTTCAAAAGTGCTTTGTTGACAGACACTGTCCTCTATGTGGCTACTTTCTTTATGAAGAAATGGAAAGCTCTCAACTGACTTTATATTTTGCCTTTTTAAAAGTGTTTCCTATTGATACAGTGATCTTGTGTTAAGTATTATTCCTAACCTTTCTCTTCAAATACTTGGTTGTTGAAAAAGAAACATTTTCTTTTAGAAAGTTGCCTTCTTTCCATCTCTCACTTTAGTTAAAAAATGTTCTTGATAAGAGTGGATTTACAACAGTGTTTAATGTAGATAAAATGATGCAAGATGGCAACCACCGAAAACAGATGAGAAGGGCTAGGTAGGGAATAGACACAGGCTGAGATCCTACTTGGAGCTAGAATTGATGCACACCACAACAACTCTGTATTTGCTAAGTGTAGAGCTCTGATAAACCTTAAGCCTACTCCTAGCAAAGGCTGAGAGAGAAAGATGAGATCATCTATATCAATCACAGTGTCTAAAACAGAAAGCAAATTAATTAATTGGAAAAGGCACACATATTCGTGACACTAAGTCATAAAGAAGTTTCTCCCAAGAATCTTCATGACTATCATACACAGTTCAACTTCAGTGCCTTTGCACAGTTCCAGTACCACGATGCACTCTAGTCCTTAATGTCCTCATGTCCTCATACCAGAGTACAATCAGCAAAGCAATTCAGTGCCTGTAGCATGTGGCTGTTGGTGCGTGTGCACTTGAACGTGTGTACCTGGCTAGGGCCTACTTGGAGTGGGGCATGGCAAGTTGGAGCTAATTAAACAACATTGAATAGCAGAAGCAGACAAAGGAAGAAGAATGGATGTATTAAGCCTCCTTCAGAAAATATGTCCAATAAAACTATCTTCAGCAAATTTTAACTGATATTTGGTGGTATTAATTTCAAAATGATGTTCTCCTGTAAGGTTTAAGTTCTGACAGCAGAATTTAAATTCTATTCCCTTGGTATTCTAAATAATATTGAGAATTAAGTCTGCCATTTTCCCTTTTATGTCACTGCTGCATGATTTGTTCGGCTTCAGTATTCTCCTTTAATTAATCTACATTGCAGAAGCACATCTCCAGCCTACAGAGCAATACTTTTCCAAAGCACTGGTAATTCATATACTATGTTGAGTTAGGGTTTCTCTGAATGATCATCTAGTTTGGAGTGGTGATATGTGAATTTTATATGAAGATAATTCATAAAAAAACCAACCCCACGAATAGTGAATGAGGTCTTCATTATTTAGATGGACACAGAACTTCATCAATATTTCTCATTTTACCAGGATATTTCTAATTTATGAAACTTGAGGCTTTCACAAGGGAGGAGTCTTTTTTTATTTGATTAAATATTTTGTTGAATTAATCATTAAGATATTAATATTAATAATCACAGGTTTTTCTTCATTCCAATAACTAAGCTGCAAGATTCATCTCTGATACGTACATAGCATCTAACAGGAGGTTAAACTTGTTGACCTCTAAGTTCCCAATGCGCACTGAGAAGCTACTATCTATGGCTCTTCTATGCACTTATCATACGGCTTCTTTCTCAGGAAATCTTAATGAATAGCTTTATTAACGACACAGAGACCGAAGCCTTTGCCCTGCTCCCCAGTTTGAGTTGCCGTTCTTCATTAAAGAAATCATTATATTCTCCCCCACATATACGATGTTTGCACAACATCTGTGCTTGGCTCCTACTCTTTCTTTCCTCTGACAGCTCAATTCTTACCTCCTCCTCCTTCTTCATTCCCTTCTCCCCCTTCCTCCTTTTATTTCCACCTCTTTCTCTTTCTCTTCTTCTACTGATTCTTGAAATGCATGGACATATCTGTTACCTTGTTAGGAGCTACTTTATATGTAATTAATTCCTACTACTCGTCCATTGTCCTATGCCTCTTGTTCTAAAGTGAGCAAGGTTCCAGGTTGTGAACCCATGTTCTTTTTCACTTAATTCTTTAACACCATCCTGGCTAAGACAGGGATGAGATGTGAAGATGTGACTTTACCCAAAGACATATAGCTCAATACTAGGGAAAGAATTCATAATAAACAAGGCCCCTCAGGTGACTGGCTTCAGAAGATGAGAGTCAAAGTTATCAACAAACTTGCCCTACCTTTTGTAAACCTGAACCTTGTCTTTTTCAATGGCTTGCTGACTGGATCACAGAATCATCTGGGAGGCCCCCTCAGGCTGACAGAGCCTTTGAGAGCAAAACCCATTTATATGCTTATTCTCTGTTTTCTCTATATTTTGTATTGTTTTGTCTCCTGGCCCAGATTAGGCCACTCTAATGGGTATGGAATTTGTCATTCATGTGATTATAAAAACTTTCTTCTTTGTCATCATGCTTCAGTTACTTTCTCTACCTTTTTGTTAAAGTTCCTGGTACATTTCTCTTTAACTTCTATAGTCTTTTAAGCCACTCAAAACATTTCTTCAAGATCCTTCTGCAGGCCACAGAAGATCTCATACAGTTTCTTAAAAAGCTCAGAAGAGGCAGTATGTTTGGCCTTTGCCTTAGGTCAAACTCTCCAGCACAGCAGATGGAGATCAGAGCTATTCCTGTCTCACAGACTCAGAAGCCAAGGAGAACATCATGTTGATTTTCTGAGATGAAGACACAAGTGGACCCTCTTATATTCCAAGTACTCATGAGGCTTTACCTATGCCTTGCAAATATAGGGTTTATTTATCCTCTAATTTCTCATTACATTTAACAACCACATCACCTCACTCTCTGCCTTGCTGGAGATTATTTCCTAGTAGAATCGGTCCTAACAGCAGATGTAATTGGAGTATGATTTGAAGAGATCAGAGGCAGGACACCCTGAATTTGTATCAGATCTTTTCATTCCTTCAGTGTTGTTTTATTCTGGTGGTTCCAGAAGAGTTTTAATCTTTTTGAGGCATTTTTATTTAGTGCAAACACACTCAGAAGGCTTACCTTCTGTTCTCATAATATCACAGTCAACTGAAAGCAGTTTTAGAATAAAACATGAATAACCCAATTTCTATTGATTTAAAAAAGAGAAGGATGGAAAGCATATAAAGAAAAATAAAATGATTTCCAGAGAGCCAAGAGTAATTTCAACAGCTGTGTATTTTTCTGTGAAACCATTTCTGGTTTTTTTGCTATCCATGCTTTTCTTTATTTTTTTAAATCTGTGCAAATTATACATTTCTTTTTTTTTATTGTGGATACTATAAATTACATTTCAGAGTTACATACACGTTAAATAGATTGATTTCCAGGGCATATCCATTTAGAGGTTTCTATATTTAACAACAAAGTTTTTCTTTTAATACAGATCCGTTGCATGATATGTATTTCAAAAATGATAGTTTGGCATTATTTTTAAAAGTGTTTGGAATAGCATTCATCTCACATTCTGTTGATTGTTAGAAATCAACAAATTATACATTTCTTAAAGAACTTCCCTTATTTTCTTAATTTGGTTAGCATATTTTATTGTATTTTTTGTCCTAACTTGTATTATAAGAAAGAAAGAAGTATGTAAAACAATGTGATCAGTCACTGTACGTTCTATTTCATCAAGTCCACTTACATCTTTACATTCCTAGAATTGTAAAAGTTGGTATTCAGAGAAGTCACCCTTTGGCAATACAGAAATATTATCTACTAAAGAAAATTTTAGGTATTTGGGGGTTACTTGTATTAATATCAACATTCCAGTTAACTAAGTTTCTAATATTTGTGTGTGTGTGTGTGTGTGCACGTGTGTGTGGGTTTCTCTGTCAGGCTCACAGTGCCTGTATAACAAGAACTTACTGACTAATGACATAAGTTTTATAAACTTGGAACAGATGGTTACAGTTCTACTAGTTGGAAGGTGAAATATAAAATGAAACACACAGTAGTCATCCCTTAACCGCAGAGGATACATTCCAGGACCCCCAGTGGTTGCCTGAAACAGCAGATAATATCAAACCCTACATAGCCAATGTTTTTTCATATACATAATACTATAATAAAGTTTAACATATCAATTAGGCACAATAAGAAAAATAACAACAATAAATAATAAGAGAACAATTGTCATACAATGTAATAAAAGTTATGTAAATGTGGTCTTTCTCTCAAAATATTTTATCATACTCACGCTTCTACTTTGGTGATGTGAGATGATCAAATGCCTACCTGATGAGATGAAGTGACGTGAATGACACAGGCATCGTGATATAGCATTAGGCTGCTGTTGGCCTTCTGATGATCTATCACACGGAGGATCACCTGCTTCTGGACCAGGGCTGGCTACTGGTAGCTCAAACTGTGGAGAGAGAGAAACCATGGATAAGGGGGGACTGCCGTATTTTCTAGCAACAGCAGATTGTGGCAAGTGAAAAAAAATTCAATCACCTTTTTTTTTAAGTAGTGACCATGTTAATGTTTGTTTCTGATATATTCTTTTCCCCAAATGATAAAAACAATAGTGTATTGAAAAATATTTTCGAAACCATCCCACATTTTCTTCATAAGAATTTCATTTCTGTTCATTTGCTACTTTTTCGTTGTTTTATATTCTGAACATGCTCACTAAACTTAATCAATCCATTCTGATAAATGGTCATTCACAGAAGGTGCTACTTCCTATAAATGTTATCATCTGATTCAATTTTGTCACCTTATCCAACTTTTCGAAACTGTTTTATTTCCTGTCAGATCTTTAGTCATTTTGGATCTTGAGTAAAGTAGGATGTCAAAATATCAAATCATTCCTTCTATCCTTTTTAGTTTTATTCTCTGGTGGTTTCTGGTAAATGAAGGGATTGGTTTTAGCTAGGTGAGGTTTGCTTGCTTTGAAAATGAGAATTCTTGTGCAGATAATATACTCATTTTTCATTGAAATAGCAGCAGTTGAAACACTGGACACCATGCTTGAAAATAAGATGACAGAAGTATTGTATTATATGGAAATCGATTCATTTTGAAAGACAGAACCCATTTGCCAAACCCATGGTCTCACCAAAATAATATTGCAAGCTTTGCTTACTTATTAGTGACATAGTTTATAGTTCTGAGCTATTTCTGAATGATAGGTATGTAAAGATGTTGATGGCTAAGGGTCCACATTAGATAGAGCACAACATCTGAGAAGAAATGAGCAGGAATCATAGAACCTTCCATACCCCTGATCTGTTCTTCCTATTTGCATCAGAGGAAGTCAGACTTCAGGCAATACCAAAATTGTGTAGTAGAAGTCGTATGCATCAAGCACTTAACAGATTCTGAATAAACACTTAGACATAGTTTAGCTTTTACAGAAATGTCCTCTAACTTCTGAATCTAATTGAAGGTGTTATAAATAAATATATAAATTTATGAATATATATGTATCAAATATATTTATATATAAAAAAACTTAAGCCAAAAATTAACTTATTGTTATATTGTGATCTATAAGAAATATATACTTGGTTACTTAAGTGGCTAAGATATATATTCCTCACATATATTTGCTTTTCATCCACAATTCCTGGCTCATAGTTCCCCAAACCCTTGGAATTTTCTGAGTGACAAGAGCAAAGGGAGCATACATTCTTATAATATCTGGTCTCTTGCTCTCATTTCCTGGAAATGCTTCAGTGTCATAAGAGTGAAATGGGTATCCTCTTATTCATAATAAGCCCCTTTCCACAATTGGATATACAATAATGAGGTAACTTGGAAAGCACTTAAGGATGGTTGAGTTGTTGCCAGAGAAACCAATCTTGAGCAGAGGGGTGGACATTCAGTCTCAGCCCCTGATTTCCAGGGAAGGGACAGGGGCTAGAATTTGAATCAGTCACCAATGACCAATGAGTTAATCAATCATACGTATATAATGAAAACTCCATGAAAACCCTAAAGGAGGAAGTTTGGAGAAATTCCAGGTTAGAGAACAAGAATGCTTCATTGGGGAACCAGAATTCTTCCTTGTGCTATTATGCTGTGCCCCAAACTCCATGAGGACAGAGTCTCCTTTGTTTAAGACCTATGTGTCTCTTCATCTGGCTATTGATTCATACCTTTTAACATCCTTTTTAATGAATCAATAATCTGTCAAGTAAACAGGATTCTTGAGTTCTATGAGCCACTCTAGCAAATTAATTCAACACAAAGAGGGGGTCTTAGGAATCTTTGAATTATAGCCAGTCAGTCAGAAGCACAGCTAATAACCTGGACTTGTCATCAGAGTGTGAAGTGAAGAGTGGTCTTGTGGAACTGAGCCTTGTACCTGTGAATCATGATACTGTCTCCAGGCAGATAGTATCAGAATTGAATAGATTTATAGGACACTGGACTGGTGTTGTATACATTGCTTGGTGGTGTGGGGAGAAAACACCTATTCTACACATTGGAATTGGGTTCAGAGCCCAAAACACTAATATTTATTGACTACTAAATGACAATAAAAATATTTCAGTATATGTGCTGCTGAAGCGAGCACAGAATAAAAACTTTTCAAAATAAAAGTTTCATTCTATTATTGTCCAATAAATGTGGTTGTTATTTCCCATCTCTTTTTTCCTGTGCATACTTTCACATAAAAGAAATTTTAATTGGTTTAATTTCCATTTTTTATGTAAGTCAAGTACTGAAGTACTTAAATAATTATTTTGGTTTAATTTGTCATTTACTCTGAGAAACTATATGGCCCCTGTGCTCTAACAGAATTTAGTGCACCAAGCTTCAGAATATAGTAATTTATTTAATGACTTTCTAGAGTGCTCAAATAATATATTCCCAATAATTCATGAGATTGTCATTTCTTCTGTGACATTTCACGTAAATGGATCAAACAACGTATTCTGAATCAATCTCCCTTCCAGAGTTATGCTTCATCTTTCTGAACCTGGGCTAGTTATAGGACCCTACCTCAAATAAATAATTCTGAATGTTTTTACATTATGTGGCTTATTTGGTAAGAATATACCAAAAGATAAATAAAAGCATGCATTTAATCTCCATGAAAAGTAATTTGTTTGTATCTATTCTCTGGTTTTGGCTTTTCACAAACTGACTATTTAAAGCAGTTATTTTTCATAATGAACAGCTGAAGTGAGAAAGTGGGTAGCATGGTGTGATTTCACCTGTGTGGGAAAGGGAATGTGGGGTATATTCTGTTGCCAATATCAATACTTCAGGCAACAAAAAGCACCATATATTTCTAGAGAAGTTAGTTGAATGCTTCAATATCATTTTGGTATCCATTTAGTTTTATTCTGACATCAAGGAATTTTAGCACATGGAACATAGCATGAAGAAAGAGCCCAGAGGGGACAACAGTAACAATATGCACTATCAGATTTAGTCTTTAAAGTATGTTTTATGATAAAAAAAATCCTTTTCAGCAAAGTACTTTCTTTGAGATTTGAGAATAGATTTTTACTAAAAGCTTAAAATGCTGGATTATTTATTATATGGACATTTATTCAAAATCATTTCACATTAGGGAATCATTTGAAGAAACTGAATAAAACTGGGTTTTCAACCAATGCAGGGACTTAAAGTTTTCTGTTACATTTTTCATCCTTTTACTTAACTTACTTTCTTAAAACATTTTGTATTTGTTATAAACCATATCATGGTGTATATTAATATCTTCATTATAACTATACTTATACTCTCCTGTTTTCTCTTCGTGTATTTTCTGTATCTTACCTCACACATGCATGTTTCAAGGTCTATCCCTTAATATTTATACTCAATTTCAGTTGATCGAAAATTTGATTTAATTTTTAACTTCAATCTGTGCTTTTTACCTTTATCTCTCATTTATAGTTAGCTTTTATTTAATTCCTTTTCTGTTACGTTTACATTTAAATCTTTCCTGAGATCCTGAAGATGTCTTTCTCCTACCCACACAGGACACACTTAATACCTCAAATCAATATCTTTTTGCTTATTTCTTCAATGTTTTTTACAAGATGGCCTCAATTTTCTGTTTGCAATTACAGTCCAGTCCTTTGCAATCCTCTGCTCTAGTCCAGGTGGAATTCAGTGAGCTATCAACTGGTTAAGACTCAGGAAGGACAAAGATGCATTATAGGATGAACAGAGACAGGCAAAGATGGAGGACTATGGGAGGGATCCGTTTTGAGCAGTAGCAGTACCACAATATTAGGACATTTCCGTGTATAAGAAGTAATCTGACTCAGCAGTGATCTTACTCTAATGTTGCATTTTTTTTCCTGCGAACTGATTTGTCCCCCCATCCCACAATTGATCTTTAATGTCACTACGCAGACTGTGTTTTTTGTTTGTGTTTTAAACTTATTTTGGCATCTGACCTCAACCATACCTCCTCATACCTCAATATACCACCGTATATTCCAGACTGGGTAACATTAAGCCAGCGGTTGCTGGCCTATTCTATCTGGTTTGTCTGCACTGAGAGCTGGCTCTAATACCACTCTCCACCTGGCCAGTGTAGACCTGTGTCTCATCACTGAAACGCCTGGATAGCTGAGATGGTATTGATAATCAGTGCTATTCATTATTTGATTGAGCTTCACTTCTGACACTTATTCTGTTTTTGTTGAAACTTTCTACTCCTTTGGTTTCTATGATAGGGTATTATTTTAATTTCCTTAATTCTTCCCTATCTTCTACTTTCATGTTGTTTGTCTCTTCATCTTCCTCTTCTTTCCTCTTAAATATTGGTGTTTCATAGCATTCTAAACTGCTCCATTAGCCGTCACTCTCTAAACATGTTTAATAGATGAATTAATCCAATCCAATGGACTTAAATACTGCCTGCTATATATAACATTATATCTAATTGTTATATGTCATATATATTGTTAGACAATTTATGCCATCTAATGTCTAGTTTATCCATCCAGATGATCTACATCAAACTTTTCCCTCCAAATGACTGAACTTGGTTTTGTCGTGGCTGTTAATGACCATGCTGCCAAATATAGCAGCTTATTTTCTGTTCTCACCCTTCTGGGGTCATAGCAGCATTTTCACTTAGTGGCCTTAGCCTTTAATTTTGACATTCTTTCCTCTTGGTTTTATTTTGGTTTCCACAATTTTTAAAAATTGAGATGTGATTGATCTATAACATTACATTAGTTTCAGGTATAAAACACAATAATTTGGTATTTGTATGTATTGTTGAATGATCACCACAATAAGTCTAGTTAACATCTGTTACCATACATAGTTACAACTTTTCTTTCTTCTTATGAGAGCCTTTAAAATTTACTCTTTTAGAAGCTTTCAAATATGCAATAAGGTATTATTAACTATAGTCACCAAGCTGGATATTGTCTGTCATCCTCTCTCATCCACTGATGGCTGCAATTTGGCTCTCTTTCTTCCTGTACCTTACCAGTAAATTGTGCATGCTTTGGGAATTTTTTTTCTGAGCCCTCTTCTATTATTAATATGAATTGTCTTGTTTAGTGAGCTCATCCAACCTCATGGCCTGGATCTTATATTCTAATGATATAGATACATAGATAGATTTGACATATGTCATTTCATGATAATTGCTATCAATGTGTGTGTATATATATATGTATATGCATATATACACACATATATATTAAGATATTAAATGTGGAGCTAAGGAAGAGATCATATTATCTATCTATCTATCTATCTATCTATCTATCATCTATCTATCTACCTATCTGATGATCTTTCCAGTTATATGTCATATGGGCATGCTGGAATCTAACTCCTATTTTCTGCCTTCCCCAAATCTTACCCCCCTCATGTTTCCTCATCTCAGTTAATGTACCTGCTACCATCCACATGGGAATTCAAGCCATAAAACTTATCCCTGAGTCTGCACATTCCTTGTGCTCTCATATTCATCATCAAGTCCCGTTACCTCTAGCCCAAAATATATATCTTGCATATTTCCACTTATTTCTACTATCATTACCTTAATCAAAGCCACGACCATCTCTTGTTCTGTGTAGTAGACAGTACTGCTATTCATCAGTATCCGTTTCCCTAGCCTGACGGAGAATTATGCATCCCCCCACTCCCAGCAGAATCAGGTTTGGCCATACGGCTGCTTTAGCAAATGAACTGTGATCAGACATGAGACTTGCCACTTATGAGCAGAAAAATGTTAAAGATCACAATACTTACCCAGTCTTTGTCTCTCTGACACAGTTAAGTGACAATGTTCCAGAGACTACACATACCATCAGCTTGGATTCAAGTCTGAACATAGTGATGGCAGATAGCAGAGACCTTAGCACCCCACAACAGAAATGATGTGTGGTAAAAAGTAGATCTTTGTTGCTGTGAATTACTGTGCTGTCAGCGGTGTTTCTTACAAGAGAGTCGGCTGGTCCTGACCCTGTACCAGACTAAAGACAGTATGCCTTCAAGGTGCAGCCCTGCTTGTACGCCTTCTCACACCACCCAGCCCCCTCACTACAGTTAGTGTCATCTCTTCCAGGAATGCTAAGCTTCTCACCCAGCGACGGTCCATTGCATCTAGAATACTATCCCAACTCTTTTCACGGCCTCCACAGTCCTGCAACCCTGGCCTCTGCCTCCCTCTCAGACTTCACTCTTGGCCGACTGTCCACTTCCCATGCTGCTCTTCTCTTTTCCCCCTGAATATGTTAAAATTGTTACTGAATGAGGACTTCTGTTCATCCCATTCTCAATATTTCTTTTAGTTCTTTCTATGGCTCCCAGTTTCTCATTCCTCAGGTATGACTCAGCTCCCTCACTCCCATTCTCTCCTTTATGTGATTGCCTCATCTACTGCAGTTTCCCTCTGCTCCACTCGTTCTATCTAAAATTTCTGTGGGATTCTGAAGGTAACATGAAATATAGATGATAAATTGACAACTTGTATAGTCCCTCGTATACTTCTCTCTTGGGTTCCTAGAGGGCATGGACCTTGACTTTTTATCTCTGTATCCCTAATGTCCAGTACAATACAACACATAACATCCAGTAGGCAATAAATACACTATTTGTTGAACTAAGTTTCTTTATATATCCTTCCACCTTTGCCTATTTTTTAAAAAATGTTTAATGTTTATTTATAGTTGAGAGAGAGAGATAGAGCATGAATGGGGCAGGGGGAGAGAGAGAGAGAGAGAGACAGACACACAGAGAATTGGAAGCAGGCTCCAGGCTCTGAGCTGTCAGTACAGAAAAACAAAATTCATACATACATTTTTTTGTTTGTAAAACCCCAAAAATGTATACATACAGTTTCCTCTCCTAATCGAACAGAGTTTTTAAGTCTTGTGTGCCTATGAATCAGTCTGAGTAAATCCTGAATAGAGTCTTTTCTTTTAAGTTTATTTGTTCTGAGAGAGAGAGAGAGAGAGAGAGAGAGAGAGAGAGAGAGAGAACGTGCACATGTACGGGAGAGGAACAGACAAAGAGGGAGAGAGAGAGAATCCCAAGCAGCCTCCAGGCTATCAGCGCAGACCCCAAAGAGGGGCTCAATCCCATGAACTGGGGGATCTTGACCTAAGCAGAAATCAAGAGTCAGATGCTTAACGCACTGAGCCGCCCAGGCGCCCCTGCATAATGTCTTTTCTGTTCTGTTCAAACAGTATGTATACTTTATAGATAAAGAAATTTTCCTCCTTTAATTGAGACATTATTTCAAACTTTGGGTTTTATGCAGTTCTAGAATATTAAGTGGAAGTTTAAAAAAACAGTTCATAAGAGCTGGAAATCTTATAAATCTGATGATAAGAGTGATAGGTGAAATTTTATGGACCATTATAAATATTAAAGACTGAAGGTAATTGCCAAACTCTGTACCTTGTATATAAATACCACATTTCTTTTAAAACAAGAAAACTGGTATAGTTTAAATTGTGCTTTCTCTGAATTACTTTTTACAAAACAAAATAATCCTTCAGATATAATGAGATATAGCAAAAAGTTATTTATTTAGCCAAATGATATCCATATTAAATTTACATAGCTCAAGTTAGTTTTTAAGTACATTTCAGAGCTTATAAATTTTCAGATGTTTACTACAACCAAAACCGTAAGAAAACCAAAATATAATACTGTAAACTTATATCCTCACCGAGGTTCCTCACACCAGATAACCTCTTCTTTGTTGTCTTCCTGTCTCCCCTTGACATTTACTTTGACTCCTTAGACTGCAAAGTACCTGCTGGCTGGTCCCGAAGCCACAGTGCTCTCTGCTCAGGTATCTGCACTCAGCTGTCTCTTGTATTCTCACTTGTAACATCTCTTGAGTTGTTATAGAATGTTTTATAAATTCATCATGTGAAGTTCTGTGCTCCCAACTGAAACATCAACTTCTTGAGATTACTGTTTGTAACCCCTCAGAACTCATCAAAATTCCCCCTCAAAGGAGTGATGAGTTTGTTTTAAGAAAGCTACAGTATTTTCATGATACTTTCCTGTATCACAAAATAACATTTTCTTTATCTGAATTTGTTCTGTTTAAAAAAAGATAAGGTTTGAAATCAAACTCTTAGTCATTTAAAATAATTTATGTAAAAGTCATACATCAAAAAAATTTCTTTTCAAAATACCTGAGAATTTGTTTTACCTTAGGTTCTTAATGCAATTGTTTTTAAGAAGTATCTTTTTATTTTATATGGTGACAATTTTCCCTAGCAATCCATATTTTTATGTAAAAAGAAAAAAGTGAATTCCTTAAGCATCTTAAAAGAGCGCTGGACTTCTCAATATCTATCTTCAAACCTACTGATTATTGGTGTTCTCTCCCTATTGCCATAATGTCTTTTTTTTACCAAGACCCTAGCACTTTGAAAAGTGATGAACAGATATTACACATTTTACATAAATGAAATAATGCAAATAAAACCTTCAAATGGTACCTGGTACATAGTAAAAACTAATAAATGATAGTAATTATTAAATTCAACCCATAACTTGACTGCTTTATTTATTTTCCAGAACACTGAACTCCAGAATAGTCCAGAGTAACCAAATATTACTTCTTTAAAAATGTTAGGAAAAGTAAAAAAAAATACTGCTTCACTTATTTTTCCCAGTGTATTTAACCTAGACAATTTAAGTTTCCAAAAGAGCAAGAATTTTTCTTTCTTTTGCTATATGAGACAAAGAGATTTCTAAATTTCTAAATTTATTTTTCTAAAACTCCCTAAATTTTACTATTGTAATCAAATCTAATTCTCTTTATATAATGTTAGTAGCAAATGGAACATACTTCCATTTTATCTCAGTGAATTTGTTAAGTGGATGAGAGCCATTGTCTAAATAGTACGGAGGATGCTAATGCTATACAAATCAGTGGTACATTTATTTTGCCCCTCAAAGTGAAAGATCAGTTAATTGCAGCAGTAATATCATACTCTAAATTGTGTTCCACTTGAGCAATCCTGAAAGAATTAATTTCCATTCACCCTTCTTAAATTGTCAAGTAGAGTATGAAGAGCTATATATCAGAGATATACTTACATGTTCTTTTTAAAAGGTATTTGGAAGATTCCTTTTTTTCAGAACAGAATAAGGTATCTGTTATCAAAAACCTGCTTTTCTACAATTCCTCTTATTAGCAATGTCTAAAGAGACAATTTAAAAACACTCTGTTTCGGTTTACAACGGTATTCGTTGTGAACCGAGGTGACAACCAGCTAAGCCTACCAAAGAGTCCTGATGAAATTAAGGGAAGTTTAGAGTCCTCAGTTAGTATGTTAGACTCTCTATATGCAGGTAACAAATAAAATTCTGAAAAAGGTAGCACTCAGACTTTTTTGCTCAGCTATCATTGATCAAATTGCTGGTTTGGTTGTGAAGGTGTCTGAGGTTCATTAAATTGTTTATTTTAAAATCATCAGTGGTCCTGATGAAAAAAGCACTTCTAAAGAATTAGAAATAGTTCAGTGTCTAGCTAGCAGCCATCTGGCTTAACTGAGTCGGCTGTTTATGCTTCTTAAAGGAATTCGGACTTTAACTTTCAGTTAGAATGCAGAAAAGTACAAAAAATTTTTGATCATATAATAACAATAAAAGAGAAAAGTAAAACTCATACTTTTATATTATTTGGGGCTAGCAAAGAACACCATCCCCCATTCATCCAAGAGTGTGTATCAAGGTAACAACTTGTTTGCTAAAAACTGGACTATTAAGTAACACTTAGCAGTCCACTTCATGTTTATGTAGACTTTCCCACATTTTAAAATATAAATTAGTAAATAGTTTCTAAGAGCCAAGGATGGAGGACAACCAACTTTCCCAAAATATACGGGACAATCACCTGCAAGGTGAGGCAGATGTGACCGCTTAACTGGTGAGACATAGCTGGGCACTGAGAAGAATTCAGCTACAGCAGTTAACTTTTCATCCCACTCCTTCCATTAATAGCTATTAAAATAAAGTAACTATTTATTTCACCATATAAAATTTTCTTGTCTCTAGGTAAATTGAAGAATATTAATTAATATTAAAAGCTATCATTTATGAAAGAATGTGAGATAAAACTTAGCTTTGTAAGATACATACAAGTGTTTTGGGGGCAGGCGGAAGAGGTGGGGTAATTCTTTGATAAAACAAAATGAAGCTGATTGCTCAAATAGTTTCTGATGTGTTTATTCTGAATATTCTAAATGGTTACACTATACACACCTTTCACAATGGTATTTAATAAAGAAACCATGGGGCGCCTGGGTGGCTCAGTCCATTGAGCTTCTGACTCTAGATTTCAGAACAGGTCATGATACCACAGCTGGGGTCCAGGCTTAGCGCAGAGCCTGCTTGGGAGTCTGTCTCTCCCTCTCTTTCTGCCCCTCCCTCATTCACAAGCATGGTCTCTCTGTCTCTCTCTCCCTCCTTCAAAATAAATAAACTTAAAAAAAATAAAGAAACCAGTTGTATCTATATTACTATTTTTTGTTGTTATTTGGAAGAAACCGAATTCAGATTAGATTGAAACAGTAAGGATGTATTAACTCATTTAACTGGGAAGTTCTGGAGGCTTTCAGGTAGCCATGATTGAAAAGTGCAAATGATAGGGTAAGAAATCATTCTGTTTTAACATCTTTTTCTCTGTTTTTCAATCTGGTATCTTCAAATTGGTGGCAAAGGTGGCAATTAGGATGCTGTATTATAACTGGCCAAGTCTAAGTCATCCAACCTTGTGGATGAAAGCATCAATTCCAATCAAACAATACTGAACGTGCTGTGTATTAAAAAAGAGGATTCTGATATCAAGAGAAACAAGAAGGGATTTCTGTTATAAAATAAACTCAAGGAATATTTTATAATTTTTGTGAAAGAATGATATATTTTGAAGGATAAATAATTTTTCTGTTGATATGCTATGGAAACATTTAATTCAATAAAGAAAGCCTCTTCATAGGCATTGCAAAATTACCTATTTGAAGTTAGAGCACTGCATGTTGGATTGTTTCTTTAATACAGCAAACTGGTTTATTTCTTTTACTGATTCCTTCCTGAGTTACATTGGCAGACCCTTAGAATGTTGAGTTCTGTGATAGATGAGTGACCATGCCTAATCTAAGGGATCGTTATCATTCTTGTGCAGACTTCAAAGAGAAAATTCTTTATTAATTCTGAAAGAGAAGGAGAGAGCTCTTTGTAATGCATCAATCTGGTCTTTTTGAGAATTATATATTGTGTATATATTATAAATATAATAATAATTATCCTATTATAAATATAATAATTATCCTACTAAGCCTGTTATCTGATTATTTTAATAATATTTATTGAAATGTAACTTACATACTACAAAATGTGCCTACTTCAAGTATATAATTTTATAAATGTTGACAAGTTTCTATATGTGTATCTACCAACACAATTACATTTTAAAGAATAACAACTGGGCTTCTAGCTCAAAATAGCAAATGAGCATAGATGTTTACTTGGCGTCTCTTCAGAATCCCTGATAAATTATAAGAGTGGTAAAAGGTAGATGATAAAAAGGGAAAATAGTAGAAAGCAATGGCCACATACAGACAAGAGGAGTCTGTTGAGAGACACACAGAGAAGTCTACGGTTACAGAATCTAATGGCTTTGGTGTTAGTGAAAGGTATGTACCCCTGGGTACAGAGCAACTCTCTCTTTTCAGAATCTCCTATCAGAACCCTGAAGGGATGTTTTTATTATCTTCAGTTTGGGAACCAGTAAGACTCCTGGGAGAAAAACCCATGAAGTTGTGGAAACTCCCCTTAGACGACAAGCCCCCAGGATTTTCTCCCTCTTACGGGAGTTTACACTATCTCCAGCAATTCAACAAAATTACCCTTCAAACATTCCTACCAGTGTATGACTGGCTGGAGGGGTGTTTCCTCTATGTAAACAGATCTGTCTTTATCTCTCCCTTTTTTTTTAAATGTCTTTATTTTATTTTGAGAGACAGAGACAGTGAGTGAGTCGGGGAAGGGCAGAGAGAGGGGGAGACACAGAATCAGAAGCAGGCTCCAGGCTCTGAGCTGTCAGCACAGAGGCCAATGCGGGGCTTGAACCCACAAACTGTGAAATCATGCCCTGAGCCGAAGTCGGACACTTAACCAACTGAGCCACCCAGGTGCCCCCCGCTGTATCTCTTTAGTTGCACCTGCTTCTTCAGATTTTGGAATGGTAGTTTGCCTTGTGACCTCAGTACACTGATAAATCCAAGAAAAGTCATTGATTATCAGTCTTTTCAGATTTTTATTATTATAAGGATGATGTTGATGACTTCCAATCTCTTTACATATCAGAGCTGAAACTTGAAGTAACTTTCTTAATGTTAAACATTTAAAATCTTGTCTAGTTACATTTATTAATTCCCTTCATTTCTGAATTCCCTTTTGATCTGATTTGTTTTGTTTTTCATTTCACCATCTATTTTAAGAATACTTTTGTTGAATACAGCACAACCAATGTGAGCAATGCAATTCTATTTCTTGCCATTATTTCTTTTCTTATATCTTCTATATACTCTGGTCTCAATCTTCTATATATAGAATAGCTTATTAAGCCTATATTGTGTCTTTCTGCTAAATCTTTTTTAAAAAATTTTTAATGTTTATTTATTTTTGAGAGAGAGACCACAGAACGTGAATGGGGGAGAGGAAGAGAGAGGGAGACACAGAATCTGATCTGGCTCCAGATTTTGAGCTATAAGCACAGAACCTGACAAAGGGTTCAAACTCACAAACCACGAGATTATGACCTGATCTGGAGTCAGACACTTAACCCTACTGAGCCATGCAGGTGACCCTGCTCATTCTTTCTTAAACAGAACTTCTGTTTCATGATATACAACTATTTTTATTAATGAATAATGGAAGGATTTTTATTCTAAGCTTTTGTTCTTTACCATTAAATGGTACAGTGATAACATTTTTTAGTTTCCTAATTATGTTTTTATTTTTTAAATTATATGCAGTTAATGATTATGAAATAAGAAATGTGTTGACAACAAATATAATACATTATAATAACATTTTGCCTGATTTCATAGAATAAAATCTTGAACAGTAGGAAATTTGTATTCATGTAATACTGAAAACGAACTGAGGGTTGAAGGGGGATGGGGAGGGGGAAAAAGAGGCGGTGGTGATGGAGGAGGGCACTTGTGGGGAAGAGCACTGGGTGTTGTATGGAAACCAATTTGACAATAAAATATTTAAAAAGAAAGGAAATTTGTATTCATGTATTCTGATCTTCCTGTCCATATTTAACTCCCAAATCCAAGTTTAATTTATTCATGTATACCAAATTATAGGCTACTTGTAGAAAAATATTTGAATTTTATGGTTTTCTTTTTTAAGTTTTTGGCTTGGTTATCTTTCACATAGTAGATAGTTGATAAGTATTTTTTCTCAACTAAATCCTGTTTCCAAAAAATGCAGAATTCCCTGAACCACCTTGTTCTTGAATTGATTTATACTAAAACAAATTTTCCTATGTTGTGACTGATATGTGTGGTTCCAGTTTTTCATACAGGTATTAATTCAAGTTATAGGTCTGTATTGCCTTTAGTATGTATAATTGTAGTCCATCCTGTTTACTTTTGGGTAGAGACTACCTATTTATTATAATAGGTAAGGCCAACCATTTTTTTATATACTTTCACTTTTATCACTCAGAATACTTCTGCAGGTAACCTGAGAAAGTTATTAGGAAATACCATTTGATTACACTGATCCTTTCTAGTTTACCATTATTATTATTATTATTATTATTTTAAAATGTCTAGAATATTATCAACTCATATATTTTGAAGAAACTCTCTTTTTCACTTACAGGGCAAGAATTAGATAAACATCTTTCTTGTTCTGATTACACCATCAGTGTAATCAGACAGACATATCCTATAAGCAATATTTCATGTTATTAATGTTTAATATATTCAGAAATATGCATTTAAAAGTATACTTTTTAAGTTTTATTTATTTATTATTTTTTAATAGTTTATTTTCAAATTGGTTTCCATAATACACCCAGTGCTTCTCCCCCCACAAGTGCCCCCCACCATGACCATCACCCCCTCCCCCTTAGGTCCATGGTTCGTTTTCAATATTCAATAGTCATGAAAAGTATACTTTTAAATACTCAGAAACTTGAATCCTGGTTGTCTTCATTTGAATTTTTCTAAATTCATTGCTGAGAGAATAGAGAACATTGAGAATGACTGTGGAATGCTAACATAAGTGAAGACTTATAGTTAGCCTTCTGAAAGTTGATGAAATATAACATTCTGATACTACAGTCATCTGACTAATTATCATTAGAATCTGCAAGAGAACAACATGGTTCTGTTGATTTCATAACGATGTAATGCAAAAAAGAAAACAGTCTATGTATAAATCATTCTGTGGTAATTGAAAAAGATAGCTTTATAGCTGAATGCTTATAGGATCTTCTGGAACATGGAGCAAGAAAAGACAATAATGGAAAAATAGGACAAAAAGATAAATTCTAGAACATTGATTATAGCATGAAGAGTTCATAAACTATTTTCAATTTATGGAAATATTATAGTCCAGCTTTCAACTAATATTAAGAAATTATTGCATCTAGCAAGTTTACAATTAGTATTGTCTTCCTAAACATAATTTATTCATTATCATCATTATCTCCAAATTACAGATTCCTACATGATTTTGCTTAGTTAGACATAAATAAAAATTTGTTAAATGGAACTTTATTAGAAGTGCAAATCTGAATAAAAATTGGGTGTTGAGTGACATAACAATTAAAAACGTTTTTTTGCTTTTTGTTTTTTCCTAATTTCCTTTTATTGTCTAACCAGTACTTGAGAGCTGGTTTTTTCTTTTTCTTTTTTTCCTTTTGAATGTATTAAACAATAAATATTTGTGTAATTTGGGTTTAAAGCCCAAGACATAACTGAGACTAGATGGCTATTTTGAGGTACTTTTTGTTTGTTTTTTGGTGACTAAAACTGATTAGACTCTAAGGTAACTTAGCTTTTCTATACCTTATGTTACCAGTGAAGGAAGATGGCATGTTTTTTTGCTTTCAGTGTCCATCTTCAGTGATATGCATGATGTTGCTACATCACAACCTCAAATCAGATTTTATTCTGAACTCAATCATAGTTTATATACATAAGATCATTTACATAATTGCTTGATTAATTTCTTTCTCTCATACCAGGTTGCAAGACCTATGATGAATTCTAATTTTTTGGCTATATTTGATTGTCAAGTGCCTACCACAACCTAGCACTCAAAAATATTAAAATATAGTGGGTGCTGGGAGTCATTTCTGAAGTAAGGCAGGTTTGCAAGGGCCTCCCACCGTCAGGTGGCCACTGGCATCTACACCCCCTCAACTCCCACTCAGTTTCTGCTTGAGCACCGACCCCCAAAGTGCCTGACTGACTGATATCAGGAGTGACTTGCCTTCTTACGCTAAAAATGTGTGAATTGTACTGCTGGGAGCCACCCTGGCCTTGCTGGATGACATGGTCACAGTAAGGAAATGGCAGATGTGCACGGCTCCTGCCATGAGAGGCAGAAACTGGCATCTCCTTCTGCTACTCCTGCCATCTGTGTGGTCTTGACAAAACTTCTATGGCTAATACACAATTTCTGAGGAGTTAAAGTATTTGATTTTTAAAAATTTTCTGAAATACTGGATTTGGTATGATAATATAAAGTGAAAATGAAATCACCAATAGCATGCTGCCCTAGGGGGAAATGTTCAGTTTTATCAACAGAAAACTAAGTGATAATAAAGGACAACAAGATAAATTCACAGAGGATGACGTTCTCCAGAAACAAGAGAAAATGAAAAATTAATTATAGTTTCTTGAAGGAATACTCAAATTTTGTTAAAATGTGTACATATAAGTGAGAAAGATAAAAAAAGAAGGTATGACAATCTATTATTTGTAAAACATAATGCAAATTAAAATTCAATATGTTCTTTTAGTGATTTTTAAAATGGCATTTTATATTAGAATATTAGATATATTAAAACAATACAAATAATTATGTGTGTATTTTTTTTATGAAATCACATAAACATATTATTTGACATTTGTTGCAATGTGCTAGCAATTTCTCTTACTCTAGTGTGCCAGAGAGGACCTCCTCACCAGCATGGAACGTTATCATAAATGATTATCTGAAGACTTTTAGTTGTTTTGATTTTATGTGTTACTCATAGTATATTACTTGAAAAATCTTAAGGTTCAAAATTCTCCATGAGTTAATTCATAATATATATAATTGTGAATATATATGATTTACAAAAATCAAAGATAAATTATTTATGAACGATATAGATATTCCATATGATTATATGACAGGAAGCCCTCATATAGATACACTGAAACAAGCAAACCAACCTATAATGGGTTTTTTTTGGTTTTGGTTTTTTTGTTTTGGTGGGGAGGAGAGGAGAAGAAAGTCACTTTATTTTAATTAATTTGCAAACAATAACATCACGAAAGCTGGTTTAAAGAGGACACACACGCAAAGGTTCTTTAGCCCCAAATTACCATTTCAATGAACTCCTGTGTTAGTAAGAGCACTCTCTTGCATTGCAATTTTGCAACAGGGAAGCTATTCATGTTGGAGGAGAGGTTTAACTGGTGGTTTTAACTTCATACTTTCACGATCAGTTATATTTTTATGCTAAATTAACTTGGGCATGAGAGATGATTTTCATTTCTTTCCATTTGAACTTCTTGATTAGGCTAATCTATTTGTAAATCTGCACTGTTTTAGCACATTGCTGAAACCCTCAAAAAGCGTTAAGGTCACCCTGGTTCTGAGCACACTGCAAACACTGTTTTCACCTCACAGTGGCGATAGCCAGACTGCTGTTGTCGCGGCTCAAGTGCCAGCTGAGTTCTCTGAGGCTCCTGGTGAGGGATATCAGGCCTTGAGGTCTCACCATTACTTTCTCCACTGAAGCCCCCAGTGATCCACTGAAACCCCCAGTGATGGCACAAAGTCCTAACTTTAACTTAATCCTTAACTATCCATTCTCATTTCACTACCCCGAGTTGAAAGCTCTACTCTCTTCTCTCTGTCAACGACAGTCTCATTTTCTTTGAGACCTTTCATTTACCACCTCCATGAAATATACCCTGGAAATTTGCATACACTCTGAACTATCATTTTATTTTAAACACATTTATTAAGTTTGCACTACGAGGAAGACTAGTTGTCTGGGAAAGCAATGTGATATTAATTAAAAGTCTAGATTGTTTTCAGGTTAACAAAAAATTCCCTCAGCAGTTCAAAAATTTGAAATGTTTCTTTAGGTTTTACTGAAGAGCACATGCTTACTCAGGATTATTTAGAGGTACTGATCATGACAGTAAGAAGTATTATTTCTAAGTAAATGGGGGAAATGTGGACTCTACTGAAATGGTTTTAGTCAAGGCAAATTGGAGCTATTAGAAAGAATTGATGCAGTAGAATCTATTTTAGGATAAATAATCTGACAAACTAAAAATTATGGTTTACGATGTTTATAACAGTGTTTATTCATTTATTTAATATATATTTGCTAAATACCAAACATATGACTGCTGTTTTTTCAGGAATGAGGGGGTACATCAATAAACATGACAGAAAAAAATTCCTGCCCTTCTGGTGCTTGAATTATCTCCTAGTATAATTACGGCTAAGAAATATTGACAATTATAATCTTTTTAGAAATTATCTGGTGTAACGCTTTCACCTTCCCCAAAGAGTTCACCATTTCATCAGGCAGTATTGTGCAAATCCAGCTTTCCTTCACTTATTTGAAATGCCTCCTATCATATATACTATTTCTATATACACAAGATTAAGTTTATTTTTAGACATTCTCTTTTCTTTAATGGTTACCCTTATTATTCTCATCCCAGGACTAAATGGTTCTCATAAAAATGCTAGTATGGCTCTTTTTCAGAAGCAGTTGTTATTAGGACTATTATTAGTTACCTGGCATCAACTCTGGGGAAGAATTCAACAAGTATCTTTATTCCTTATTAATAAAATGTATTCCAGAAGACAAAGTAGAAAGTGTGAATTTTACTGAAAATGTGTTTTACAGGAAGGGGCAATATTGGGCAATAATGTTTAACAATTCATATGAAACATTTTCTCTTAACCAAAATTGCTTTTTTCTAATTCTTTTTCTTTCAGATTCTCAAGTTCCCCAGTCTCCAGCCTTTTGGCTCCAGCCTTCACCTTCCTCAAAAACTTTATTCTTGGTCCTTTGTTTTGCATGTAAATTTATTTAGTTCTGCCTCTTTCAAAACCAGCAGTTACTTGGCTCTAAGAATGTTAAAGTTTTTACACTGGTAATGAAGTTGTGCTCAGGAAACAAAATGTTCCAATTATTTAAAATCCACCCCACTTAAGAAAAGACAAGGGGGGGGTGATGATTGAGGAGTAAAAGGATTATGGGCTATAAATGACAAAAACATCTTTTTGTTGATCTTAAATGCAACTGAAAAACCAAAATACCTTCCCGTATAAAACTTATTTTCCCAGGAGTGCTTATGATGTGCTTGACATATTATGTGCCAGACATATTATGTGTCATACATATCCTTAACTCTATTTTCCATTTGAAGCTATTGAATTCAGAGAAAGATAACACAAATTGTTCAAAGCTACATTACTAAGTGGCAGAATTGACCTTTGAACTCCTTTCTGATTCAAAACTTTTGATATGATGGCTTATATGTATGCCATTCTGATATCTGAAACAGGAGGTGCCCACTCATTAACTACTAGTGTGAAGTTTCCTTCTGTGTACTCAGCTGCTATTATTGCAAAGAATGTTAGCATCTAATAGATGTAATTTAGTGGGATCAAAATATATATGTATATACTTAAGCAACTAGACCTTGATTAGCTACATTCACAGGTATGTGCCTGTAGTAGTTTTAGGTGTCGACTTGGTCATCCTATAATAATATCCAGTGATGGAATCAGGCACTAATATAGGCATTGCAGTGAAGGTTATTTGTTGATGTGGTTAACATGGGTTGTGTGCTAATGAAATCAGTTAATTTCGAGTAAAGAATATTACCGTCAGTAATGCAGGTGGTCCTCATACAATCCGTAAAGGTCTCAAGAGCAAAAACTGAGGTTTTTAGGAGGAAAGAAATTTTGCCACAAGACTGCAAAATCAAGTCCTACCTGAATTCCTAGGTTACTAGCCTTACCTATAAATTTGAGACTCATCAACTACCACTGTGCATGCAATTCCTTAAAATCAATCTATATTTATATCCATATCTAGATCTATATAAGATGAATAGGTATGTATAGGATGATTTATACTAAAATGCATATAAAAATGTGTGTATATATATTCTCTCAGTCAAAACATACCTATGTATCAATATATATTTTGAATAAATAGATATGCATAACATATATATGTTATGAATATACACACACATTAATAGCCTATCTGTTTCTCTAGAGAACTTTGTATGATATAGTACCTAATAAGGTATCTTAATGGTGCAAATAAAATTTGCCCTACAACACAATGTTAGAAATGTCTATTACACTCATTGTTACTTAGCAAATAAAGAAACTTTAAAATTGTACCATACTACAGAAGTGATTTAAGTAGCATATCCACTGGCAGAAAAAGAAAAATATTTTTAAATGCTTATTTCTCTTTTTATATCATAAATCCTATAGGCAAAATTTATTCTCCATACATTTAAATAATTTACCAGAAATTTGATATTCTCTAAACTTTATAGTTTACTTGTGGATAATTTAGAGGAATATATATTGAGATTATATATGTACATAGATAAAATAAAATATAATTGGTTGTTTGGATCTAACATAATTTCTTTTTAAAATACTCCTTAATTATAAGGTAATTTTAAGTAAGTAATTTTAGAATTTCTTAAACATTTGTTTAATTTATTCAATAATGTAAATAAATAAACATAATTCTAAAAATTATCATAGAATGCCTGGGAAATTATTTAAGTAACATTAAATTTAACATTACATACATGCACACAAAAATATAAATATACATGTATGCACTACACAAGCAAGGTAATGAATAAAGCACAAACTGTTATCTAGTAAATACAATAGTAAATTACTTTATTTCCTAATGTAAAGTTCTGTGTAAGTACCTGACCATAGTTCATAAAATATGATGAAGTCATGGGATTCAGTTCTAACCATGGAGAAGATAAAGCATTTTCCATACTTATGAAAAAACTAATACCAGTTACAAAAGGAATTACTGTCCTATTTAGAGTTCAAATTCAAGGGTTATATAGGGTACCATAATAACAGGCAATACCTGTGCTTACTCAAAACCAAACTTCTTTACCTGACCATGTAAGAATGTGGCTCATATTGATCTCTGTAAAAAAAAAAAAAATCACAAGATATATCATTAAATGGATTCTTGAAGGAGGAGTCATCTCTACAGGTCTTTTGTTGAAATCAATTGTTTTCTAAGTTAATTTAAGTAATTCATTTAATAATGTAAGTTATTCTTCAAAGCTATTATATTAGGTCAATATTTTTAAATTCAACACGGCCATATCATAAGTTCAAGTAACAGATCTGAAGAAACCATGGGCAACAGCCAAGTGACTGGTAAATGATAACAGGCGGAGCCAGCTAAAAGTCCCGAATGTTGTTACAGGCAGGTGTCTTACCCTCTTTTTTCAACATCATTTTACATTTTATTGGATAAAACAAGCTATTTTAAAATAAAGAACTTTGGATTTCCACTTTGAGAATCTTCTCCCCACCACTGCTGGCATGCATGTCGTTCCTAAAATGTGTCTGATTTAATTTAGGCATGAAAGAAATATTAGGATTCTCAAAGCAGAGCCACTGAAAATCAGTCTCTATAAATCTAAATTATTTGGTTACATTTTCACATATGTATTTCTATCTTAAGGTAATATGATAAATGTAAAATCATCAAAACTACTCGGGGCAAGTAGAGAGAACATAATATAATTATACATAGCTGTAACATTTATCTTCATTTAGTACACAGTATCAAATGGAGGCAAAGCACAGATTATTTTTAAAAATATCAAAGTCACCATAATAAACTATGCTTCTCCTTCAAGAAAAAGAAAAATAAATTTCTCTTTGAGATTTCTCAAATTGAATATTCATAAATTATAGAGATCTAAAGCGTTTTTTTCCACCTCACCCCTTCCACCTCACCTTATCAATTTGGTAGTTTAGTCAAGATTAGATTACAGCAGGAACCACAAGATGAATTAAATACCACTTGTGATAAAATGAAAGTCACAGTTATTATGTAGGAAATGTAAGGGGACTTCTTTCCCTGAAGAGTCTCAAAATTGCTGGCAAGACAGTTTTTGTCTGTTGCTCTCTCTCTTTTCTTTCTCTCTCACTTCCAAGAGAATCATGGGCTGTTTAAATCACACTCTGAGCTGCACGGTCACTAAAATATCCAAGGGAAGAAAAGGAGATTTCTGGAATTCACCAACAAGCAGCATCTATACTAATAACACAGTAACCAAATAAATGAATGGTGTTCATAATTAAGCTTTTCAGATATCATCCTGCACATTATCTGATCTCATTCCTCTGGGGTTGTAATTGACTGTCACTGACTAATTGAAATTCTACGGCCTTGCTAGCTGTTGGTAAACTACAGGAGAATCTGTGTTGTGTGTTTCTATTATACTAGCAGATATCATATGGGTCAATATAAATATGACCAAAATGATTTCTTATAAAACGTATCTCATTAACCTTTGAAAGGTTCAAGATAATTAAATCATAGAGGATATTAATTTTACTTCTCTTCAGAACCTGTTTCACACAGTCAGGTCCAAAGCCTGGTGCATCAAACACAGATACACATGCACATGCACACACACACTCATTTACTCATTCATTTTGAAATTGGTGATAAAAATTAAAATGAGCCATCAGATTTTCACTGTTCTCTTATTTTTCTTGTTATTTTGATTTTTTCCCCACTCTGCATCATAGTGTTTGGTGTAAACCTCACGTTTCATATTTGGATCAAATTGTTTTATATGCAAACTTAATTAGAAATAGTTTGCTCTAGAGAAAAGCACTCTCGGAATGAGTGAGGTAGTCTCTCTGAAAGTGCATTCCTCCATAAATACAATAAAATTGGCAACAATTGTTAAAACTAACATTTTTTCGAACTTTGGAAATAAACCAAAAACTTATAACACTACAAGGAGAGTTTTTTCCAGAAAAATGGCTGATCTTGGTAAGAAAAGTAAGCCTTGTGATGTTTTCACTTATCCTATTCTCATACTTTTCTTCTTATATCTGTGGTAGCCTTGAAAACTAATAGCCTTACAGGTAAGGCAGCTATGAAAAATCAGAAACCTAGCAGTCACCAGAAATAACAAAGTGGTTTGGAGAGAATGGTCACTATGTGATGTGTCTTTAACAAGTTCCATTATCAAAATTTGTTTTTACTTCATCTGATTCAGAAATAACTGTGAACAGCCCATTGTTAAGGTCATTTGTTGATAACAAAGGATGAACATGGTGTGATTAGTTCGGGCTAAAAAAGTCTGACAAAGTCTTAAAGGGTCTAACTGAGGAAGAGATTTCCATGGATATCTTGGCAAAGCTCTGATGTATTTTTAGGGATATAAAGGTCATAGATGGGTGCAATATCGTGTACAGCAAAGACTTGAGAAGGGCTAAATTTTCATGTGTGGCTGACCTTGAGGGTCTGTGCAAGCAGAAAGTGAAGTTAGAATTACAGACTTCCAAACGGAGCATTAAAAGCATTCCCCACAGCATCAGAGTTCCCAGGCAGAGACTGGTTCAAAGTATTTAAGGATATCTCTGTCTAAGCACCTGACCACAGAGTTAATGAAGCAGAGACTTTAGTGGCTGCACTAGACAAAGAATACAAGCTATAAATAATTAGTTCAGGAAGAGTGCTAAACAGAGAATCATCATCAACAACCAATATGACAACAACCAGCAACAACTACAAACCCAAACAAATTAAGTAAAACCTGACTTCCAGGGATACCATATTCTATTGTGTAAAATGTGCACTTTTCAACAAAAAATTATGAAGCACATAAAGAAACAGGAAATTATGGCCTACACACAAGCAAAGGAAGAAAGAAAGGAAGAAAGAAAGCAAGAAAGAAAACAGCTCCTGTAGAAGCATAGATGTAGAATGTATTTAACAAAGATTTTATTTATTTTTATTTGCTTTTTAATGTTTATTTATTTATTTTGCAAGAGAGACAGAGAGAGAGGGAGAGAATGAGTGGGGGGAGGGGAGAGAGAGAGAGAGAGAGAGAGAGAGAGAGAGAGAGAGAGAGAAGCCCCATTGCAGGGCTCAATCCTGCCAACTGTGAGAACATGACCTAAGCTGATATCAAGAGTCAGACCCTTAACCAAGAGAGCCACCCAGGCACCACTAAAGATAGATTTTGAATGAACTATTTGAATGAACTAAAGAAAAAAATATCTGGGCAGTTGAGTATGAGAATAATTTCTCAACAAGTAGTGAATAGCAATAAAAATATAAAACTAAGAGAAAGACTAATATAGACTCTCTGAAGTTGAAAGTATAATAACTAAAATTAAATATTCATTAGAGGAACTCACCAGCAGATTTAAACTGACAAAAGAAAGAATAAGCTAACATGAAGATAAACTGAAATTATCCAATTGAACACAAAAATTTAAAAAAGATACAGACAATAAACAGAATATCAGAAATGTAAGAAACAACATCATGCATGCAACATGCAAAATGAGCATCTCAAAAGAGAGAAGAGAAAGAGACAGAAAATTTATTTGAAAAATTTAGAGTCCAGAAAGTTTCAAATTTAGTGAATATAGTTAATCTGCACATCAACAGATCTTAACAGACTTCAACGGTGATAAACTCAAAGACTTATGTACCTAATCAAATCAGAGTTAAACTGCCAAAAACTATAGAGAATCTCCAAAAAAGCAGGAGAACGTGATTTGTTACGTATAAGGGATCTTTAATAAGATTAACAGTTAAACTTTTTTCAGAACTCATGGAGGCCAAAAGCAGTTGGATGGCATAGTCAGTGTTGAAGATTGTAAACCAAGAATTCTATATCTGCAATACTATTTGTCAAATATGAAGGAGAGAAATTAAACTATTTCCAGTTCAACAACAAATGAGAGAAACTGTCACTAGCAGAAGTTTTCTATAATAAGTAATAAAGAAGTCCCTTAGTCCGAATTTTTAAAAGGTGGGGGTCACCTGTGTGGCTTAGTCAGTTAACTACATACATAATTATTAAAAAGAGTATAGGCATTTTGTTTTTAATTCTCTTTTCCTCTCTTTTATAAAGACAAACACATAAAGCAAACAAATATATAACTGAGTTAATGGTTTTATAATGTATAAAGATGTAAGTTGTATGGCAATAATAGGATAAAACGGTGGAGCAGAGTGATACTGCAGCAAGCCCTACAATGTATTGAAACTAAGTTGACATTAATTCAAACTAGATTGCTTTAAGAGAAAAACACAAAAATTTAAAATAGTATTGTAAAGTTAGAAAGTAGTCCACAAGACCACCCTCACTCTGACACCAGCTGCAAATTCTGGGAGTCATAAGACTACTCTCAGAGTCCATCATTAAACTAAAAGGACTCACAGAACTCACTGATGCTGTTATACTCAGGTGACCCCCACCTTTTAAAAATTCGGACTAAGGGACTTCTTTATTACTTATTATAGAAAACTTCTGCTAGTGACAGTTTCTCTCATTTGTTGTTGAACTGGAAATAGTTTAACAGTTTATTATAATAAAATAATATAGACTAAAATTAGCCAATGAAGGAGAATATTGGGCAGACTCCAGGACTGTTACAAATGTGGAACTTCCAGTTGTTTTCTCCCTGTAGAGTCATGGAGAATGTTGACTCCTCCTGGCAACAGTGTGTGTCAATATGCATTGATCATTGTTACCCAGGGAAGATCATTGGAGTCTAGGTGCCCAGAATTTTTATTGGTGTTTTCTAATGAAGCTATGACTGACCACATGTGTTGCTGATCTTACCATCTAGTCCCTCTTACCCTTTAGCCCCTACAGAGATCACACTTATTCTTTATGACCCAGAATACAATAAATCACATTGTTACTACTGGGTGTGGCTCAAAGACCTCGTATAAGCAAAGAAACTCATCAGGCAAGTTATTCCAAGGGCTAAAATATTATGTCCCAGAAATAGGGCAAAGACCAGATCTCGCTCTGAATAAGGTTACTTCTTTATCACACAGATATACTATTAAACATCCATTTAAAACAAAAGAAGTTACTTTTGGAAGAATGGAGAAACCAAAACTGGTAATAGCCTGTGGAAAACATATAGTAAGTATATGACATAAAACTCCTATACAGGAGTTCAATAATTAAATGTATAGGCTGGAGATTGGCAGAATGATTTTAAAAAACATTACACAACTAGGAGGTCTTCCAGAGACAAACTTTATATACAAAGACATATAGGTTGAGAGTAATAAGATGGACAAAGAGATACCATGCAAACAGTAACCAAAGGAGGGCTGGCATGCCTATATGAATATAAGCTTTACTAGTAACATAAACTTCATGAAAGAATTCTTACTAGGGAAGATTAAGGAGATCTTATCATGATAAAGGAGTCAGGAAAACAACAATTACAAACATACATGCGTCTAAGTGGCCATGCAATTTATTCCAGTCAATGAGTTGTTAATGGAAGTAGCAAGGATTATTCCCAGGCAACAGTTTTACTTGTTGGTGTAAGAGTCTCTAGACATCTCACTTTTCTTTGTATTATAGAGGCTATCAAAATTCAAGACAGTGGCTGCCCCATTTTTCTGGGTCTAAAAGGATATAGAAGAATTTGGGAACTTTGATATTTTCTCCTTTCATCTATATGAAATTAAACAATTAACACCTCAAAGCCTCAATTTCTTTGACTGTAAAATAGGGATACTAAGTTTGAATATGTATCTCAAATTTCCAGTATTGCTTTTTGAGGAAGATATGCATATTAAAGTATATTACGGCAGCAAGTACTAATTTCTTGGAAAAGTTTGTAGCCATGTTTTCCTGAACTTTGTTGGAAATTTCTATAATTTTTATTTGTCAACTATGTCAAGGCAGAAATATCAATTCCCAACTTCCCCAGGTATCAATTATTAGCTCTTCTACTCTAAGCCTAAAATTCAGTTATGTAGATACCCAGGAGAGGAGGGAAGGGAAGAAAAGAGAAGGAGAATTGAGAGCCGTGAAGGGAGAAGCTTTTAGTTTAATGATGTCTAGGACAAACTAAACCTTGCACAATGTACCAGCCCATTTTTAGTGTGTGTCCTAGCTCATTAATTTTTTTTAAAATTCAGTAGTATATATTATTTGTCTTTTAAGTGCAGGAGAGTCTAAAAGACCCTGTGAATACAAAACTTCTATTGTTACCTGGAAAGGTTCACCCAAAGGGAAGCAGAGTCAGAAAATACTGAACCAAAAATCATAATAGGACTCAGGAGCTTCACATGGTGATAGGGGTAAGCAATGTGTTCAACTTCCTTTAGGAAGTGAATGTCTAAAGTGCGCTAGGAGTATTCTACTTAAAGACACAGAGATCAATAAAATGGTGTTTTCAGAGAAGGACAAAAATGTAAGGATTGAGTGTAAGCAAATACTGGGTATGTGGAAGCCTGATGCAACAGATGTTCTTAAATCCCATATCATCCAGACTTTATACTTAAGACAATGGAGTAAAAGATTTTAAGACCAACAGTGACATGGGTAGATTTACATTTAGAAAAATCACTTATGCATACTGAATATAATCACTGGTATTGAAAAAAAACCACTAGGGTAACAGACTATAGGACAGTAAGCCTAGTTATATCCCTCCAGCCATGCATGCAACCATTCATTCATTCATTCATTCACTCATAAATGTATTCAAAACATGTCTTTTTTTAAATGTTATTTATTTATTTTTGAGAGACAGAGAGAGACAGTGAGAGCAGGGGAGAATCAGAGAGAGAGGGAGACACAGAATCTGAAGCAGGTTCCAGGCTCTGAGCTGTCAGCACAGAGCCCAATCAGGGGCTCAAACCCACAAAACGGGAGATCATGACCTGAGCCGAGGCCGGGGCTTAACTGACTGAGCACCCAGGCGCCCCTCAAAACATGTTTTTATTGCTTCTTATGAGTAGATTAATGTAACTCATGATGAAGGTAAAAAAAAAAATCAAAACAAGCATTCATTTTCTTCCTGTTTCTTCTCTTTCTCTCCTTCCTTCACTCTTTCACACTGAGCTTACTGAGAAGTATCTCAGACTGATTATAAACAAAGATAATAAAATATAGTAGATGAATATAGCAAATTACATAACAGATTATGATGGGCTGAAATAGATTTTGAGTAGTAGTATTTAGAGACACATGAATATACTGGAGGAATACTTTGGAGGTAGTTCTGTGATATGGGATGGATTGGAAGTAAGAATCCAGACACAGTAGACCGTATTGTATGATTCCACTTATATAAAGTGATCAAAATAGGGAAATCCATAGAAAGATTAATCATTTCCAGTGGCAATGGGGGAGGAGGACATGAAGGGTAACCGCTAATGGGTATGGGATTTCTCTTTAGGGTGATTATTCCAAATTTAGAAGGTGGTGATGGTACACAACTGTGATTATACTAAAGAACACAGAACTGTATACATTATAAAGGCAAGCTATGTTATGTGAATTATATCTCAATGAAACTGTTATAAAAAGTAGAATGCTAAATATTACCATTGTTCAAACATAACATTTTAGGGATAAGTATAATTATTATATATGTCTGCTGATTTTCCAGTAATATCACCAAATAGGTCTTAAGAAAAAAGTTCTCTGGTTCTTAAATATAATTCTACTGTAAGTTGTCTTTCTCTTCAAAGGAATATCTTCAAAAAAGCTTATGGTCTTTTGTGATTTGTCCTTCCTTACTGACAATATTTTGTTTTAAGAAGAATATAAGTATATAAATCACCAAAGTTAGATTTAAATTCAGTAATTGTTTTATTGTTGTGCAAATATCTTAAGCCATTCTACTGTGCTCTAGCTAACAATATTTTATCCACAAAGTCTTTCAAACTATGAACAAGGCTTTTGTTAGATTTATGCACATAATATTGAGTTAATTTAAGTTTTCTTCCAAAAAATGAGTGAGAAATTTGGAATTTCTACTAGCCTCAAAAAACTATTTTTCAAAGAAAGTGGTATTTTTGCTTATATGCTTCAGTAACTTTAAATAAAGGCAGTGGGGAATTTAAAGTGCTAGAAAGAACTCAGTAAGAAATAACAATAAAATATTAGCCATACGAAAGCATTGTAAGAGAAGCCAGTAGGATATAATTATTATCAATATTATTATGGTAGGTGGATTAAGTCAGTGAGTGGTTAACATCAGATGTAGGAAAATCAACGAAGCCACAGGATCACAAATCATTAGAAAAAAACCATATTATCTGCACCAGTTATTATTTATGTGTGTTTTACATTTGAAGTGCTGAAATGAGATTTGATTCAGCCTATTGCACAGGTACCAATTTTGCCTTTATATAATATTCACAACCCTTAATTTTCCATAAGGAACAAAGTTAAAAATTCACTTAAATTACATTAAAAAATCTTTATTTCTATGAATGTTATATTATGTATCTGTTTTAAATGCAGTTGTTGTTTTTCAAATTTCTAGGAACAGCTACAACCTAACATAGTTGAAATAATGTAGCTACCTTGTTTTGGAATGCATAAATGGGGATATAAATATAGAATATCCACATAATAAAAAGTGGGCATAAGTATCATTAACTGCTATAAGAACTATCCTCTCACTATCCACATATAGAAAATGGAATGATATAAGTAAAATGATAAAATGATAGTTGTCTGTCATTGGGCAAAGGGTAGTGAAATCTGAAGGAAAAGAGAACAAAAGAAGTGAACCTCACATGTGCCTCAGCTTACTGCCGAAAGCAGTTTCCAAGCTTTAGAGACAAAAGAATTGGGAAAGAAGAACAGAGACTTCTGCAAGGGAATACAAAGAGACCTGTGGAACAGCTTGAAGTGAACCAACCTACATGAAATGGAGAACCAAGGAGGAGAGGAAAGAGAGAAAGAGGTACAACATTTTTTTACACCTTAAATACATACAATGTTCATCTGTCAATCACCCTGTTAAAATTGGAACAAATTAGAATTTTGCTAAGGATAGGCCAGGGTAGAAATAATACAGGAAATCAGGATTCCACCTCCTAATACCATCACATTTGTGGTTAATACTGCAACATATGAATTTTGAGGGGAAATAAACATTCAATCTATAGCACTTCTTAGGTAGTCTGTGCAAGTTTCTGGATAAGAATATCATTGTGATGAATGACAAAAAATAAAACAATTGTTTAAAGAACTTGGCATTTTAGACTTCCCTCAAGAGTACAATGGGGAAAGCTAGTATCAGACATATGTAAATATGTCAGGTCTCCAGGACTTCCAAAAGGGAGTTTTTGAGCAGATGAACAAAGTCTTCTCTGTCCTCAAAGCTGAAAAAGTGCAATGGAATACAAAGGAGAGGGGAGAGATGACACCTCAGAATAACTGCTCAGGGAAAGAGAGCATGGCTGACATCACATTATGGGACAAAGGCTGATTTGCTTTCTAGCACATTTAAGATTCCAAACATTTGGTATACTCCAATTTTTCTTCCCAAGTCCATAGCCAAACACATATGCTGCGCTGTGGTAAAGAAGGACAGCTCTTCCAGATGACTCTTTGTACTACGTAGGCTGGATATGATGAGGTCAGATATGGGCTCCAGGTTGTCATCAAGTCTTTCAGCTTTTTCTCATGGCTTCAACTTTCTCCTGGTTCTCCATCATTTGATATCAAGCTTTACTTCCGGAGTAACAACCTTGCTGACCTCCGGTGATTTCAGACGTATGACCAAACACAGTAGCAATAGTCATGGGCTTCTTCACCAGTTCCCATAATTGTGTGAGGTCCAATTCCTACAATAATTTCCTGCTTGTATGTCACTCACAGTGGTTCTCTTTTTTTTTTTTTTAAATAGAATCCTAATTGGTATTAACTCAGTGGAAGGGACTGATGAGGATAAAAAAAAAAAGCAAGTCTGGAGAATTAAAAAAGAGATGTATAATCTTTTGAAAAAGCATGCAATAATTGTATTTAAGCATTCATAAAATTATATATGAATGGGTTTGTAATAAAGATATTAATTTTAAAGTAAGTATATTTCCTCACTGCAATATTTCTTTAAATTTAGGAGAAAAATTATTCCCAGACTCCCATTCATCTCTTCTAAGGTCTACAGCTTAAACTGTATGATAAGCATATGTCTGATATATAGAGGTTCTGCAAAAGTAATACAAATCCAGTAATTTCAGGTTTTTTTAAAATAAGATGAGAATTATACCAGAGAAATAGAAAATATTTGTATCAGAGAAAATAACTTGTTAGCAAGCAACAGAATTCATCACTAATTCCCAGGATAAGACAGCAATGTGAATACAAATTACAAAATCTTAATTCCCAAATATAAATAAAATACAAATAAATAAAATTTAGCAAAAATACACCTCCAAAATCATTCCAAGAAGGAATATGCACAGCTAATTTTTTTTTTATTTTTGAAAAATCACAGAGAAAGGAAGTCTGAATGCCAAATCTCTATGTTTCAGTTTAGTAAATAGTTTTATTGAAAAAAATATTTTCAGTGATACAATTCATGTAAAAATATCACTAATATTTTTCTTTAATTATTTTTAATGTAAACTCTACGTGCATAGTGGGGCTTGAACTCATGACCCGGAGATCAAGAGTCACCTGCTCCACGACTTAGCCAGCTGGGTGCCCCAGAATATCACTCATATTTTTCTACTTTGTGATAGGGCAATGATATATTTTATTGATGGTGATTTATCTGTAAACAACTCAGTATGAATACTCATAAGCTATGTGTTTTGGTAAACAATTTGATTCAAAGAGTTGGAAAACTTTATTATGAAAAATGATAAAAGTAGCTTCTGATTGGTGAAATTAGGGTGACTTAAATTAGTCATAATGTAACTAAAACCAGACACTCTATTATTTCAGCTCTTGAGTCCAGACCTGATCGGTCCCTAATGTCTCCATTTCATAGAAGAACATGTCATCTAGTTAAACTACAATGCTGTCCTTAGTATAAAAACATTGTTTTATTGTTTGAGGTATTACTCTATGATTCTGAGGTCAAGAGAGGGAGAGAGACAGATCACCTTGATCTGCAGACAAAATGCAAAACTGTTATTTCCCTGCTCTCTTGGCAGAATTGCAAAATATGTACTTCCTTTCATTGTGATGCACAGCCTACTAGCAGCATTCAGAGATAAATACATTCAGACCCCACCTGCATCCAATCATCAAAAGCTTTGTTTACCAAAAGAACCTGTCATTTACCTAATGAAAAACTGGCTTATGCAGTTTGTGACAGTCAATTACAAATATGTAGACAGTCATAGGAAGTGTTTAACTTGACATAAATATCCCTGCTTTCTATTTCAGAATTTCACACTGGACAGAAAAGAAAATTATCAGGAGTCTTTATTTGTTTACCCTATCTGGTGTAAATATGAATAGGCTAGGCAGCACAAAAACCATCACAAGGAATTAATTACCTGTAATAATAAATGGTGGTACATACATAAGAGGAAAAGAGAAAAGAAGAAACACACAACAGATTCAGTAGCAAGATTTTTGCTTCCAACAGTGATGGAGTAACAGGGATTGGATTGTCTGAAGTTTCACTAGAAAACTGAAAAGAATGTATGAAATAATGATTTTCACATGTGTGATAAGACAGGGCTGTGATCTTGGAGTCAAAAGAAACAGCAGAGGTGAGCCTTGTGCATCCAGGGAAATGTAGACAGAATCCAGAAATCTCATTCTGTCAATGAATAAGTAAAAGAATTCATGTAGGCTAGAGCAAGCCATAATTTCGGGGGAAAGAATACTAGTAAAAAGAGAGCTACACAGAGATGCCTGCTCAAGTTTTAGCTGAGTACTGGTATGAGCGTATACAAAAAAAAAATCACATAAACACATAGAGAGAATCATTTACAGTAGTAGGCTTATCAACTCCAGAAGCTGACACAGGGAGGGCTGAGAAGAACTTACCTTCTCATTAGCTACAATAGAAAGACCTCCTAACCCAGAGAATGTGCATGGCCTGAGAAAGATACTGAATTAATAATGGGGCTGAATTATGTCCAAAGTCATAGCTGCTCTGTATTCACTCTAACACATCCTTGAAAGGATTCAACTGATCTAAATAATTTAGATGCATTCTAGGTAAAAATTCAACACTATTTAAAGGAATACAACAAAATCCATCACCCAAGCGTAACATTCAAAATGTTTAGCACTGAATCATCAATTATCAGGTGTCTCAGTCAGAGTCAGTGTTCCACCAGGGGAGTAGAGACATTAGGAAGTCAAGCTACATGATATTTATTATTATATAACCTATAATATACATATATAATTATATCATATAAACATTTATTAATATATTTATATATTTAATAAATATATATTTCACAGGGGATTATATTATACAAATATGGGATCTGGTTACACAGTTTCTGCAAGTTTGTCTCTATATGTAATGCTGGAGTCCAAAATTCCATAAGCAGGCAGTCAGAATAGGAGGCTCACAAGCTGTCCAGAACCTTGAGAGCACCAGCTGGGATCTTGAGATCAGAATGACACTTGTGCCCATTCTTGTTGCTTCTGACCTTGGTGACAAATACAAGCACATCTTGCAGAAACTGGGACCATTTATCCCCAGAACTGAAAGCACACATACTGGGCCAGGAATAGAGAAACTGAAGGGATATCTAGAGGGAGAAAAAGGTACTGAAAACCCAGCTGCTGCTTTACACCAAGAGAGTGAGGCAGTAGATCATTAACAACATGTATGTGCCACCAAATGGTTGTTGCCTCCCTTTTGCCTTCCAACTCTAAAATCTGTATTAATTATCTACTGGTGCAAAACAATATTACCACAAACTTGGTAATACATTTATTTAAAACACATTTAATTTTTCACTGTTTCTCTGACTCAGAGTCCAGATTTGACTAATCTGGGTCTTCCACAGGTTTGCAATCGAGGTGTCAGTGAGGGCTAGTTTCTCATCTGGAGGCTAAATTTGAGAAGTCATGTTCCCACTTATGTGATGGCTGGCAACATTCAGTACTTTGCAGCTGTGCGCTGATGGCTTCAAGGATTTTTTTCTTGTCTGTTTCACTGTCAATGGAAGGTTCTGCTTATCCCCTATAGGCTGCCTAGCAGTTTCTTACTATGTTGGGTTTCCTAGCATGGCTGTATGTTTCCTTAAAGATAGAAAGAGGGGTGCCTGGGTGGCTCAGTCGGTTGAGCGTCCTACTTCAGCCCAGGTCATGATCTCATGGTTCGTGGGTTTGAACCCCACATCAGGCTCTGTGCTGACAGCCAGCTCAGAGCCTGGAGCCTGCTTCCAATTCTGTGTATCCCTCTCTCTCTGCCCCTCCCATGCTCATGATCTATCTCTCAAAAATAAATAAGTGTTAAAAATTAAAAAAAAAGAAAGATGCAGAAACGGAAACAACAGACACATGCATGTGCACACACATAAGAAGAGATAGAAAGGGGGAGGGAGGGAAGGATGGAAGGAGAGAGACAATGAGTAAGAGAGAGAGAAAGAGAGAGAGAGAGAGAGAGAAAATTCAACAAAAGAAATACAATCTTAAAAAAATATTTTAATGTTTATTTACTTTTGAGAGAGACAGAGTTAGGGATAGGGAGAAGCAGGGAGAGAGATGGAAACACAGATTCCAAAGCAGGCTCCAAGTTCTAAGCTGCCAGTACAGAGCCGGATGCAGGGCTCGAACTCATGAGCTGTGACATCATGACCTGAGCTGAACTCAGACGCTTAACCAACTAAGTCACCCACTACCCCCCTTTATTTTTCAATTTTTTAATGTTTACAAAAGAGTTACAATCTTATGTAAAATAATTAAATACTAATAGTAATGCACATCCTGTTACTTTTGCTGTATTCTACTGCTTAGAAGCAAGAAACCACATGACCCATCCGCATTCACAGGGAGGAGATTACACAAAAAAATGAACATCTGTTGGTGGTGATCATGAGGGTCACCTAAAAAGTTTCTCTCTCACATTGTACATGCAAATGCACAGGAAAATAAAATTTATGATTTGGAGGGAAAACCAATAAAAAGGATAGATTTAATGGAGTTAGAATAGGACATTTAAAATAACTGTCATCAACACACTACATATAATTAAACAGAGAAAAACATAAACATAATGATGACTAAGTAATAAGAAACACTTTCTAAGAGTTTTGTTTCAGTGCTTACATTCAAGTCTGTAATCCATTTTGAGATAATTTCTGTGTATGGTGTTAAGGCAGTAGTCCAGTTTCTTTTTTTCTTTTTCTTTTTTTTGGGGGGGGTGTAGTTGTCCAGTTTTCCCAACACTATTTTTTTTTTAATTTGAGAGAGAGAGAGAGAGAGAGTGAGCACTGGGGAGAAGGGCAGAGAGAGAGAGAGAGAGAGAAAGAGAGAGAGAATCCCAAGCAGGGTCCACATTCAGCACAGAGTCTGACGTGGGGCTGGATCCCATAGCTCTGGGATCATGACCTGAGCTGACGCCAAGAATCAGAAACTTAACTGACTGAGCTACCCAGGTGCCTCCAAAAACTATTTATTGAAGAAACTCTCCTTTCTTCATTGTATATTCTCAGCTCCTTTGTAGTAAATTAATATATATATATATATATAGGTTTATTTCTGGGCTGTATTCTATTCCACTGATATATGTGTCTGTTTTTATGCTGGTACCATACTGTTTTACTATACATTTATGATATAGTTTGAAATTAGGAAGCATTAGGTTTCCAGCTTTATTCTTCTTTCTTAAGACTGCTTTGGCTATTCAGGGTTTTCTGTGGTTCCAAAGAAGGTCAATTTTAAAGTAGGAAAGAGGTCTAATACTAGTTTTGGACTTTTTAAGCTAAACATTTATTTGAAATACATTTGCCATTCATATTAAATTCCATGTCTAATATAACAGAATCTTAAATTATTAGCAATACCAAAACCTCCTTAGAACATTGCGTCTACTGATATACTCCAAGTTAATATATCCATTGACCTTCCCTCTTCTCAAAATTTTTTATTCAAGATATAAGAAAGTGATGACTGCTTTCAATTAGTAGTTCTGATAATGCTATATCTCCTTTTTCATCTAAATATAATGCTATTATTTCTTCTTTTAGTATATAAGTGAGAACTAAAGATGTTAACATTTGTTCATGTCATGGTTTTGGAAAAGAAGCAGATTCAAATAAATCTGTATGACATTGACTCTTGTGCTTTTTCTATCACACTATTTTGCATCACAAACAATTGTATAATTATGCACCCCAAAGATAGTTACTTGCATGCTATACTAATATAAATATTTAGTATTTCCAATTAATGGTGGTCCAACAAATATTTACTGAACAGCCACGATATTCAGACATTATGCTAATTATTATGGTTCTGTTTTATGACTTTGACTAACTTAGAATTTTCTAGTGACGAATTTTAACTGTAGAAAGGCCAAAATCGTAAGACATTTTGAAAATTCACTCCCCATTCTCTGGCATAATTTAGTAACTTTGCTTAGTGGATTATTTTGCTCAACAGTAAAAATATGATCAAATGAATAATGAAACAAGACATCATATGTGTTGCCTTTGCCCTAATGATAATTTCTAATATTTTAAGTTTTCAACAAGTTTATTTCTTATTCTGATTATCTATCCTTTTAGTGACATGAGATAACAAAGGGGGAAAAATTGAGGCTCAGTACTAAATGTGATTTGCTATCAGTAACAATATACTTAATGGTTGGCTGAGTAGAAATAAAAACCCAGAATCCATGAGCCTTGATCCAATGCAATTTTTACAATTATAGAGCTGGGTTCTTTGGGAAATAATGTATTTGTGCACTCACAATTATAGCAGCATTATTCACAATAGTCAAGAGGTGAAAGCAAACCAAGTGTTCACTAATGGATGAATGAACAACAAATGTATTTTATATATATATGTAAATATACATATATATATGTGTGTGTGTGTATGTATGTGTATATATACACAATAGAACATTATTCAGTGAAAAAAGAAAGTGAATTCTGTATATGCTACAACACGATGAGCTTTGAGACATTACACTAAGTGAACTGTCAATCAGCAAAAGACAAATAACATCTTTATCTTTTTTTAAAAAATTAGAATTTAGTAATATTATTTGAATGAAAAAGGAAAATTACATCTTCATTGAGTAATTTCTATGTGCCTGAGATTGTTTTATAAACTGAAGAAACTGAAATTTTAGTGTGATAAGGATTGAGATGTTACATTTCAATATTCCCAATTTATATACTAGGAACTTCAGGGTCAGAAATTTCATATTTTGCCAAAGATTATGTATTTAGTGACAACTTATTGAGAACTTACACTGGGAGAACATAACTGCTAGATGCCTTATATGTTATCTTATTTAATGCTTACCACCACATAATGATTTAGTTAGTTTTATTCACTTCACTTTATAGCTGAGAAAATTAAGGCTCCAAAAGGTGAAGTAAACGTTAGTAAGTCTCAAACAGGAGAGGGTGTAAAGAACATTTGTTTTACTCAAAGTCTGCACTCTGAAACTAGTACTTTATACTGCCTTATTCAGCTGTATCTGGATCAATGTCTTCTTTTTTTGTACTCTACCAGTAGTTGAAAACACAAGAGTTTTATTTAACTATTTAAATGATTATTTGAATGTCTTATCCTCCTGCACATGCCCTATTTGAATAGGTAATTTAGGTTTTTTAATGTTTATTTACTTTAGTATTTGTTTTAAAAATTTTTAATGTTTATTCACCTTTGAGACAGAGACAGAGTGTGAACAAGGGAGGGGCAGAGAGAGAGGGAGACACAGAATCTGAAACAGGCCCCAGGCTCTGAGCTGTCAGCACAGAACTTGATGCGGGCCTGGAACCCATGAACTGTTAGATCATGACCTGAGACGAAGTCAGAGGTTTAACCAACTGAGCCCCCCACAGGCACCTCTATGTTAATTTATTTTTGAGAGACAGAGACAGAGCTTAAGTGGGGAGGGGCAGAGAGAGAGGGAGACACAGAATCCAAAACAGACTCCAGGCTCTGAGTTGTTAGTACAGAGCCCAACACAGGGCTCAAGCCCGCCAACCATGAGATCATGACCTGGCCTAAGGGTGGACACTTAACAGACTGAGCCATCCAGGCACACCAGGTTATTTTGAAAAAGAATTGTGTACCTGACAATAATTTTATGTTGGCACTGTTTCTTTTATCTGTATCAAAGGTATCAAAAGAGTAGAACAGAGGTTAAAACACAGCATCTATCCTTAATCTATTTGAGAAGACAAAATTGATAATAATAATAATTGCAAAAACTTTTAAATCACTTTATTTGACAAGAATACATATTCAGGGGTGTGTGGGTATATATCTGTACAATCAATTTTATGAACAACACAAAGAAGTAAGTATTAACACGACCTCTATTTTATAGATAAGAATCTGAGGCACAAACAGCTTATATATACATGCTCAAAGTAGAAGATTCAGTTAGAACCAGAACATATATCCATAAACTTTGATCTAGAGGCTTTGCTCTTAATCACTAAGTTAATCATTTAATGGTAAAGTAAGTTAGTGTCTTTTTCCTATGAAGGACTGTTACGGGTTAAATGTGTTCACCCAAAACTCATATGTTAAAGACTCAACAACACACAGTACCTCCAAATGTGAACTTATTTGGAGATAGGATCTTCATGGAAGTAGACAAGTTAAAGGCAAGTTATTATGGTGGAACCTTATCCTGTATGACTGATGTCCTTATAAAAAGAAGAAATTTAGACAGAGAGACACATGTAGACAGAAGACAATGTGAACAGACATAGGGAAAAGCCATTTATAAGCCAAAAAAAAAAAAAAAAAAAAAAAGAGGCCTGGAACAGAATCTCCCTCACAGCCCTTCAAAGGCAACAACTCTGCCAACATCTTGATTTTAGACTTCAGCCTCCAGAACCATATGGTGAGAAATTTTGTTGTTTAAGCCACACAGTCTATGGGACTTTGTAATGACAGCCCTAGAAAACTAATATAAAAACTATTATAAGAATGTTCATTATGTGGAATAGTGTAAAACTGGCTTTGTTGATGGTGCTTTCAGTGCCCTAGTTCTTTAATACTTGTTTCTTATTGCAAAATTAAGATTTTCATACAGGTATCATGGGGGAAAATAGAACTATGATAGCCACAGGTTTCATGGTATCATCATCAGACATACTAATGGAATGTTTGCACAGAGGAGTGAGTTGTGTGTATTATTATGTGTTTTTGTCTCTGTAATTCTTGAATAGCAGTTTCTTATGTGTGGGAAGAATTTATATTATTAAGGTAGCCACTGAAAACTTGCCCATAAAATGTAATTTTAGACAAGCCATACCTTTTAAAAAATCTTGCACATTCTGGTTGTATAAACCAGATCTGAGGTAAGGGTTTACAAATCACTTACATTTAATAAGATTTAGTATAAACCATACCATGAAGGAGCAGAATCTCAGCCAACCATGGACTTTGAAATCGCTGACTTATTTACCTTCTTTTCCTAAGACATTACCACCTATACTCCAGAATATGAATGCTGATGTTCATATTCTGGAGTATAGGTGGTAATTAGTACTCTTATAATTTAAAGGGCTCTTGCTACTTTATTGACAAGTAAACAAGACTTATTTTCCTTTGAGTTTCCTTTATAAGATACTAAAAATAAGCAGAATTTATGTTATATAAATTTATACCAATTGTAGATAATATGAAACATAAAAAAATGATTCTTAGGGTTGAAATAATTTATGCACATGCTTTAAAATATAAAATTGGAGGCACCCGGGTGGTTCAGTTGGTTAAGTGTCCAACTTTGGTTCAGGTCATGATCTCACCAGTGATATGTTCAAGCCCTGTGAAGGTTCTGTGCTGACAGCTCAGAGTCTGGAGTGTGCTTCCAATTCTGTGTCTCCCTTTATCTCTCTCTGCCCCTCCCCAACTGGCTCTCTGTCTCTCTCCCTCTAAAATAAATAAACATTTTTTAAATAAGTAAAATATAAAATTGTGTTTTGATTGACTATAATGTATATCCAAAAATTAGAGATGAGCTGAGGGTTTGAATGAAGGAGCATTTGAGAAAAAATGTCAAGAAGACTACCTACATATTTTCACTGGTACTGATAAATTCATCACTGGTCTTTGTCATCACACTATTAATTGAAATATTACTGTAAATCAATTATTATAAAATTTTCTCTTTAAACCTATTCAGAAATAATTTTTTGCATGCAAAAATAATTTTTTTAGATCTCATTAGGTGGCCAGTTTGTGATAGATTTAAATATTTACTTATAGAGCATCTATTTCATCATCTATATTTGGCAATGAGGCTATATTATAGCACCAAATTCCCGGAGTGGTTGCTCTGAGGTTTCCAGTGGAAGAGATGGAGTGTGTAGAGTCTCCAGTAATACTTACTGGTCAATAAATTCATTTCTTATAGTCTAGTAATGAACGCCACACTTTACACTGGACAATATTTCACTGAAATTAATGCATGTTTCACATTTTATTTTTGAAGACTGGCTAAAATTGGAAACATGAAGAACAAATCCTTTTAACTACTTGAGAAATAGACATAATATTTTTGGAACATGTACCGATTTTGAAAAGAAGATAAATATACACAAGAACTGAAGAAATAATCTAAAGCTTCTCCTGAAATATGAAGCAAAATTTCCTATAAATCTGGCAAAAGGAAGATTTGCTCTCATATTGTAATATTAACGTAATAATTACATGAGCAATATATACTCTTAACACTCTGTAAATGTAGATATTTCCATCAATTCATTCATTCATTCTTACATTCACAAATACGTGCTGAAAAGTGGCTTTGTGCTAAAAACCAGGAACTAGGGATATAAGGTTGCAAACTGCATGGACTTTACAGTTTAGTAATCTATCATCAATATTATTAGTATTAAAAGAGAAATTAAAATGACCCAACTCTTCCTATATAATATGCTACATATGCTCCTTGATGCTATCCACAGTTCTAGCTATACCATAAAAGAAAATACTGGGTATTTATAGTTTTAGATGAACCTAAGAGCTTTATTAACATTTGCCATTTTCTCTCTCCTGGGGACCTCTTAGTTTCCTGAAGAGTTAAATTAAGTTGCCTAATTCTCTCCTTGCAACCCTCTGGTTTCTTTGGTCCAGATTTTAAGTTATCTTATCTAGAATGTTCAGTAATAGAGTAAATTGTGTGTTAATCTGCTCCCTCTTTCATTAGACAGTGATTTATCAGTAAAATGTATCTTCACTTTCATGTTTGTGTTTTGTTGTATTATTATTGGACTTTTGGATTTTAGAAAAGAACTTTTATTCTAGGAGTTTTAAACAGATGTGATTTTCCAAAGTACATGATAGAACCAAAAATTGCAGGGCAAGTGCACAGAAAATGTATTGCTGGCCAATGGGAGTAAGCAGGGTACAATTCCTCACAGTGCTTTCAAGAAATAATAGGAGAAAACTTCCATAATCCAGGGAAGGAAACACATGCAGATCCAGGAGGTCAGGGAACTCCCATCAAATTTATTTTACTTTATTTTTTAATGCTTTTTATTTATTTTTGAGAGACAGAGAGAGACAGTGTGAGCAGGGGAGGGTCAGAAAGAGGGAGACACAGAATCTGAAGCAGGGTCCAGGCTCCGAGCCATCAGCACAGAGCCCAGTGCAGGGCTTGAACCCATATACCATGAGATCATGACCTGAGCCAGAGCCGGATGCTTAACTGAGCCACCCAGGCACCCCCTCAGAGAACTCCCATCAAAACACAAAGGCAGGCCAACACCAAGACATACTGTAATCAAAGTTTCCAAACACAGTGATAATGAAAAACAAATCTTGAAAGGAGCAAGACAAAAGGCCTTAACAGACAAAGGAAAACCCATACGGCTAGCTCTATATTTCCCCACATGAATTTGCAAGCCAGAAGGGAGTGGCATGACATATTCAAAGTGTTGAATGGAAAAAATCTGCAGCCTATATACTCTATCTAGCAAGAATATTATTTAGAATGGAGGGAGAGATAAAGAGTTTCCCAGACAAACAAAAAGTAAATTTCAGGACCACTAAACTGACTCTGGAAGAAATATTAAAAGGGACGCTCTGAGTGTGGGGGAGAAACCAAAAGTGACAAAGACAAGACAGGAACAGAAAAAAAAATCTCCAAAAACAATGAAAAAAACAAGTAATAAAATGGCAATGACTATATATATACTAATAATTACTTTGAATGCAAACAGACTAAATGCTCCAATCAAAAGACATAGGGTGTCAGAATAGATTAAAAAAACAAACAAAATAAGACTCTTCAATATGCTGCCTATAAGAGACTCATTTTATAATTAAAGACACCTGCAGATTGAAAGTGAGGGGTGGAGAAACATTTATCATTGGTGTGAAAAGAAAGCAGTATGTTTATTGGACAAACTAGACTTTAAAACAATGGCTGTAAGAAGACACCAAAAAGGGCATTATATAATCATCAAGAGGATAATCTAACAAGATATAACAATTGTAAATACCCAACATGAAAGCACATAAATATATGAAACACTTAATAACAAAAATAAAGGAACTAATTTACAGTAACCCAATAATAGTAAGTATCCCACTTACATCCATGGAAAGATCATGGAAACAAAATAAACAAGGAAACAGTGGCTTTGAATGGCACATTGGACCAGATGGACATAACATATTCAGAATATTCCACCCAGCAGAATACATATTATTTTCAAATGTACATGGAATATTTTCCAGAATAGATCACATATTAGGTCACAAAACAGGCCTCAACAAATAGAAAAAGATTGAAATCATACCATGCACCTTTTCTGACCACAATGCTATTAAACTAGAAGTTAACCATATGCAAAAGTTTGAAAAGACCACAAATATATGAAGGTTAAACAGAATGCTACTAAACAGTGAATGGGCCAGCCAAGAAATCAAAGAAGAAATAAAATACGTAAAAACAAATGAGAATTATAGCACAGTGGTTCAAAACCTTTGAAATGCAGCAAAGTGGTCCTAAGAGGGAAGTATATAATATAAGCCTACCTCAAGAAAAACTCAAATAAACAACCTAACCTTACATCTAAAGGAGCTAGAAAAGGAACAACAAATGAAGACTAAAACCAACAGAAGGAAGGAAATAGAAAGATTAGAGTAAAAATAAATGATATAGAAGCTAAAGAAAAAATAGAACAGGCCCATGAAATTAGGAGTTGGTTTTTTGAAAAGATTAAAAAAGTTGATAAACCTATAGCCAGACTTATTAAAAAAAAACAGAGCTAGAATCCAACTAAACAAAATCACAAATGAGAGAGAAGAAATAACAACCAACAACACAGAGGCACCTAGGAGGCTCAGTTCGTTAAGGAGTCATTTCTTGATTCTTGCTCAAGTCATGATCTGACAGTTCATGGGATAAAACCCCACATCAATATCTATGCTTTCGGCAGGGCCTGCTTGGGATTCTCTCTCTCCCTCTCTCTCTTCACTGCTCATGCTCTCTCCCTCTCTCTCTCTCTCTCTCTCTCTCTCTCTCTCTCTCTCTCAAAATAAATAAACATTTAAAAAAACAACACCACAGAAATGCAAATAACTACAAGAAAATATTATGAAGAGCTATATGCAAACAATTTGGACAACTTGGAAGAAATAAATTCCTAGCAACATATAAATACCAAAACCGAGACAAGAAGAAATAGAAAACTTGAACAGACTGATTACTAGCAATGAAATTGAATCAATAATAAAAAATCTCATGACATACAAAAGTCCAAGGCCAGATGGCTTCACAGGCAAATTATACCAAACATTTAAAGAAGAGTTAATATCTATTTTTTTAAACTACTCCAAAAAAGTACATAAGGAAGGAAAACTTCCAAATTAATTCTATGAGGCCAAGCTAGAATTACCCTGATACCAAAACAAAATAAAGACTCCACTAAAAAAAGAGAACTATAGGCCAATGTCCCTGATGATGACGGATGAAAAAATTCTCAATATTAGCAAACCAAATCCAATAATATATTTAAAAAATCATTCACCACGATCAAGTGGAATTTATTTCTGGGTGGTGGCCAAGGTGGTTCAGTATTCCAAGTCAATCAGTATGATGCACCACATTAATAAAAGAAAAAAATAAGAGCCATATGATCATTTTAACAGATGTAGAAAAAGTATTTGAAAAAGTAAATATCCATTCATGATAAAAATCCTCAAAGGTTTGGAGGGAACATGCCTCAACATAAGTAAGACCATCTGTGAAAAATCCGAAGCTCATATAACCCTCAATGAGGAGAAACTGAGAGCTTTTCCTGTACAGTCAGGAACCAGATGCAGATGTCCACTCTTAACACTATCCTTTAATATAGTCCTGGAAGTTCTAGCCTCAGGAATCAGACAACAAAAAGAAATAAAAGGCATACAACTTGGAAAGAAGTAAAACTTTCGCTATTTGCAGATGATATGATAGTCTTTATAGAAAACCTGACAGACCCCCCCCAAAACTGATAAGACTGATTCATGAATTCAGTAAAGTCACAGGATACAAAAATCAATGTACAGAAATCTGTTGCATTTTTATCCACCAATAATGAACCTGCAGGAAAAAAATAAGAATCAATCCCACTTATAATTGCACCAAAAATAATTAAGATACCTAGGAATAAATGTAACCAAAGAGGTAAAGGACCTGTACTCTGAAAACTGTAAAACACTGATGAAAGACACTGAAGATTACACAAAGAAATGGAAAGATATTTCAGGCTCATGAATTGGAAGAATAAATATTGTTAAAATGTCTATACTACTCAAAGTAATCTAAAAACTTAATATAATCTCTATCAAAATACCATATCAGATTTCACAGTGCTAAAACAAACCTAAAATTTGTGTGGAAACATAGAAGACTCTAAATAGCCAACCCAATCTTATAAAAAATAAGCAAAGCTGGAGGCATCACAATTCTGGACTTCAAGTTTTATATTACAAAGCTGTAGTAATCACAACAGTATGTAACTGACACAAAAATAGACACATCAATCACTAGAACAGAATAGAAAACCCAGAAATGAGCTCACAACTATATGGTCAATTAATCTTCAACAAAGCAGGAAAAAGAAAAAAAAAACAGTCTTCAAAAAATGGTGCTGGGAAAACTGGACAGCTACAAGTAAAAGAATAAAATTGACCATTTACTTACATCAAACACAAAAATATGTACAAAGTGGATTAAAGACCTAAATGTGAGACCTGAAACCATAAAACATCCTATAGGAGGAACCACTTTGACATTGGACATAGCAACTTCTTTCTAGAATATGTCTTTTCAGGCAAGAGAAACAAATGCAAAAATAAACTATCAGGATTTCCTCAAAATAAAAAAGCTTCTGCACGGTGAAGGAAACAACCAAAAACTAAAAGGCAGCCTACAGAATAGGAGGAGATATTTGCAGATGACATGTATGATAAGGCTTGGTATCCAAAAATCTATAAAGCACTTATAAAACAACACCCCAAAAATGGATAATCCAATTAAAAATGGGCAGAAGATATGAATCCATATTTTCCAAAGAATACATACAAATGGCCAATAGATACACAAAAAGATCCTCAACATAACTGGTCATCAGAGAAATGCAAATCAAAACTACAATGAGATTATTACCTCACAGCTGTGAGAATGCCTAAACTTAACTCAGGAAACAGCAGATACTGGTGAGAATGTGAAGAAAGGGGAACCCTGTTACAGTTGGTGGGAATTCAAACAGGTGTAGTTACTTAGAAAACAGGGTGGAGGTCCTCAAAAAGTTAAAAGTAGAATTACTCTAGGATCCAGCAATTGCACTACTAAGTATTTACCCAAAGGATACAAAAATAGTGACTTACAGGGGCACATGAATGCTGATGTTTATAGCAGCATTATCAACAATAGCCAAATTATGGAAACAGCCCAAGTGTCCGTTGATTGATGAATGGATAAATGGATAAAGAAGATGTGATACATACATATATACATATATAATAGAATATTAACTCATCCATAAAATAGAATGTAATCTTGCCATTTGCAAAGACTTGGATGAAGCTAGAGAGTATTATGCTAAGCGAAATAAGTCAGAGAAAGACAAGTATATTATTTCATTCATGGGTGGAATTTAAGAAACAACAAATAAGCATAGTCAAAAAAAGAGAGAGGGACACATATCAAGAAAGACTCTTAACACTAACTCTAATAAACTAATGGTTACCAAAGGGGAGGTGGGTGAGGGGATAAGTTAAATGGGTGATGGGGATCAAGGAAGGCATTTCTTGTGATGAGCACTGGGTGATGTATGGGAGTGCTGAATCACTACACTGCACACTTGAAATTAATATTACACTGCATGTTAACTAACTGAAATTTAAGTAAAAACTTAAAAAATAGGAATTGATTATAAATAAATTTAAGGAATATATTTCCGTTTTATCTAATGAAAGCAGCAAAACATTATTGAGAAATTAAAGAACTGCATTAACAAGAAATATATTCTTGAATTAGAAATTCAATACTGTTAAGAAGTCAATTATCCCTAAATTTATCTGTGGATCCAGACAGACCATTCCTATTGAAAATGCATCAGATTTTTCTTTAGAATTAATAAGCTGATTCTAAAACTCATATGGAAATGCAAAGGATTACCAAAACAAATCTGAAAGAAAAAGACAGGATTATAGAACTTAGGTTACTTATTTTTAAATTTAAAACCATAGGAATTATCCTAATGTAGAATTAGGCCAATGAAAGACATAAAGATCAATGGAACAAAATAGAAAGTCCTAAAATTGACCTACTCTAATTTAATCAACCTATTGATAATTAAGCTTCCATGTTATCTCAAAATGGAAAGATAATATTTTCAACAAAAGGTGCTGTAACAATTGAATATTTGATTAGAAAAATGAGACTTGATTTTTAAATCATGCAATACAGAGATATTCACTTAAATATATTAACAATAAAAAGGATATTTTCAAGGTATAACATTTCTACAGGAAAACAACATACTTGTGACTTTGAAATGGGCAAAGATTGGGGCACCTGACTTTGGCTCAGGTCATGATCTCGTGGTTTGTGAGCTCGAGCCCCACATTAGGCTTTGTGCTGACAGAGCCTGGAGCCTGCTTCAGAATCTATGTCTCCCTCTTTGCCCTTCCTCCACTCATAACCTGTCTCTCTCTGTCTCTCAAAAATGAATAAACATTAAACAAAATTTTTAAATGACATGGGCAAGGATTTCTTGTATAGGACACAAAATCATGGAACACATGCAAAGATGAACAATGTACTATTTATCAAAACTTAAATGTTTCCATTTTGAATTATACTGAAATGAAAAGTAAAACCACAGATTGGGGGAAACACTTGCAGTTGATATCTAATGAAGGATTTGTATTTGCAATACAAAGACACCCTACAACTCATTTGTGAGAAGATTAACTAACTAAAATGTACAAAATATTTGAACACATGTTTTATAACAGAAGATATACAAGTAGCCAATACGAATTACAACATTACTAGCTATTCAAAAATACTTCGTAAATCCATAATGATGTAGTACTTTACAACCTTAGAATGACAAAAAATTAAGACATAATGATAACACTATGCTTTGGACAGAATGTGGAGCAATGGAAACTCATACATAGATTGCTATGATGGAAAATGATATAGCCACTTTGGAAAATAGTGTGACCGTCCATTTGAAGTTAAGCATACATTTAACATATGATGTATTTATCAGAAGTGAAGACATATGTCCTCAGAAAGACTTGCACATAAAAGTTCATACTAGCTTCATTCACTGGAACCCAGTTTAAGTGAAAGGAAACAAAAGTTTATATACGCTACTCCTCAAGTGGAATTTCCACTCAACAAAAAAAAGTAATACTTTTAAGATGTATACAACATAGCTATAGCTTAAAAGTAGTTATGCTGAGTTGAAACAGCCAAAGAAAAAGAGAACAAATGTTGTATCATTCTATTTATATGATTCTTTAGAAAAGATAAATCTAATTTATAATGCTTATAGTTATGATTAGGATAGGGCATGCCCAAAAAATTTTTGAGCTAGTATCTTGATTGTAGTGAGTTACATATTTGTACATATTTTGCTGAACCTCTTCAAAAGGCATTCCCTAGATGTCCATATTTTATTATATGTGAATTATATATTAATATGGCTTACAAAATAAAACAATTCACACATGCACACACACACACAAACATACACACTCTTGCCATATTTCTAGATTAGTCCTTTCTCTATTACATACACTTAGAAATCTATGAGCCATTTTATTTATTTTTATTTTTTTTAATGTTTTTTAATGTTTTATTTATTTTTGATACAGAGAGTGACAGAGCATGAGAGGGGGAGGGGAAGAGAGAGAAGGAGACACAGAACCAGAAGCAGGCTCCAGGCTCTGAGCTGTTAGCACAGAGCCTGATGCAGGGCTTGAACCCAGGAACGTGAGATCTGACCTGAGCCGAAGTCGGAGGCTTAACCGACTGAGCCACCCAGGCGCCCCTCTATGAGCCATTTTAATCTATTTTACTATTTTCTTACAGTAAAATAATCATTTGAGGGAGAATATATAACCATTAAATTGGCTTCCTAGGTCTTGATCTTCTTTCCTATTCGTTCTTTGATTGTTTTATTGTGTATTCTTGGAAGAGCCTGAAAGAGTATTCTCCACATCAATGACCAATCATGTCAATTGTGTGTTTTATTACCAATGAATAAATTCTAATTCTATCATTCTTTTCATATTCCATGCTATTTCCCTCTGTACATCTGTATTTATCCTTTTAATATCTTAAGTTTGCTGTCAGTTTGAGTGGACTCAGCTACCATATGCTATATGATCTGGGGCAAGTTCTTAAACTGAACTTCATCTTTTACAGAATATGGTAACAGTAACATTTATGACATAGAGTTGATGTGAAGATTAAGTGGGATACTACTTTTAAATACTTAACATTTTCAACAAGAAAAGCAGAATCAGACCTATAAATAGAACAAACTGAGGAAAGGGGGGATGAGCAGAATAGGGGGAAAGAAGTGGGGGATACAGGTTTCCAGTTATGAAATGAATAAGTCACAGAAATAAGAGGTACAGCATAGGGATATAGTCAATGGCATTGTAATAATGTTGTATTGTGACAGATGGTAGCTACATTTGTGGTAATTTGTTGAATAACTATGTTGTATAGCTAAGACTAATGTAACATTTCATGCCAACTATACTCAAATAAACACCAAAAAATAAAATAAATAAATACTTAGGATTTTCAAAGATATGTTCCTTCTCTGACTTTGGGATAGTACTCCTTTTGTTTCTTGTGATAAATAAAAGACATTGTTCTATGTAAAATATAAGTTGTACCCTAGCTTTAATTAAGCAGTTAACATATATAAGGTATATGTTTTTCTTTACAGAAAGCATTTTCTTTTAAAAATCATATATCTTAAAACATAAAATTAATATAAATACATAGTAAAATAAATGAAACACAAGTATAAAATGCAAAATAAAATTATTTCTCCATGTATGTTAATCTTCTTTCCCAGAATTAACCACTTTCATTGATTTCTGTTTAAGCTATAGTATTAACTGTAAGTCTAAACAATAAATATATGCATTTATTTTCCACTTGAAAACATTAACATGTAATATTGGCTGTAAAAACTAAAAAATTTAGAGTACTTTCACTACCATCTACTTCCCCATCCCTCTTTCTCATGATTTTTACTTAAATTATTATTTTATCTCCTTTAGAGGTCATTTTTTAAGTTCAATTCATATTTTAAAATGTCTATTTCCAAATTATCAGACTCAGAAAAAATTTTCAGTTTCCTCTACATAAGATGAGCAATTGCTTTTTCTCTTCTGCCAACTTTATCATATGATTATGTTTAAATCACTAAATCATGATACAATTCATGACTTGGTCTAAAAAGCCTTCTACTGGATGTGTACTGAATTCTTTTCAGAAGACAGCAATGGAAGAAATATTAGTTCTATCTTGTGTAGAAGTAATTAAACTATATCAATATTAATAGAATTCTGAAATTGGTGGGAGAATATGAAAGTAAAACCATCTTCTGAAACTTAAGAAGAATAGCTAAGATTCTTATTGGTTAATAATGATATGAATACAAAATACCACATTACTTTCCATCAATCTTTTGCCCAATTCTTAATGTGTATGATTATCTAAGTATATTTTTATCAATCGCATTTGGCGGTAGGATAGTAAATATTGTCAATAACTGTATTGTGGCAATTTTGCCATTATGATACACTAAGACATTATCAATGAGCATGGTAATAGGCATGGAAAAAACTTGTGGTTGGTATAAATGTGTTGTAAACTATAACATTGCAATATATTTGTAAATTATTTCATTATTAGTTTTTTTTATTTTTTTAATGTTCACTTATTTTTGAAAGAGAGAGACAGAATGTGAGCAGGGGAGAGAGTAGAAGACACAGAATCCAAAGTAGGGTCCAGGCTCTGTGCTGTCTTTCCAGAGTCTGAGCAGGGTTCAAACTCATGAACCATTAGATTATGACTTGAGCCAAAGTCAGATGCTTAACTAACTGAGCCACCCAGGTGCCCCTCAAAACTGTTTCTTACAGCACAGCTTTAACCTACTGGAGACCCCTTTACTACTCTAAGTCTTATTCAAAACTTCCAGCCTTCCATATCACTGGATACAAGAGATCAAAGAGTTTTCCTAGATGTGAAATGTGTTGTCTCCAGAATCTACAGTGGCTACCACATGCTGCACTTCTTTGTGGTGGTGGAGGTTACATGAATCAATTTGACCTTCACTTTGGAAGGCATATCCTTGACACTAGATCCCTAACCACTTCAGTGAAGTGGCAGTTTCTGTCTCTCTTGTGGAGTGCATGGACTCTATCAAGGCCTTCAGCATACTATCCACACATCTGATTTATCCTGTCTGCATAGCATGATGTTGTTGACGTAGATTAGTGTAATGTTCGTGGATGCTCAGGTGGTCCACATCTCCTCAGGCTATATCTTGAGCAGAGGACAGCAGAGCTAACATTGCCCTGAGGCAAAGTATAAATGGATATTTCAGTCCTCCAACATGAATATAAACTGCTTGTGATCCTTTTTCTAACCAGAACAGAAAAAGTGAATTTACCAAATAAATTACTATCTCCATGTAGCCATTCCCTTATTAATCTGTTCTAGCAAAATAAGCATATTTGGCTGACCAGCTATACTGCAGGCCACAACTTAATTGAGCTTGCAGCAGTTGACAGTCATTTTTCAGGAGGCATTCATTTGGTTTCTTCAGGGTTGTACTGGCAAACTAAAAGGACAGGTGACAGGGAACACCAATTCTGCATCTTTTAGGTTTTTAATGACTACTAATCTTTATTAGCCCCCATGACATGCAATTTGTCATTTACTTCCTTAAAATATTTGTTATGTACTTCTTTAAAGTATTTGTTATTTACTTCCTTAAAATGTCAGGGACTGTTTCAGAGGCTGCTTCTTGGCTCTGCCCACTATTATAGATTTTACTCTACAGCCTAAGGGTCTATTTCTAATTATACAAGCAAAGACTGAAGACACAACTACTGGGTATTACTACTTTGAACCAATGGTCACACTGTGAGGTGGACTTTGGCTAGGATTCTTTATTCAGCCAACATCAATAAACCCTAATTTTAACATGGTTTGCATGATAATATTCTGGCTATCTGAATACCAGTATCACCTCAGACCCTGTGTTCATTAGTCTTCAATGTGCCTTGATATTCTCTTTTACCACTTTTATACTCTAGTCTGCAGTCATAATTTCCTAATAAGGTAAAACTGGTTACAATTATATATTATAATATATACTCAATGTGGTACTTCAGTGTCCTTTTTCCTAGAATGTAGCCAGTTTTTTGGTGATTTAAAAACTGGTTTCCTTTTCTTTTTTAAAAGTTTATTTATTTATTTTGAAAGAGAGAGAGAGAGCGAGAGAGAGAGAGAGCGAGCAAAAAAGGGGCAAAGAAAGAGAGAATCCCAAGCAGGCCCCATGATGTCAAAGCAGAGCCTGGCGTGGGGCTCAATCCCATGAACGTTAAGATCATGACCTGAAGTGAGATCAAGAGTTAGATGCTTAACCGACGCAGTCACCCAGGTGTCCCCAAAATTTCCTTCTGTCTTAAGAACAGACCAAAGGGTTGTGACTTTTTACTTGGGTGACCATTTTCATCATCCTATTATTCATTCTTGCTTTTTTCTAGTTGTATACATTAAGTAGCTCCTGTGTTGCTGCCTGCTCACCTATTTTGTGTTAAGAATGTCATGCCCTAAATAAGCCATTCCTACCACTCCCACTGGACCATGTAGCCTCCAACCTTGCTGGTCATTATGATAACTGTGGCCTCTTAGAAGTTATTATTTCTGCAGTCCCATCGTCTCTGTGGTTAAGAAGTACAATTCTGTTATAGCCTCTCCTACATTCTACTTAGCCTACACAGGAGAGCTTCTTATAAACTTCTCAGGCTGATTCCTTTCTGAACAGAACATCTCTGATGGCCTTAGTAGATTGTTTTCTGTATCATCCTGTAAGAAATAATCCACTGGTTGTTTTTTCTGCTCTCAAGTCCCATTCCATTCAAGTATGGCCACTTCTCACAGCCACTGCATACTTCCCATTACTATATTCCAGGAAACTCAGGCATTTAACTTATTTTACCAGTGGCTACAATTATCACCAGGTTTCTAATAACTACCTTATCAGCAAATCTGCTCCATTTTCTACAAACGGATATTAAACTCTGTGTCTTGAGAAAATGCCCAAATCCAGTAAATCCTTGCTTACCCAGTATTATATTTCAACCTGCAGACTCCTCCAATTCCAGGGATAATATCCTTCTTCCTGACAGTACATGCCAGTTCATTCTTAAGGCTCTTTTAGTGTATATTTTTCTTCCCTTATCAGATGCAGCCAGTATATGCTTAGACTTAATCCTAATTATCACTGTGACATTCAAAAGAGGAGACAAGAGAAACTTCTGAGGGGCATCTATGGCCATCTATGCAACATTTTCTACCGCACTGAAAATATTACCTCTTACTAGGGAAGAGTGGGCCACTTTGGTAAACGTGGTTAAGAGGGATCTTAACCATATAAGAGCCACATATAATTTGGGCATCCATCTAGATGTCCCCTAGCCATGTTTGAGGGTTCCAGGTGTTCTCATTCAGGGGTCTGAACTCATATAACATACTTGCTTTAATGAACACACCATCCCTCAATAAAGCTGGTCAACATCTCTGTAGCTCTTTGACTCTATCAGCACTTTAGGCTAATGCTCAGCTGTATATGCTCTTCTGCTAAGTGATACAGTAATATGAGGGGTTCTACTTCAGCTCCCAAAAAGATTCTTTGGCTCTCACAGTTAGGCTTTCAGTCATATGCTGTGCATGAAATGTACTTGAGCAACTGGCTAACTCATGATTCATGAATTTATACAGAGACTCAAAGAACCACAGTTAAATTCAATTTGTATAATTTGAGTTTGTGTAAGTGTAATATTATTTGGGTTATGAAGCTATAAATGAAGATTGGAGTTTGACTCTAATCTAATTGATTGATTGCTACTTCAAAAATATTAATACTACTCAGAGGAACATAACAAATCTAAAATTTCCAAAACGTGTCACCCAGGATGCAATCCAAATGAAATTTCAGGCAAATATGACCAACTAAGAAAAGACAATTATGTCAAGATTATCTTCAAAGTTATCCACATGTGAAAATAAGTAGGCAAGAATTTAAAGTAGCTATTACAACTATGGCCAATGAAGTAAATTAAAATATGCTATCAATGAATAAAAAGAAAATTTCAACAAAAAAAATAAATTAAAAAAATGTAAAATCTAAAACTGAATAATAAAACATCTTAAGTAAAAGGTATCTTCATGAGATTAACAAGAAAAAATGACAAAAACAAATCAGTAAATTTGAAATCAAATTAATAGAATTTATTATATCTGAAGGATAGAAAGGACAATATTAGAGGAAATATGGACAAAGCCTTTGGGACATGTAGAGCAACATAACAAGGTCTAATGTATGTATGACTGGAGTCAAATAAAAAGGGTAGAGAGGATAGGGAAAATATAAAGACATTTTCAAATAAAATAAACCTCAAGAAACCCCACCTGTAACAAGCAGACTCACAATACAAAAAACGATAGAGGAATTTCTTTTTTTTAAGTTTATTTATTAATTTTGAGAGAGACAAAGCATGAGTGGGGGAGGGACAGAGAGAGAGAATGAGAGAGAGAATCTCAATAGACTCTGTGCACAGAGCAAAGCCTGACATGGGGCTCAAACCCACAACTGTGAGACCATGGCCTAGTCTAAATCAAGAGTTGGAAACTCAATGAGCCGAGCCACCCAGGTGCTGCAAGAATGGAACTTCTTTAAGCTGAAGTAAAGTGATACCCATTTGGAAACTTTGTATCTCCAGAAAGAAATGAAGAATGGTGAAAATGCTAAATATCTGTATACATATAAAAAACTATTCTATTGCATTTTAAAAAAATACATAGGACTCTTTAAAGCAAAAATTATAACGTTTTCATATGGAGTCTGTAATATGTAAAGGTGTAATGCACTTGACAAATACAGCGTAAAGAACAGGGTTGAATGGAAAGGTCTGTGAAGTTACAAGGTTTATAAATTTTATATTAAATAGTAAAACATCAATTCTTAGTGTAAAATGTTAAGAATATATAGTGTGATCACTAGAATAATCACTAAAAATATACGGCAAACAAGATTATTTACAAATTTAATATATAAATTACAATGCAGTTGTAAACAACATTAAATAATTCAAGAGAAGGCAAGATGGAAACAACAGAGAAAAAATTCAGGTTAACAGGAAACAAATAAGTGGTAGATCCATTTTATATAACTATATATATAATTACATTAAATGTTAATGGCATAAATACTTTGGTTAAAGCACCACCAGAATTGGTAAAAAAAGAATACTCAACTATGTGCTATCTACAAGGATATACAATGAATACAGATATGTAGATTGACTGAAAATAAATGCATTGAAAAAGATAAACCATGTAAACAGTAAACAGAAGAAGGATAGAGTGCTATATCTGATATAAAATTACCAGTGAGTTAAAGGGACATTTTGAAATGTTGAAATTACCAATCTACTAAGAATATACATTTACATCTAGACTGTGTATACTTGGTTAATCTTTACTATAAATGTATCAAAACCAATATTAACAACAATATTGTCAGTTATTTAAAATATATCTTACCATCTTACTTTTAAACAATTTGATACACATAGTATTAAATGTCTTATCTCTAACTTATTTTATAATATATATTGTTATCCAGTCAGTGTTTATTATTTTGTTTTACTTCCCATATTATATGGAAAATAAAGTCAAAGCTTCATCATAGAGAATAAGCTCAAATAAATGACCAAATTGAAAGGAAACTGGTTTGTTTCTTTTAGTGAAATAATTGTTCAGTGCAACTATTTGTACCAAAGCAGAAAAAATCTGAAGGGATTTAGAGACTTTTATGTTTATTCTTTTTTTCTACTTTTTAAAAAATTAGGTTCAGATGTACAATTTTGTGATTCAACACTTTCATACAACACCTGGTGAACATCATAAGTTTACTCCTTAATCCATATTACATCATTAACCCCCCACCTCTCCTCTAGTAATTTTAATTTTACTCTCCAGTGTTAAAGAATCTGTTTCTTGATGTGACTTTCTCTCTCTTTTTTCCCTTATGTTCGTTTCTTAAATTCCACATGTGAGTAAAATTATATTTTTCTTTCTCTGACACTTACTTAGCTTAGCATAATCCTCTTTTGCTCCATTCATGTCATTGCAAATGACAAGATTACATTGTTTTTATGGCTGAGTAATACTCCATCATATATTTATATTCATATTATAATGGCTTGCCAATTATAATTCACAACTTTAGCTATTTTTCTGGGACTTTTACATATTTCTAAGAAAGTGACATTTTTATGTATTTCTAGCAAAATGATAATCATACATATTATTGTTCTTCATATCTCCATTTCTTTTGACATCTTATTTTAATACAGCTAATAATTTACAAGGAAGAATAATAAATAACCTAGGCTGAAATTATTGTTACATACATCTGTTGGGTCCCCCTGGTGTAGATCTACTTGTCTAACTTCAAATTTACAACTTTTGGCCAAAAAAAAAAGAAATAGAAGTGATTGAATACTGAGGATTTGACACTAGCCTCATCAGTAACTCTCCCTCTCATTTTTAAAAAAAATATTTTTGTTTTTCTGATATTTAGCTGAAGCATTTCTAACTCAGATGTCAAACACTGCCAGATAATAGCCATTTTCACATTTTATTTTATGGATAATTTCTCTCTGATGCTTAAAATTAAATAATAAAAACAATCTTATATTTAAAGTTTATGGATTAAAATTTTAAAAATGTTTATTTATTTTTGAGAGACAGAGACATAGAGTGCAAATGGGGAGGGAGAGAGAGAGGGAGACACAGAATCTGAAGCAGGCTCCAAGCTCTGAGCTGTCAGCACAGAGCCTAACACCGGACTTGAACTCAAGAACTGTGAGATCATGACCTCAGTCGAAGTTAGATGCCTAACCGACTGAGCCCCCCAGGTTCCTCTAAGATTGTGGATTTTAGATTTCTGGACACCTTTAACTCAAAATCTGATTAATAGATAAATAGACACCTCTAGAGCTTCATGGTCAGTCGGGGCAGAAAAAATATTTTTTTAATGTTTGAGAGAGACAGAGCATGAGTGGGGGCAGAGAATGAGGAAAACGCAGAATACCAAGCAGGCTCCAGTCTCTGAGCTGTCAGCACAGAGCTGGATGCAGGGCCTGGAACCCATGACCCATGAGATCATGACCTGAGTCAAAGTCACACACTCAACTGACTGAGCCACCCAGGTGCCCCAAAAATAATTTTTTATTTATGTAAAGTCACTATCTGGCACATCTGATTGATCCACTACTATAATTTATATTTATAATGATATGCATATTATCAAGAAGAGAGACTTAATGATTGATAATACTTGAGTGAGGTAGTAATTTGTTCATTGCTTAATTGACATTTTACTTACTTTTTTTGAATAGTTGATATATTCTCAGATAAAGATCCTCTGAAAATGAAATGAGCTTCAAAAACATATTTACATTAGTTTGGTGATGTATTTTGTTTGTTTATTTTCATGTAGATCTTCCATTGTCAGGGAACAGTATTTTTCTTCTATTTAACAAATATCTGTTTCCCTCTTCATTAATATATATTGGGCTTTTGTTTTAAATGTGTCATAAAGAGCTAAATACTTCCAGATAAGGATCAATAAAATAAAAATCTGCCCTTTATAGATTTTCTATATATATGACCTTAAACAATGTATCTAAAAGCATTTTTCCAAAATTCCTCAACATGTTTGATTCAATCTACTTTTTTAATTTTTTAACATTTATTCATTTTTTGAGAGACAAGAGAAAGAGATAGAGCAATCTATTTCAATTCCTAATTGCATATATTTGATATCAGCTTCTTAAAATTTTCTGGAATGTCTTCTTTTCTTGACATAGTCTAAGTTTCATTACAGACATAAATGTTTCAGTGTTTTCTATTACTATGTCTTATTTATCTTCTCTTAATATTTATAATACTGTAAGTCTAGAACAAATAGAAAAAGATTGATCTGTACTTGTTCTTGTATCCTTTGTTATTTTTGATGTATGCTTTTTAATTTTTCTCCAATTAGATAAAACATCTTGAGGGCAAATCTTACGTCTTCTATTTCCTACGTCATCAAAATATAAAGATTAATATTTGTAATCTAGTATAAACCCAATAAACACCTACCTATAAGTTGATGTTACATTTAAAAATTGTAGCAGCAGTTTCCTCAAAATTGAGATTTCGATGACTCTTTCCTGAAGATTTCCATATGATTACATTTTTCCTGTAATCTAGTTAATTGGATGACTAAATAATTCCCTATACTCTGTCCTTAATATTTTGGTGAATGTAAAGGTGATAAGGTAATAAAGTATCTAGAGTAGATTACTGTGTTAGATATTTTCTAATTCTCACTATAGGACCACTTCCTACCATAAATCAGGAGGCTGACTCATTTGGGCTGAATCAACTAGGCTCCTTGTCCTCTAGTTTGTGTGGTTTTAGTGAGTGAGGGCACCTCTCTCTATGATTAGAGAGAGGACAAAGGAAAAGGTTGGAGTATATTTTCCCCTAGTTTATTTCATGATAGACTTAAACTGGAAGTGGATACTTTTCTCTCCCTAAGGCCACATAGTTCTTTTTCAGGGTCAAGTGGTCCTTCAAATTCAGCTTTACCACTCATTGTATTCTAGAAGCCTACCCTTCCTTTAGTTTCTTCAAGACTACCTGTGGGTTGTTTACTTAATATTTTTTTTAATAATTATACCTTTATCTTTGTAAATACAGTTGATCCTTCATTAAATTGCCTTCAATTTCTATGGTTGTACTAGCTCTTTTCTTTGGGAACCCTAAATTATGCAAATGCTTCAAGTAAAGTATAAAAAGATGATTGCAGTCTACCTCTTCTATACTTAGTCTTGCCTAAATTTCTTTTTAGAGAAAATATTTGTACTTGATATCAATAAAATATTATTTATGGTAAGTTTTATAATTGATGATGCTTTAATAAATACAGTCTAGGCAATGTCACCTCCAAGGGGATGGGGAGATTCAGCTCAGGCTGACCTTCTGCAGAAATAAATGAATTAAAAAAACATATTGGCAAGGAAGTAATGACATTTACCAGCTCCTAAAATAGGCATTGTGTTCTCTGCTTTCTTAAGTCCCTAAGACAGCTAACTGAAAAGATCTCAAAGTGACTTGACAAAATATTGGAAACACCGTGTAAAAGAGTCTGGTTGACATCTTGTCGTGTTAACTTTATCTCTGCAAAGTCAGATGTTCTTATTCTCCTTTACTTGATGTGAGAAGATTAAGGTGCTGCATGGCAGATGGTTTTAAAAAGTGAATACCATTCCATCTGGTCCCAAGTGTAAAAAGGAAAGTCACCCACAATTTTTCGTCTAAAAATGGCAGTGAGAAGATTCTCAAAAGTGAACTACACTTCACAAAGGAATTCTGTAAGATTCTAGTGATGCTGGATTCCAGTTATTACCCCATTATGAACACTTGTGTCACCTGCCACCCTAGATAATACCTAATTTTGACACAGAAACAGTTAAACTTAGCAAGCTCCAGAACCATTTTATGGCAGTGAAGTTGGCTCAAGTTTCAGTAACGTCTGTGCTCCTTTCCAAATCTGATAATCTTTCTTCCAGGTGAAGGTTTTATCCATTAGTCTATTCTGTTATATAATGTTATATAAATGATAGAAAATATTTAATGCATTCTTTTACTGAGTATTTTCATTTATAGAAAGAGCCTATGACCAAAGAAATAAGTTCTAATTATGGCATTTTAATTCCTAGCTAATCAAGCTGAAGGTGGCATTGTGGATCCAGAGGACATTCTCAGTATTCTGAATTTTCTGAAACATATAAAATTTCCTACTATATTGATCTAGTGCTCAAAGGTTTAATAACATTAAGTTGACTCACTTCTGTAGCAAATGAAAATAAATTTAGTTAAATGTCATCGTTGTTTATGTGATTTAGTATAAAGTAATAATGGACAGCAGGTTTTTCTTTTATGATAGAGGATAATCAGGTGAGATTGGAAATCATATGAAAAATTGGATGCAGTGTAGATATGATCATTATGTAAGATGGGGAAAATTTTTTCAGTGTCAGAACATTTCCACACTTCAGTTCAAAGTTTTATATAATCATGAAAGAGAAGGTAGGAGTCTGAATCTCAGATTAATAAGATAGATTTATAGTAATGTAGCACCATGTTTATAGTAATTAACAACTAATGATTAATAACTGGCATTCATAAAATAGTTTGAGCTTCATAGTACACTCACACTGTGTATGTAATAAACGTGTAAATAAATCTATGTGACATAATCTTTTACAATGATGGTAAATAACATTTCAATGAGTAATTAGTAATGTATTATATTATTAACTACTCAATTTATTCCTCTGTATCTTTTTTAATTAAGAAAGAAGAGAAAGAGTATGAATTTCATATTATTTATCTATTTCACATTCTTATTTTGTTGAGTACATGAAATGTGTATTTCTTTTCCTAAGATATTATTTATATATCTTAGAATATGATTATTTGTGATATTCAGCTATTGTTGTACCATAAGCTATCACAAATTTTTTAATGTTTATTTATTTTTGAAAGAGAGAACAAGCAGGGAAGGAGCAGAGAAAGAGGGAGACAGAATCTGAAGCAGGCTCCAGGCTCCAACCTGTCAGTGCAGAGCCCAATGTGGGACTTGGATCCATGAACTGTGTGATCATGACCTGAGCCAAAGTTGGACGCTCAACTGACTAAGTCATCCACATGTTCTTAAACCAGCACAATTTTAAACAATTATTTAAACTGATTGAACTTTAACTTAACTTCTGGCTGGTGATATTTGCATGCAATTTAGGGAACAAAATATCTGTCACATAACTGATTGGAAATATACTGCCATGGAAACACAAATTTATTTGTTATTTATTCTATCTTTTATTCTTTTTTCCTTTCCTTTGGAAATATGTAGACTGCCAAGTCTGTGCCAAGTACTGGGCTAAATATAGTAGGCAAAATATTTTGGAAAAGTCTTATAGGATTCTTGCATTCGAAGGCTTATGTCCTTCTAACGGTAGGACAGAGAAATGCATATTAGTAGACAAATTTAAATTTGTGATGTTTACTAGTTAAAACAAATAACCAAACAAATAAAAAGTAGAAAACACATTATGACCAACTGGAGTTTGCTCAAGATTGAACAGAAGATTCATCATTTGAAAAGAAAAATCAACATAACTCACCATTGTAAGGAAGTCAAACATAAAAAAACAGTAATATCAATTGTGTAAAATGTAGTTGGAAAAATTCAACATACTTTACCTTAAAAACTCTATCATATTGAAGTGCCTATAAACAGCACCTACCCAAACCTAACATTATTCTTAACTGTGAATGTCATAATTATTTCCCCTAAAAACTGGGAACATCGTCCTATTCAACATTGAACCAGAGTCTTGGCCAATGACTATAGTTGAAAAATAAAGTCAGGAATATTAGAAATAAAGTAAAAAAACAACCTGTCCTTATTTTTAGACAAATGATTGTTCAAGGAAAAAATCCCAAAAGATCTACAGGAAATTTCTTCAAACCAGATGAGTTCAGAATGTTTCAGAGTACAAAGTTATCATGAAATAATCAATTATATTTCTGTATTTAATTTTGCAACCACTGCTGGCCCAAATAACATATGCAGCCCTGAGCCCACTCTCTATCCCCATAAACCCTCTTTCTTTTTACATTGAAGAGATCTAATACATTGAGTAATAAACAAACAAAAAAAAAAGAAAAAGAAAAGAAAATCAATAGGGAGCCAATTTATCTATCATATCATTTACATTATCTCCAAAATATCAAAATTCTAATGTACAAATCTATTAAGATGTGTTTTATGAGTTGTTAAAATTTAAAAACAAAGATAAAAAAATGAAAGATTTACTATTAAAAATATAGAAAGCTCATGAACTTAAAGACTCAGCATTAGTTCTGATGGCAATCCTCCAAATTTCTGTATAGATTTAATGCAGTTTAAAGAAAGTGGAAATGCAACCAAAATATTACCTCCAGGGCAAAACTTCAAGGTCAATATTGTATTGCAATAATATTGCAAGAATATTGTAACTGCAAAAATGTTATATTCTTGCACATGCCTATGCATGACTTTTTATAAGCAGCTTTATTAGTAATTGCCCTAATTCAAACCACTTAAATGTCCCTCAATGAGTCAATGGATGAACAAAGCAATTCAATTTATCTTATTAAGATATATTACCATACTACCAAATAAGTCAATAATACACCAAGACTATTCCAGCAGTATTATTTAAAGTAATTTTTAAATGCTTATTTATTTTTTAGGGAGAGAGAGCAGGGGTGGGCAGAGAGAGAGGGAGGCATAGGATCCAAAGCAGGTTCTGTGCTGACAGCAGGAAGCCCAATGTGGAGCTTGAACTCACAAACCATGAGATCATGACTTGACCTGATATCAGCTGCTCAAACGACTGAGCCACCCAGTTGTTTCATAGCAGTATTTTTTTTTTGTAAGTATGGAGAAACTGATCTAAAGTTTATAAGAAAATGCAGACAATAGCAACAAATTTGTAAGAAAATGCATATTATAGTCAAAACGATTTTGATAATAAAAATAGTTAGGACTTACAGTATATGATTTTAAGGATTATAATATAACTACAGTAATGAAGACTTTGTGTTATTATAACAAGTATAGACCCAGAGATGAGAAATAATTAATATTGCCACACAAATACGACCAATTGATTTTTGGCAAATGTGTAAAGGAAATTCAATGGAGAAAAAACAGTGTCTTCAGCAAATAATGTTTGAACAACTGGATATAAACATGAAAATAAACCTCAATCTGTTCTTCACACTTTTACAAAAAGTAACTCCAAATGGATCATGTATCTAAAGGTATAATATAAAATTATTAACCATTAAAAGAAAACAAAGGAGCAAATCTCAGTAACTTTGCATTACGCAAAAAGTTCTTAAAAATGATACAAAAAGCAAAATCCACAAAAAAGATTGGACTTTAATAAAACAATAAAAAAAACCAACTTTAAAAGTGCACAAAATATTTGAATAGCCACTTCACCAAAGAGGATATGCAGATGACAAATATGTTTGGTAAAGATATTCAACAAAATATTCCTAAGAATATTTAAGTTGAAATCTAAAGTAGATAACAGTACCACCACATATCTGTTAAAATGGCCACAAAGGGGCACCTGGGTAGCTCAGTTGGTTAAGCATCCAGCTCTTGATTTTTGCTCAGTTCATGATCTCATGGTTCATGAGTTTGAGCCCCACAATGGGCTCTGTGCTCACAGTGTAGAGCCTGTTTGGGAATCTCTCTCTCTCTCTCTCTCTCTCTCTCTCTCTCTCTCTGCACCTCCCCTGCTCTCTCTCTCTCTTTCTCTCAAAAATAAATGAACTTAAGAAAAATAAGAAAGAATGGCTATAATGACAATATCGAGTGCTAGCAACAATGTAAGATAACTAAAACTATCATGGTCTACTGGTGGGAATGCAAAAGTTATACCACTTCTTTGGAGAATAGTTTGGTAGTTTCATGGAAAGCTAAACATAACATAATACTTAAGAATCACATTCCTAGGTATTTTCCCTGGAGAAAAGACAACTTGTATTCTTGCACATGCATGATTTTTTATAAACAGCTTTATTAATGATTGCCCTAACTCAAACAACTTAAATGCCCTTCAATGGGTCAGTGGATAAACAAACTATATAGCACACCCATGACATGGAATACAACTCAGGCACAAAAAAGAATAGGCTATTTATAACCAAACAATAAGGATGAATATCAAAGACATTATATTGAGTGAAAGAAGTCAGTCACAGAAGTATACACATTGTATAATCCTATTTATGCAATTTTTAAAAAAGAAAAACTTGAGGGACAGAGAAAATATCTGGTTGCTGGGTACTGAGGTGAGGGGAGAGTTTGGCCATATGGGGGCAGCATGAAAGAACTTGGGGGAATGATGGTGTTATTGTGTATCCTTATTGAGATGAGGGTTACATAAATCTATAAATCTGTTAAAATGCATGAACTGTATAAAAACATGTTACCTTACTTGTGTAAGCAAAATAAAGATCACAAAGACTTATCCTATTATACAATCAAATGAGAAACAAATATTTAGACTTTATAAATGTGGAATAATACGAATTCTTATACATTGTCAAGAAGAATGTGGTTTGATATAAAAATTTTTGAGAGCATTTGGCAGTATCTCAGATCCGATTCCATTCCTGTGTATATACCTAGGTAAATGCTCATATAGGTGTGGATGGTGACATGTACAAAGTGTTCATACCAGGGTAACGTGCAGTAGTAACAACTAGAAACCACTTCTGTGTTAGTTAGAAGTAAAATCAGTAAGTAATTTTAGTAAAATTGCATAATGAAATGTTAGAATTAATAAAAATTTGCTAGTACCAATTTATCATTGAGTATGATGCTGACAAATACAATACTGAAAACTGATAGAAGTGTAAGATCAAGGAGATATCATTTAGTACATTGAAAAAGCATAAACATGCAAAATATTACTGTATATATTATGTAGGAATACACATTTACCTCATAAAAGTCTAACAACAATCATGATATGAGTACTACGAAATCAAAGATGTTACCCAAAGGGTGTATGTGTGGTGGGGGAAGACATGAAAGAGTGTATGATTAGGTAGGGATGTGTAGAAAGATTTAGCTATTATTTATATGTTTAATTGTTTACTGCTTAATCTATGTGGTGGATATGTGATTTTTGTCATATAATTGTGTGTCTAAAATATTCTATACAACATTTTTTAAAAGAAAAATAAGGCAAAAGTAATATGTCCTAAGGTGCTAATAACTCAAGGACTTATTTTTTTTAATTTCTTAAATAGTGAATAATATACAAATAGTATAATCTTTATCTCAATTTCATGATTCAGCAATGAGCTCAGATGGGGGCAGAGAGTTGAAGGTGAGAGATTTTTACAGAGGCCCATCCTCTGTAAATGAATTTGTAAACTGGCTCTGCAACATGCTGGGCTTGAGGAGTAGAGTTTGTGGGTTATGCTGCAACAGAATGATTTTCTTTTATCACCTAGATAGAAACCGGAACCAGATTTTTAATTTGGCATTTTAAAAAATCTGGCATTTTCAATTCTTTGCCATCTAACATTATTCTCTTGTATGAGAGAATTAAAAAAGAAGTTGTAATGAAATCTATTTACTATAGCTGGCAAGAACTATCTCTTTACATACTCTCCCAAGAAATCTCTCCTGAATTATGGATGTTCCAGGAACTTCAAACATAGTACAAATAAAGTTAAATCCATTTTCTTTACATACAGACCCAATATTCACACAAAGTTGTCCCTTCCAAACTGTAGCTTATAATTCATTTACTCTGTAATTTCTTGTTTCCTCACTACGACACCCAATTGTGAGTATAGTTTTGGTGATTCTATCCCTATTTCTTCTACCTCAACATGGCAACTTCACTTTTCTTGTTTCTAAACTGTGATGTCTTCATATTTTTTTTCCTGAAAAATGTGGTCTAATGCTTTTATAAAATCCAAATTAGCTGGGAAATTTTACATCCTAGAAATTAACATCCAGATATCCTGACCTCAGTTTGAAGGCAGTGCATAATTTGGTTTCAAAAATATTTGGAAATATTCTATTTCCAAATTATAGTAGCATGAAATTCCACAGGTTTTCTTTTTCCCAGCCTTATGGTCTGCTTTCAGTTTTCTCTCTCTGCTTAGTATTTTCCTCTTTCTGGCTCTTGCTGTATTTCTTACTGCCCTGGCCATTTGGACCAGAAGTTTGTTTTCATAATATAGTAATTCTACTTCCCTGAGCTGATGTGGTTCTCAAGATAAAATGAAAATGCTTTCTATTCTAGGAAGTTGCATCAATTTCCCCACAGTAAACACAATATTGCCTTGTCTAAGTGATCTCAAAGCACTTCCCATCATTAATCTAGTTCTTGCCACATTCTGACCCAAACCTTACACATTGGCCCCTTATATGCATGTTACACTTTGCCAGGCCTACATAAAGTTAATCTTTCACATAAAATCTGGATTGCTAACTTATCATATCTCCCTTGCACATGAGATCACTTATATAAATGGTCTCTGGTTGAATGTAAAAGTTAGTTATTCTTGTTCTGTTTTCTTGGCACATAAGGGAGGACAGGAAAAGGGAAGAATTTAAAGAGGTGAAGATGAACACTATGCACAATTTGTGAAGGAGTGTATGAAACCAATAAATGCTGAAGCATCCTCGCCCTGTGGACACTGATAGAGGCTATCATAAAATATGTACTGTGTAATTCTAACACTGTATATTATTTGCCTGAATAATAGCTACAGGGATATTCAAATTGGTATTTTTTACTGTCCTCTTGTAAAAATAAAGGGAAACAATGGAATTTCTGGCATAGGGACCGTGGGTTCACTCTGCCAGAAACATTTGTTTGGAAATTAGGAATTAGCATTCTTAGACCCTAGTATTGAAAAGCTGACAACCAAGTCAAATTTAAAAATATAAAAGTTTATAATATAATTTAGGATTAAACTATTCTTGAGTTTTAATGTATGAAAGATATAATAAAACCATGGCAATCTTACTAAATCATGGCATAAGAGGATAAGACCATGATGTTATATATTATTTTATTATCAACATTTACATCTTTCAATCTCCATCACCATCATATAAGTTTAAGGCAAGGTCATGCATGCCTTTTTACCTTGGGAACTTCCAAACTGGTCCCCTGGTATTCCTTCTTCTTCTTCTTCTTCCCACTATCTACCTTCTGTCAGAAAATCTTCATAAAACACAAATCAGATTGTCTCACATTTTTCATAAAACCATTCAATATCTTTCAAAAATCCTTAATATGATCCTATATGGTCCTATAAATAGGTCCTATATGTAGGACTAGATGGTCCTCTACATATGGATCATCTAGTTAGCTTTATACTCTGCATTTTCCCCTCTTCTATTTGTTTTTTATTTCTATTCTTCAACAGCTTAGAATTACCATCTCCTTCATTTTCTCAATCTTTACCAACTTCAGGCTTCCCTGTGTGTTTTTTCCTTTATGTATTCATTTCAGTAAAAATTGCTGGATCTCTTAGATCATGACATTCCTTAATATTTACTTATTCTTCATTTTTAAGTCTCCATTGTCCTTTACTATAATCTGGCTCTCATCATCCCAAATCCCATCCTAAATCTATCAGTCATACTTCTTAGGACTTAACCATAATTGTAGTTGAGAGTGTTCAAGTTCTTTATAAGGAATCCCCAAACACTATGAAAATCAAGATAAATGGCTAGATTCTGGGGCAATAAGTATTGTAAATACCAGCATGTCTGTCCTTCCATTCTGATTCCAGTTCAGCATGGTTCTACATTATTTCCCTTTAGACATTTTTCTTTTTACAAATAAAAACATGTAATTACAGAAAAACCAGATAAGAATCCAATATAACACACAGAAGTGCTACACAAAAATTATTAACCTATTTCACCCAATGTAACCATTCATGCCATATTACTGTTCCTCCTATTTCTCTTTTCTCCACCTCTACCTTCTCTTCCTTCTACTTCTCTTTTTCTTCTTTCTCCTTTTCCTTCTCTCTCTGTCCTTATCCTTTTTCCTCTCTCCACCTCTCTCACCTTCCCAGTTTCCCTTCTCTTTCTCTTTCCGTATGAGGATCAAGAAAAAGATTATAGAATGGTGCCACTGTCTGGCAATGGTTCAAGCAGACATATTCTTGGCTATAGGAGGTATTTTAAAATGAAAACACTCCCAGAAGATTATTATCTAAAGTCAGGAGTTTTTGTAGTAAGAAATAGGATATAAGCTACATTAACATGAGGATTATATATTCCTACTATGAGATGATACATTTTGTTCTACTGAAAAAATACTATTAATATATTGTGAATATTTCCCTTTAGGTAGAAAAACTATTCTAATATTTACAATCTTGGGGATAAATATATCCATTTAGGTAAATCCACATTTTTCTTTCTACTAAATGAAACAACAGGCTTCTTAAAGACTTTATAGTTGTATTGGTCTTCCATTGCTGCATAACAAATTAATACAAGCAAAATAATAAAAACAAATAATTATAATACAAATACAAAATAATACAAACATTGTGTTGTGTTTTGTATATGACAATGATTCAGGCCTTTCACTTTTTATATATTTATACATACTTAAGTGTTAATTTAAAATATATTTGTATTATGTATTCATTTAACATACCTAGAAATTTAACATATATTTACCTACTAAATGTTGGGAACTGTATTAGTTGTTTGAGATGCATCATTGAATAAAATACTCAAGAATATAAGCCCTTTTAGAGCTTATATTCAAGTAAATGGAGAAAAGCAGGTACTTAAGTGAAACATATGCCATGTTGAACTGATAAATGCAATGTACAGAAATAAAGGAGAGAATTGTGATAGGGTATGGTGTAAAGTTTACTTACTGCCAACACAAACAATATAGCTTAGAATCAGAGAATTGGGGAAGAATGGGTGAGAGTTCTTGTCTTCTTGAGGTACACAGATATAAACAGATAAAATTCTATAACAATAGTCCTTAGCATCACAGGTATTGCTGGTTGTTGTGGAGTTGATCTTATTGGTGTAGGGTTGTTGCTAGGGACAAAGGCCATGGAGGTATGAAATCTGCAGAAATAAAGGGGATTGACCTAGATGTCTAGAGGCCTGGGGGGAGGGCAACTTACCTAGAACTCCCTGAGTTGTAGGGTACCTTCTGGAATGGAACATGATTGGACCTTTTCTCAACACTGGTAAGGAGGTATAGAATTTAGTGAGGATCAATTTAGAACACACAGAGCATTTTGACTCTTGATCCTTGCATAAGTATTGCTAGGATACTTTTTCAGCCTTTAAACTTGAAAATAAAACATATATATTCACATATATATTTGTAAATATGAATAAATCACATAAATATATATCATTTATCATATAAAGAGTTAAATTCAATGTAAAGGAGTTTGAAGATGGACCCATGGCGAAAATGAAAATGAATCCAATGGTGAAAGACTACTTTAAGACTGATGACTATAAAACATAGTTGTATAATGGGAAATAATAAAGGGAGTATTGAGTATGGAGAGTATGGATTATGGTGGGGAGTATGAGAATTCTTTTTATTAAAATTTCATTTTTTATTAGTAAAATATTTTTAATGTTTATTCATTTTTAAGAGATGAAGAGAGGCAAAGCATGAGTGTGGGAGGGGCAGAGAGAGAGGAGGACACAGAATCTGAAGCAGGCTCCAGGTTCTGAGCTGTCAGTACAGAGCCCAATGCAGGGCTTGAACCCACAAACTGTGAGATCGTGACCTGAGCTGAAGTCAGATGCTCAACCAACTGAGACATCCAGGAGCCCCCAAATTGCATTTTTCTTACTCAGGTAATAGATTTTGTTTAGGTTCTAGAGAAAACCAATAGATTTCAGAAATGAATGAAAATAGTGTGGCTAGTCCAGGAAAGGTCATGGTGATAAAGGTGATGCACACATACAAAAGAAAACTGACCAAAGGAATGGAATTCACATTTATAAAAAAGGTCACAGCATGTAAATCTATTTAGCTTATAGGAAGGAAAATTTTTAAAAAGACTATGAACTGACTTAATTGAAGCTACAGATAAATGAAGGATCTTATGAGTACAGACTATAACCATGAAATTTAACACTACAGCTAGTCATTTCAGTTAAACACTAGAAAAAGCCATCGTGGATGATAAGAGAAGTAAAAACTCATCTTAGATGATAAGATAAATAAAAACCTGAAGTTCTACTGAGAAAGCTTGAGGGGATCTATTCCTACAGTTCATTAAAAAGAGTGGCAATTCTCTGACTTGGTAATTTAGTCACTCATCTGCTTCAAGGAAAATGTTAGGATTTCATGAAATTTTCTTTTTTTTAATAACCTTACTGAGATATGATTAACATGTAAAAATTGTATATATTTAAGGTGTACACCTTGATTTTCAATGTACATATATACTGTGTAATGCTCACCACAATAAAGCTCATTACTATATTCCACTATCTGTCATTATAACAACAGAACAGAGATTCTAAGCATACTCTCTATAACATACGAAAGTCAGAGTTCTTTGGGGACTGGTCTTGGATTGATTATTTAAAGTATGGATGTGAAAGCATTATGTTTCTGAATGGTAGAAGAAAAGCTTGGAGATAACATTCTGCCATTTAATTACTTAATATTTCTGCCACATGGCCATAATGCAGCACGTGTCATGTGGAAATATGTATTTAAATTCAAGAACAATACAAACAGTCTAACTCAACTTACAAATAGCATTTATTACAGCAGCTGTGGATCAAACACATCTCTCTAGTCGTCTAGCAGATGGTTGAATACATTTTTTACAATAATATAACTACATCACTATAGGAAAAAGATTACCATAATTGTACAAACCCTGTTTTCCCTATTTCTCAAATCCAGAAAGTTATACATTTTCCCCCCTTGTTTCTTTATTTTCTTCTTCTTTTTTCTTTTTTTGGCATTTCCATCTTCTATACACCAAAAAGTAAATGCTGTTGAGTTAACTTATTTTTCTTAAAATTTCATTCTTAATGTTTATTTAGGTAACTACTGATAAACCAGTTCAATTTTATGTAAATATAGATATAATTGGAAATTTACTTAGAGTTTCATTACCATTTTATCTCCAGTCAAAAAACTGAATTGAAGAGAAACATCTCTCACAACAGGTATATAATTTACATGTATGTTCATAGATAAGCATGCAGAGATACACATGGTAAAGAAAATAGTTTCCATAGTTTGCTCTTCCTAGGGTAAACAACAATTAATGATGCTATTTAGGAAAAATTTAAATTGTTTAACAAAAATGTTTACTTATCTACTTTTCTTTTTTTGCCATATGGAACCCAAACATTTTCTCTTGACCACAAGTTACTTGTTTCTTTTTTAAAGGGGTCACTCCATAAATAGAATTCACTTATATATTATGCATATAGGAAAACATATCCTTTACCTAAAACAAAATGTTTTTTGATGGTTATAAAAATCAGAGAACCATAAGTACACTGTATTAAAATTAAAAGCATTTGTTCATCCGATGGTATTTCTGAGTAGAGACCCAAGACTCCAAGAAAATGATATTTTCTATCACTTATTTGACAAACCGTTTGATCCAGAATATATAAAGAGTTCCTTCATATCAAAAAGGAAAGGAAAACAGATGACCCAGTAAGAAAATAAACTAATTGAAGGCACTTCAAAAAATAGGACATCCAAATTATTAGTAAGCATATGGATATCTCATTATCAGGGGAATAAAAATTCTAACAGTGGGATACTACGAAACAAAGAGAATGGCAATAATTACAGATAGGTAGAGAAGGCAGAGTTCTTCCACACTGCCAGCAGGACTATAAATTGACAAGCACTCTAGCATTATTTACTAAACTGGAATATGGGGTTGCTCCAGGACCCAGCAGATGCACTCCTAGTTGTAAACCCACTGCAAATGCTAGAATAACCCAGAATATTTATAGTAGGGCTTTCATATAGCCCTGAATTGAAAACAACCCAAGTGTTAATGAACAATGGAAAAGATTACATTTAGAAGTATTTGTTCATAGAATGGCATTCAATATAGCAATAAACATGAATAAGCCACAACTATATTCAAAAACAGGGATGAATCTTATTGAAATACTATTAGACAAAGAAATCGGATATAAAATAATAGTACTGTTTGACTCAAAAGCAGACAAAACTTCTCTCTCCAGATGTTCTAACTAGTAAGGACAGTGATTATTTTTGGTAGAAATAATGTCTGCAAAGGTATAAAAGAGGAATTTAAGAGGTGTTAGTGACACTCCATTTTTAAAGTGTACGCTACTGGACCAGATGGACTTAACAGATATATTCAGAACATTTCATCCTACAGCAGCAGAATACAGATTCTTCTCCAGTGCACATGAAACATTCTCCAAAACAGATCAGATACTGGGTCACAAATCAGCCCTCAACAAGTACAAAATGATCAAGATCATACCATGCATATTTTCAGACCACAACACTAAGAAACTCGAAATCAACCACAAGAAAAAAATTGGAAAGATAACAAATATATGGAGAATAAAAAACATCCTACTAAAGAATGAATGGTTAACCAAGAAATTACAGAGGAAATTCAAACAGACACAGAAACCAATGGAAATGATTAACATCACAGCCCAAAACCTCTGGGACACAGCAATGGTAGTCATAAGAGGGAAGTATATAGCAATCCAGGTCTTCCTAAAGAAGGAAGAAAGAGCTCTGATATAAACCTAAACTTACACCTCAAAAAGTGAGAAAAAGAACAGCAAATAAAACCCCAAACCAGCAGAAGACAAGAAATAATAAAGAGTAGAGGAGAAATCAATGCTATTGAAACAAACAAACAAACAAACAAAAAACAGTAGGACAGATCAATATAACCAGAAGCTTCTTCTTTGAAATAATTAACAAAACTGATAAACCACTAACCAGTTTGATCAAAAAGAAAAAGATCCAAATAAACAAAATAAAAAATGAAAGAGGAGAGATCTCTACCAACACAGCAGAAATACAAACAGTAACTAGAGAATATTATAAGCAATTATACCCCAATAAAATGGGCAATCTGGAAGAAATGGGCAAATTCCTAGAAACATACAAACTACCAAAACTGAAACAGGAAGAAATAGAAAATTTGAACAGACCAATAACCAGTAAAGAAATCAAATTAGTAATAAAAAATCTCCCAGAGAACAAGAGTCCAGGGCCAGATGGCTTTCCAGGAGAATTCTACCAAACATTTAAGGAAGAGTTAACACTTTCTCTTGAAGCTGCTCCAAAAAATAGAAATGGAAGGCAAACTTCGAAACTCTTTCTATGAAGCCAGCATTACCCTGATTCCAAAACCAGACAAAGACCCCACTACAAAAGAGAACTATAGACCAGTCTCCCTGATGAACATGGATGCAAAAATCCTCAACAAGATATTAGCCAACCAGATCCAACAATACATCTGAGTGGGATTTGTACTTGGGACGCAGGGCTGGTTCAATATACATAAAACAATCAATGTGATTCATCACATCAATATAAGAAAGGACAGAAACCACATGATCCTCTCAATAGATGCAGAGAAAGCATTTGACAAAATACAGAATGTAGGGATTGAAGGGCCATACCTTGAGATCATAAAAGCCATATATGAAAGACCCAATGCTAATATCGTCCTCAATGGGGAAAAACTGAGAGGTTTCCCCCTAAGGTCAGGACAGGGATGTCCATTCTCACCACTGCTATTCAACATAGTATTGGAAGTCTTAGCCTCAGCAATCAGACAATATAAAGAAATAAAAAGCACCCAAATCAGCAAGGAGGAATCAAACTTTCATTCTTCACGGATGACATAATACTCTATATGGATAACCCAAAATATTCCACCAAAAAACCTGCTAGAATTGATCCACGAGTTCAGCAAAGTGGCAGGATATAAAACCAGCACAGAAATCAGTTGCATTCCTAAAATGCATAAAATATGCAAAAAAGAAATAAATGAAAACAAACAAAAAATAAAAAAAATAAAGTGAATGCTGATTACACAGGGATATCCACATTATGAAAATTAACTGAATTTACATATATGAAGATATATCTGCCACTTAATCTGTATGTATTTTATGATCTGTTAGATGGTAGGGATCCTCATTTGTTTCACACAGAAGATTCAATAGGTAAGATTATTCCAGCTGTGTCTAAGTTTATTTTAATAATTAAATACAATAAACACTTATAAATATAGAAAACTCAAAACACAGAATAGAATATGTTAAAAAAAAATCTGATTAGCGTCATTGGTAAATTCACTGGCATCTGGATCCTGAACGTCTGAGGTCATCTGATCTTGTTCTCCTGTTTATTGGTCTCTTGTTGTTATTATCTCAGGTGGTTGATTCTACTCTAGTACCTCCAGCTCTTCAAGCTATTCTCACTAATATGGATCCCTGTTTATGCAGTTTTTCAATAGTAGGGTAGAGACTTTATTAATGGATTTTGCTTCCTTTTCATAGGCTTTACATAATTCTGTAATGAACCACATATCAGAATTTCCATGTTTTAATTTTCTCTAACCTCTTTACACTACATCTCTGAGGAATCAGGGAATAGGGGTTCATGTGTGCAGACTTCTCCCCATGTTGGGGCTGGGATGGGTGGTTGAGGACAAAATGTAAATCCCTACTGGTGAGAAACAAAACAAAACAAAACAAAACAAAACACTTCCTGTTTGGAAGTGAGGATTAATACATATTTCTATTTTGTCCATGTATGGTTAAGCTATGTCCATGTATACCTAAGCGATATATTTTTTTAAATTTTCTTTAACGTTTATTTCTTAGAGACAGAGAGAGACAAAGCATGAGAGGGGGAGGGGCAGAAAGAGAGGGAGACAACAGAATCTGAAGCAGGCTCCAGGCTCTGGCTGTCAGCACAGAGCCTGATGTGGGGCTTGAACTCACAAACTGTGAGATCATGTCCCTGAGCTGAATGAAGCTGGCTGCTTTATCAACTGAGCCACCCAGGCGCCCCAATAATCTTTTTTAAATGTTTTTATTACTTAGTTTAAAAAATTAAGCCAGTTACTTTGACACTCTGACTTCTAGTTATTACTTTTTTAGCACTACCAGTGACTTATCCTCTAGGCAAGGTGAATCCAGGAGTTGTTGGGCCCAAAGTTTCTATCATCAGGAGGTACTCTCTAAAAATGTATATTATAAAATTAAAATGCAAAATTAGGTATACAAGTGAAGTTCAATTCAGAATTACCACATTTTCATTTTTCTGCATGTTGCTGTCCAGTTCTCCCCGCACCATTTGCTAAAGATACTGGATACTCTCTTTGCTTTGTCAAAGATTCGTTGGCTACATATTTTGGGTCCATTTCTGGGTTCTGTAGTCTATCCCATTGATCATGTGTCTGTTTTTGTGCCAATACCGTACCGTACTGTCTTTATACAGCTTTGTAATACAAGTTAAAGTCTGAGATTGTGATGTTACCAGATTTGGTTTTCTTTTTCAACATTACTTTGGTTATTTGGGGTATTCTGTGGTTCCATACAAATTTTATGATTGTTTGTTCTAGCTCTGTGAAGAATGTTAGTGCTATTTTGATTGGGATTGAAGTGAATGTGTAGATTGCTTTGGGTAGTATTGACATTTTAACAATATTTGTTCTTCTAATCCATGAGCATGGAATGTCTTCTCATTTCTTTGTGTCTTCTTTAATTTCTTTCATAAGGTTTCTATAGTTTTCAGTGTAGAGATTTTTTTACCTCTTTGTTTAGGTTTACTCCTAGCTATTTTATGGTTTTTGATGCAACTATAAATGGGACCAATTCCCTGATAGCTCTTTCTGTTGCTTCATTATTGGTGTATAGAAAGGAAACCAATTTCTGTACATTGATTTTATATCCTGTGACTTTAGGAATTCCTGTTTTAGCTCTCACAGGTTTTTGATAGAATCTTTCAGGTTTAGAGTATCATGTCTGTGAAGAGTGAAAGTTTGACTTCTTTGCCAATTTGGATCCCTTTTATTTTGTTTTCTTGTCTGATTGTTGAGGCTAAGACTTCCAGCACTATGTTAAACAACAGTAGTGAGAGTGGACACCCCTGTCATGTTCCTGATCTCAGGGGGAAAGCTCTCAGTTTTTCCCCATTGAGGATGTTATTTGCTGTGGGCCTTTCATATGTGGCTTTTATGATGTTAGGGTATGTTCCAAAGTTTTACTTTGTTGATTCAAGAAGAACCCAGTAAATGAAGAATACTAGACCTTATGCCTCCATAATTAGCTACCTTGGCCACAGGTTTTTATGCTGGCTGTTTTAGAAAATTCCATACTTGAATTCTGTGATGCGTATCTCTGCAGTCTGTACCTAAGTCTGTTTTTATCCTTCTAAAATTCTAACTGTAGGTTTTCTTATTTTAAAAATCAGCTATAATACCTTTCCCATAAGTGCTTAATTTCCTTACTTTCCCTTTTCTGAGGTCTGCTTGTTTGATATTTCTTTCAAAGGAATGTCTTTCTGTTAGCTGCAGACCATTTTTCTCATATCTATAGGACTCTGCATGTGCTGGCAGCTTTATCTACACTCTCTTCCTCGTCAGATAAAGAGATTCTTACCAGTTTTTCAAGGTATAGTTTATAACCCACTTGTCTCTTGGAGTGTCAGTCACACATTCCTGCATGCCTCCCCTACAGCTTTCACCTCATTGTGTTTTGACTATGTTTATTTATCTTTCTCACAGACTGGATTCCTCTAGATCCTCAAGAACAACGATTTTGCCTTTTTATTTATATTCTTTCCTAATTACCTCACACAGAGGCACAATAATAGAGACATACCACACAGGCATATGTGTTGACTGCCTATATCAGACATTATCAAATCTAATCATTATTATTTTTTTTTTTGGTGGCAAGCTAGCATGACAAAATATGACCCACAATCATCTGAGTTTTTGTTCTACTGTCCCTGTGAGCAACAAAGGTACATGTTTGTATGTGCACATATTTTATTATACTATTGTGAGCTTGAGGGAAACATTATGTGAAAAGTGGAATACTGAATATCCAGCTGTTTTCTAAAAATCTGTTGAAATAATATATAACATTCTTGAGTGGAAGAACATTTGGAAATTGCCCACCCCTATCTATCTTTTCATCCCAAATAATGTCTTTCAGTATTTATTCAAGAAAAAATATATATTGTTTGCCTAAGCAGCTGCAGATCACCTTGAACAGAAACACACTCCAACTGTTTCAGAAAAAAATACAGCACCATTTATGCTTCAGAAACAAAAGGCAAATCATCCTGAAATAATATATAATGAAGGAAATGGTAATTATTTGATCCAAAGGTTTCCTGAAACTCACAGTTCTAATGTCTTTTGGAACTGCTTCATGCTGAGAACAGTACATACAGAAAAGAATGTGAAATGAAGCCGTGTTGAGGGCTCTGGGGTTTTACAAAAAGTTCTGTTCCTTTTAAGAATGATCAAACCAAACGCTTTGTTCTCCAGTCTCAGTGGCCAGCTCATGCCCAGTTGTTTTTGAGTCGGCTATATTATTAGAAACATGGAGAGAACCAAATGCATCAGTCATAACTGTATGCAGCTCCTAAAATAGAGAGAGGAAGCATCACTGAATATTTCTTAGCTGAATATTGTCATAAGAGGTAAACGAAGTTTCAATCCTCTAAGCAATAATAATCCTTCTTTAAAGATATATTAGCTTTTCTCACAGAAGCCAAACAGTTTGGTTAGTCATTTCACTTAGTCTTTATTTTCAAATATCCTGCAATAGAAATCAATTAGGTGGATTTCCTTACTTGACAGCAATAGATGACAGAGTAGATATCCTTGGGCATATTACATAGACTCTAAAAATCATATTCTAGCTTAGTGACATAAAATCATTTTGATTTTAATTTAAGAGCCAAAAATTATACCTACCTAAGTAGTTCATTAAATATAACTGGTCCAGAAGCTAATCTTTCACATAACTAGTCTGAGGACTTAGGAAGTATTTTGGGTCAAAATCCTTCAAGCTATATTTAAATTTAGAAGAAAATATACTTAACTCCTTCTTGCTTAAATAAGTGTTGCTTAATTTATTTTCCACTGATAATGCCTAAGTAATCCTAAAGCTTAAAAAAAAAGACATAAATTGGATGCTTGTTCTAGGCAAAGTGAAAGGATTAAAGTAAAATATTTTCATAGCAAGTACATCCTAAACCAAAACAAATTCAAATTATAACTATTCCTCAAATAATAGCTTCAGTCCTATTGTTTCTTGAAACACGTCTGATGACCCAGTCCTCATTAAACAATAATTTTTGTGTGTTACCATATCTATTATTGCTTTTACATTTTAATCCTATGCAGTTTAAGCAATTCAACAACTTCCTCATCATATCTGGGAAACTTTTTCTGAAATAAGTTTTATATTGAATTTTCTCTAGGAGACCCTCTGCTCCCCAGCATTTAGCAAAATGCAGAACATAGATCTATATTTTGCAACTTGATGGAATCTCTATTCTCTTTATGCAGAAAAAAAAGTTTAATTCAAGCATCAACCAAATTTCCAACTGCACAAGAATCAGTAGGTGAATGGGAGACTTTCAGTTCACCAGCTTCCAAAGGGCATTTTAGAAAGACTGAGACTTCATTCTAGCTATTGTTTCAAGTTATCAGCAATATGAATTACCACATAACCTTGCTAAGAATTTTCAGCTTATACTTTGAAAGAGTCATTATCATTTTATTACCACTATGAATGAAATCTTTCCCATAAACATAATTACATTTTCATGGCCATCTAAAAATATATTCACTACTGCTAGAAAATCATAGTTCAATGTATTCAGAAAACATGTTCTGGCAAATTAAGTTGCGATCTACATGTGACGGAATCCTCATTTAAAGAAAACAATATTAGGCAGAGTTAACTTTGAGACTCAATAGCTGTGCTTCAGTGATGGAGATCTATGATAAAAATGGACCTAATCATTACAGCCATGCCTTATGAACTTGGGGAAAGTTGACATTGATGCAAAGTATCACTTCTTACTCGATACTTAAGAGGTATAAAACACTATATTAAGTCCTAGGGGGACTCTAAATATACACAATGCATGACGCATACTTAAAACCAGCATATTGAGACTAAGACTAATATGATTGATAAAATTTACAAACTACAAACACCTAATGATTCTCAGCTTATTGTTAATGACAGTGATCAAGCAGTTTGCACTGAAACAGCTATAAGCATTTTTTTGTGAAGTCTCCACCAAGAATCCAAAGACACACTCCTAATTCATACCTGGTTTGTAGTCCTGGGTTATTCTAAAGTGGTGATGTGCTCTTAAACAAGTTCCTTAAGCTACCTGGACTTCAGCTGAATAAATATTAAAAGTAGGCAGTCTCTCAGTATTTACTTAATTCGAATATTAGCTAATTCTAATCTTCACATAGAACTCAGAATTAACTGCACATCAGGAATACATGTGGCTGCAATAAGAATTCACTTCGACATTAACATACTTAGTGACCATAGAACAGCAATACTCCAATATGCTGAACCAAGTTTCTGGATACTCATTACTTTGTTATTATTGGATAGTATCATTGCTTTTCATTTAGGAAAACTGAGTGAATAACGCAAATGAAGCCAAATAAGTATTCTAATAAAGAAAAAGTTGCTCTGCTAAAGTGATTAAATTGTGAATCCAGTATATTCTGGATATTCAGAAAACACATATAATTTAATTATTTTTTCCTGTGTCTAAGCATATATCTTTAAAAATTACTTAAGGCTAGTTGAGACAATTTCCATCCCAAGCTAGTTATCAAGTTACAAATATAACTTATGGCAAAATAAATCATTTTATTTACAGAATGGCTTTCATAATTTGTTTTAATTGTATATTTTCCCTAAATGATTCAACCATTTGTGTACCAAAAATAAATGAATATTATTTAACTGGGAGCATTCTATTTTCATGTAAGCTTCAGCAGAGATTTCTAGTAGACTTAAGGAAAATTTGGCAATTCTTACATTGTCTAATAAACTTATACTAAACATATATATATATATATATATAATAAATTTGTACTAAATTATGTAGGACAGTTATATTAATCAGAAGTCTTTTAGTTCCAAATGTCATAAAATAACTCAAAATGACTTTTAAAACCACAATTAGATAAATATAAAAATATATATATTGGCTCTCTTTGCTATCAAATGGTGTCACTGTGTTTCCTACTCACCCTTTCGCTTCTGTTTTCAATTATTTGGCTTCATTCTCTAGCGAAAACTCTATCACTGGAAATAATTCTTCAGCCACTCGGGCTAACATGGTCCATACCGCACATCATCTGAAAAGGAAAAAAGACACTCTATCTCCCATTTCTTATATTAATCTCTTCAAAAGATACCTATTCAACCTACTTGTGCCACATGCATACTCCTGCACCAAAACTTTGGTTCAGGAGAATGGTGTGCTCTAATTGGCTGGTGCAGGTCAAGTGTTTGAGTATTGTTCAGGAAGGGCAGTCCCAAAAGAAAAAAGGTGGAGAAGACAAAGAAAGAAAGGAAGGAAGGAAAGAAGGTAGGAAGGAAGGAAGACAAGAAAAAGCAGATACTTAAAGTAATTTTGCAAATATAAATATATTGTTATCAAAATTCATTCATTCCTTCATTCATGGACCATATGAAACAACACCTGTATATAAGCAATATAAAAGGGTCTTCTGAAAGTATATGGGATAAATACTTGGTATAGATGAAGACATAAATAACAGAGTGTGAGCTTAATATTGAAATTTTCAAGAACTTATGCTTCAAGACTGAGATAGGAATTATGAAATAGTTTGGAGAGTGGCTTTGGTTTCCTTCTTTTCATTTTTTCCCTGTACTTCCTGCCTGAAATGGAATCATACACAAACTTGTGAAACACTGCTATCGTTTAAATTAAAATATAAATAAACAAGCAAGCAAGCAAACAAACATGTTGGTAGCAGTGTTGCTGGGCTTGGCACAAGGAAATGAATAACATGAAATCACTGGTCGATTTCAAATGAAAGTAAAATATTCAAGCCTGCCTCTGGCTATATACACAAAACACAGAATAGAGTTGACGCTGCAAAACGATAGTTGCTTTTGCCAATCTGTAATGCCTGTACAATTCATTTATTAGAGTTCATTTTCCATCACTGAATAAAGAACAGTTTATGTTTAAGTTGCTAAGGTCAGAAGCATTAGAACATTTCTGATTTATAAATAATATGCCAGCAAAATTAAAGCTGTTTCCATAGCTTAGTCTGTTAAGGTATCTATATAAAATATCTCCATGTTGCAATGTATTATATGAAAAATAATGTAATACATATATATTATATATGCAATGCAGAGTAGTAGAGTCTACAATGTTCTTTTGTTTGTAAATATCATATATATTCTCACTGGAGAGTTTTCAATTCAGCAAAAAATCATAACGGTTTGCTTGAGCTTGTTTTCCATTTTTACTTTTATTTGCATTTATTTTATGCAGAATTTACTCTTGAGCTGTAAGTTTTTGTTTCTTCAGTTTCTTCTGGTATCTTTTTCTTCTGTGCAATCTCCTCTTATAATTTAGGAAAAATCTGCTCTTTTTCAGTAAGGATCATCTCAATGTGGCAGGGAGAGCTCATGTATGGGTTAATCTGACTATGAGCCCTATATCCTATGCCAGAATGTGGGGGCTTTGTTCACCTGAGTGTGCGCAATGACTAGAGAATCTACATCTAAACTCTTAAGTATATCATTACCCTCTGCATTTTTAATCATTCAGCACTCTTGGCCACCAATCCTGGGTGCAGCTCAACTATTCAGCCTAGGCGCACCTATCAACTCCACCATTGTAGTGACAGAATGGTACACGTTGCTTCCGCAAAGTGACATTTTTCAGATACTTAGTGGCTTTTAGGATATGCATTTACCCTTGATGGCTGGGAAGTTTCAAGTGTGTTCTTAAATTGAACACAAAGATGTGAACCTCTTGATTTGCATGATTTTATAAGATGTTCAGTGCCAGGTGAATAGCAAACCATTTTTGGAGATCACCTAAGATCACTTACAGGAAGAGCTGCTTGAACATTTGATTACTGAGAATATATACAGATAGAACATGTTGAACTGAAGTCATATTTTCCAATCTGAATAAAAGAGGATTTATTTTATCTCTTTAGAAAGTATTGGAAATTATTTTGGATATTTACATAAATGTTGTGCAAAGTGGATCTTTTTGTGGTCACCACCTGTCATATATCAGGCTGATTCACAACACACAGTACGAAATAATGAATTGATTCTACCAGGGGAAATGTTAAAGGAAGGTGTTCAATTAGAAGAGAAGGTACATTTTCCCCAATCCCCTCATTAATCACATTGAGAAGCATACAAGATCAACTTTTTGGATATGCAGTGACTTCACTGCATTTCACTTTTAATAGTAGAAGAGGGTATCCTATGACCTTTACCTTCTTAGAAGATAACTTTTTCAGTCGGGGAATGATAAGATTACTAGGGCTCCAAGTAGTCTCAATTGTAATTCCAGATGTTTAGAGTTATTGCCTGGGAAAGACATCTACCCATTACCTGGAGTGCTTTGGGTCCCATGGGGAATTGGGTTCAGGAACAGACCTCCAGCCAGAAGGAGGAAGGCACTAGACCTCAAAGAAGTAGAGTTTGAGTGTATCTGCTTCTTTGAGAAGTGGGTTACCCATTGATCAGGTAACACTGTGCTCCTGGGGTCATTCCCAAACAGTATTACTTATAAACTACTTAAAAATGTAAAGCATTTGTAATATTTTGATAAAGTTTGGAAGTAAAACTTACCTTAATTGATTAGCATGATCTTTTCAGAACTCAGTGAGATTTGATATTAAATTTGTGTATAAAATATTCAAGAAAGATAACAGTTGTGATATCATTGTTTTTAATTTTCCCAAATGCTCTATAAAATCTGATTGGATGGGAAGACCAAAGTCTTCTAAGCCTAAAATAAGGGCATTGTTGGGGAAGTTGCAGGTTCCCAAGGCATTAGAGTCCTGTTAAAAGATGTGAACAAGAGGAAAAACTTTGAAATTTTACGTTTCCATAACTTATTTGCTAATGGAGGCAATACTTTTTCTTATTTACCTATAAAATCTTTCTAATATTGCATTTTTGATGATTGTTGCACAATCTCACTGGAACATCCTGATTCTCTTATGAACCAATTCCTATCACTTCTTGTTGCCTCTATACAGTGTTTCTGAACCTGGATGACTTTTGTCCCCTGGTGGACATTTGGCAATGTCTAGAGACATTTTTTGCTGTCACAACTGGAAAGGCAGGTGCTACTATAATCTAATGAATAGAGGCCAGGGATGTTTCTAAATATCTTACAATGCATAGGACAATCCTTGACAAAAACAGATTATCTGGCCCAAAATCTGAGATTGCTGAAGTTGAGAAATCCTATTCAGCCATAGTAGGAGCTCCTATGCTAGTTTTCCACTCTGTGAAATGAATTAACACTAACAGAAGCTTAAAGCAATAAAATAAAATCTATTATCTCAGTTTCTGTAGATTAAAAAAACCTGAATGTGGATTAGCTGTATTCTTGGCTTCCTGGTCAAGAATACTGAGTCAAGGTGCTGGTGAAACTGAATTCTAATATGGTCAACTAGGGAACGATTTGCTTCCAAGCTCCCTCAGGTTGTTGGCAGAATTCATTTCATAATGGCTATAGAATCCATGGCAAAGATGGAGGGAGGGAAGGAGAGGGGGGAGGGGAAAAGGAGAGAGGGAGAAGGGCAGAGAGATAGATAGAGAAACACGTTTTATTCTTTGAGTCCTAGCTTTAAGAAAGCCCTGTGCCCTTTTATAAAGGACTCACTAAGTTCAGACAGTATAACTTGAAGTCAAGAAATGATTAGAGACCTTAACTGCACCTGTAAAATCCCTTCTCTTTTGCCATAAAACATGACAGTGGTATCCTATCACCTTAGTCATATTCAATTGCTTAGAGATTCGAGTTACAGATTCTACCACCATTCAAGGGGAGGAATTTATACAAGGGCACTGGGGGTCACCTATGTCTGTGGGTACCACAGTTCCTGTCATAATCAGATTCAAGAGGACATAGTCATTTTGAACTCAGCCTGTGGTTATTTCAAAATGAATAGAGGAAATAGGTTTTAACTGACAAATTCCTTGTATTGTTTCCCTGGCTTGTGAAGTGGAAGTCATTATGGTGGGCAGGGACAAGTAAAGCTCTGGAAGTACCACCAACCCCTGTCAAAACAGTAAATCAAAATCAAAATATCTGAAAGATGCTGGGATGGTGTATCCTTTCACATCCTCATTTATATCACCTGTTTGGCCTGTGTAAAGTCCAATGTGTTTGGGAAATTGAGATAGGTTTTCATAAACTCAATGAGATGGTAATGCCAATTGCAGCTGCCATACTGGATAAAATGTTTTAATGGGGAAAATACTCATAGACCCGGCACTTGGGATGTAGTGACAGACCTGCCAAATGCTATTGATTACATTATCATAAGTAAAGAAAATCAGAAGCAGTTTCCATTATGTAGCAATGACAATAGGACACGTTCTAGTTTTGGTCTTTCTTTTTTTATATAATATTATGTAGAGGACTTGTGGTCCTCTTGACAACTCTCATAACAACTTGCTGATCCATTACATTGCTTTATGTTAACTGGATCCAGTAACTTAGTAAGTAGCAGGAATCCTACATGTCTTACTGTTAGATGTTTCCAAGAGTGTGGTAAATAAACCCTCAAAATTTTAAGACTTACCCTATTGGTGAAGTGTCTAGGGATCCATGGTATGGAGTATTTAGGGATGTTGCCTATTAAAGTAAGGGAAACCTTGCTTCATTTTACATCACTCATCAAAAGAAGGAGGCATAGTGTTCCAAGGGGCCTCTCAGGTTTCAGAAGCAGAAAATTCTACATCTGATTATTCTTCTCTGTCTATATTTTAAGTAACCCCTATGGAGAACATTTATGATTGAAACCTAGAGCACAAATTTCTGCAGCAGTTCCAGATTGTGGTCAAGATACCTTATCATTTGGATCCAAAAATACTGGAAGATCTATGGGAAGAGTTATACTTTAGGGGCATCCAGAAAGCCTCAAAAAATTAGAACATAGACTCCCAGAGTTACTACTTTACTAACTTCATGGCCCGTTAACAGAGAAGGAAAAAACAGTGGCATGGTTTATGGGCAAACCTCCCTATACTCTGGCCCATGATGAGGTTGATGGCTTTCATATTACCATTCTGCATAGCAGTGATTTATACTTAAACATTGAAGGGAATATTTCCTAGTTGGCATAATTTTGGTGGCAAATATGGTTGGCCATTTAAGGTGAGAGAAGAATTTGCTTGAGTACTCAACCATTCAATAGCAGAGGCAAATGCTGACTCCTTATGTACCACCATTCTCTGGAAAATAGCGGCTTGACAGTGGTAGATTTGTTAGGTTGTACTCCTTCTCTCATGGAAACATGGCCCTTTACTGTTACCAGAACACACACACACACACACACACACACACACACACACACACACACACATTCTGATTATGGATCTACCTTCTGTAGCTCTATCAGCACCACTTTTCATTTCACTTACGAATGCCTTCTCCACAGCCATGGCATCTCTTATAATAGTGCCTTTGACCAGGAGACATGCTTTTTTATAAAAGAAAGTGAAAATATCTGCTCTGGCTACAGCTTTATATCTCGTTTTTTAAATTATAACACATTTGCTATCAACATGAGATGATATTATATCTTGATGGTAATTTGTGATTCGTCTGTGACTGAGACACAAATTTTTTGCTACACACGGGAGAAATGGTCACTGAAGGGTAAAAGGCACGGATGGTTGCAATCATCTTCCATTTGTCCCTCAGAATCACTTCCCACCTTTTTCCATTTGCTCTCTGTCTTGGGAAACTGACTTGGATAGGCTAGATGAAAGACTTTCATGTCATCTGGTTTCAGTCTGATTCAGTCAACGGTGAGCCCACCAAAAGAGCAGAAGGAAGGAGAATAATTACTGAGTGATACAGGAATGTATAAAATTATGATTTCTTCTCTTTTGCTCTCCTTAGGTTGTCTCTATCTTTTTGCTGAAGGTCACAGCTTGGCCCTCTCTCAAGTTGATCTTCTCTATATGATTCTGCCTCCATTTGTTTGGGCTATAGAGTATTAACAGCACAACTCTATTTTTCTAATTTCTATTGATCACTCTGTCTCCTCATCCATTTAAATTTCAATGTGGTAACTGTCCACCATTACCAGTCCCGGGGTACTGCACTGTCTCTTGTGGTACACTTTGTGCCTAAATTGTTTATAGATTGTCCCTTGTTAATTATTATTGCATTATCGTAATTTGAGCTGGATACCTATTTCCTATGGTGGTCCTGTCTTTTACAATGGCAGAGGGCAGATTACAATTGAAAGAGGGAAAGAGACAGTACCTTAGAGCTCATCCTGATATTGCTCTTTAAGAAGGAGCTGGGGGGTGCCTGAGTGGCTCAGTCAGTTGAGTGTCTTTCTAAGCAATTCCTCCTCTGGAAGAGGCAGGGACTATAGCTACCGTGGGTTAGAATTTAAGATGTTTCTCACAAAAAAATGCTGGAGGATAAAAGAAGAAATGGAAATTAGAAAAGTTTTGAAAATAATTGTTTTCAAACAAGATGCTGTAATTTGAACTGCCAAACGAATAAACAAATAAGTTCTACTGGATACTGAAAGTCTTAAATGGCACTCTGAATCATGGACCACAGATACAGGTAGATCTCTCCCCAATCCCCAAACATGCTCTAGATATGGTAAAACACAGTCAAGAAATTAAAATTTTTAAGACCTTTTGAGTTTGTGTGCACAGATCAGACTATAGATTAGGTGACTATATATTCTAGTTTACTTAGGACAGTTCTGATTTATCTTTGTCTTTCCAGAATCCTGTCTATTTTAACATTTGTTCCTTCCAGTTCATTCTTTCTCAAAAGTGCCTCCATTTGTGAGATAAGTTATATGGGCATTCTAACTACTTAAAACTTGCATAGAATGGCTGACATTCAGGCAAGACCAAGATGATGCTTTCTCTTTTGTACTTCTGCTTCTTTCTGTGAATATCACAGAGCTACTGTTAAGATTCTTGGCAATGCTAAAGATTTGGTACAGAACTATAGAACCGTTTGGGATGATGGCACTAGAAACTGGAGATTTTATAGTTTCTTGAAATGTCATAAGTGTGGGGACCATGCTTAAGCTCTGATAGGAATATGACTACTAGTTTTTAGGGGCAGACTTTTGCTTCTTCCATTTCATGAGAAAAAAAAACACCTAAAGTTTCCACTCTGATGAGGGCTATAAATAGCATTAATTCCTTCCCTCCTGTCTTTCTATGTGTGCTGCACATGTCAATCTATTATCTACTTTCTCTATATCCACATCAGCAGCCTTTATTTTGGTGTTCATATATGAAGAGCATTTTCTTTGTACAGGTGTGGGTCTACTTATGGAAAGTCCATGTGAAGTCACCTTGACTATTCTGGTCACAGCAGAGAAGAACAGTATGATTGGTAGCACCAGCTTAGCCCCTGGGAGAGCAGCAGGACAGCAATGATGGCAAATTTAAAACAGAAAAATACCATTTTTGAAATGTAGACATATTCTAGTTGAACATAACTATGACTTCAGAAGGATATATTTGTTTGTTTGTTTGTTTTAAATTCATAGTAACTGAACTTCTTATATGTTGACTTTCCTCTCCATAGGCTAAGGTAGCATGACCATTTTGAAAGCTTTGCTTCTCGGTGACCTGAAGAGCAACAGACATTTCAAACAATGGGCTCAGAGGCAAAGCATACTGTGTATGGAAAAATGACTAAAACATCCTGTGCAGGATCTTTGGAGGATTGTTGTAGCCTTGTACATGCTTCCCTGAAAAGACTCAGATTTGAACATAGAGAAACAAAGAAAAACTGAAACAAATCCTGTCGTTAAGAGATTAATTCAAAATATCATGTGAGGGTTCCTTGTGCTTTCTTTCATTTTCAGTTTTATTTTATTTTTACTTTATTTTTCCCTCCTATTCTTATATTGAAGAATTAAACCAGTTCATCAAATATATTAATTTTGGAGACAGTCTTGGGCAAATGGTGAAGAAACACTGGGCATTGAGGAATATCTTGATCTCCTTATTTGATTTACAATTTTCTCTTCCACATTTGCCCATCCCTCTTTTCCTTTCTATCTTTTAGCTAATTATTTCCTAATTGCTAAATCCAAGGGATCATTCTAGTACTTATTATTTTCCCTCTCTGTGGCATCAAATGGAAAGCACCCATCTTCCCTTGATTTCCATCACAGAAGTTGGCCAATGTCTTTTTGTTGGTCTCCTTATCTCCATAATGGGATTATCTTCCACTCCCTCCCCATTAAGCAAAGTTTTCACAAGCTATCATTCTTTTCTCTTCTCAGCTGTACTGGATTGGGACAATGACATCAAGAAACTTGAATCTTAACTGAATTAAGTTTATTTTTTAATACATAAAACAAAAGGTGTAGGCAAAAAAGCCTCATTTTCTTTCCTATCAGTTTCATATCAGTTCCATCCACTGAAGAAAATCAATTTGACTAGTTTTTGGTCCATCATTTATTTTTACAAAAATAAGAAAAGGTGTATATATTATTTACTTTTACTTAAGCAAATGCTGGCATACTGTATATATTCTTTTATATCATGACTTCCTTATTCCATTAAAAATATATTCCATCACTCTTTTTTTTTAATGTTTTATTTATTTGTGAGAGAAAGAGTGCAGGTGGGGAAGGGGCAGAGAGAAGGGAACAGAGGATCCAAAGCAGGCTCCGTGCTGATGGCAGTGAGCCTGATGTGGGGTTCAAACTCACAAACTATGAGATCATGACCTGGACTGAAATTGAACATTCAACTGATTGAGCCACAAAGCATAAGAGACTCTTAAATATAGAGAACAAACTGAGGATTGCTGGAGGTATTGTGAGGAGGGGCATGGCTAAATGGGCAAGGAGCATTAAGGAGGACACTTGTTGGGATGAGTACTGGGTATTATATGTAAGGGATGAATCACTGGGATTCTACTCCTGAAATCATTACTGCACTATATGCTAACTAACTTGAATGTAAATTTATTTATTTATTTATTTTTAACATTTATTTAGTTTTGAGAGACAGAGCACAGGTGGAGGAGAGGCAGAGAGGGAGGGAGACACAGGAGTCAAAGTAGGCTCTGTGCTGTCAACACAGAGTCCCATGTGGGGCTCGAAACCACAGACTGAGAGATCAGGCCCTGGGCCAAAGTTGGACCCTTAACTGACTCAGCCATCCAGGTACCCTGTATGTAAATTTAAAATTTACAATGACTCCATAGCAGTTTAGTAAAATACATATATGTTAATTTTTGTAGCTCCATAAAATTCTGTTTTGTTGTCTTAATCCTCAGTCTTTTGTGACCTAAACTTAAAAGAGGCAGAAAACCCTTCAAATATGAAATAAAGACTTTCTTTTTCCAATTAAGATATTAGTTGGGAATTCAAGACTTTGATTTTTCTTTTCCCCATGTAAAATTTCCAGTGCTTTCAGAGGTTACCACAGAATGCCATCATCTTTGTACTCATCATTTTCACCAAAGCCACTAAGTATAAAAGGCTCCTTGATCACCCAATATCTTGTTCTCTATCTATACTTCATTTTACACTATCACTGGTGATAATTTAGGTAATCATGATATCCCACATGTCATGATTCTAGTATCCTATCTTCCAAATAAGGATAATTTATGTTTCTGTTTTCTTTTGCTAGACATACTATTAATCCAGAAGCATTCTGTGTTAATCAACAGATTAAGTCAAGACTTTTGTCACCCCCTTTTAAAGCACAAAAAAAAAGGGAAAACATTGGTATTCCCCTTTGATCCCTATATTTTAACATATCTTTACATTGAATGAATACAGGGTGTGTGTGTGTGTGTGTGTGTGTGTGTGTGTGTGTGTGTGAGGCCTGTTCTTTCTCATGTATTTTCTTCTATGCCTCAAGTAACCATTAAAACCCAAGACTCCTGGGTATTCTACTTTGAGGTAAAATGGGCTGCTATTGACCAATGATCTAGCTAAAACAACAGAAAAAAGCCAACTAAATTTAAAATGTCCCACATTTTTGAGAGCACTGATGGAATATGGAATCAATGAGGAATAAACAGAATAAATGAAATCTCAAAAAGAGAAAAGGCTTTCTAAAGTAAAATGAAAATGTTGACAATTGCTATCCATCTCTTTCCTTCCTGAGAGCCTGTGTTAATCCTTGGTATGGACTCATAGTCTGGCTTGGACTCAAAAGCCTATACTGTGGTAAAGAGAAAATTCCAATACTTATTTTGTGAAAGAGAGGAAATGAAATGAAAAGCATTGGAAATCGAGAATGTTCAAATAAATTGCTGGTTTGCCCAAAGAATATTTCTTTGCTGGGTCTAAGATTGCGTAGATCACTGATTTACACAAAATCTTGCTTAACTTACAAATGTTTAAGTGTCTAAAAAACAACAACAATAAAAAACAACAACAACAAAATAAAAACTAAATTTGCAAAGAGGCAAAAAAATATAACTGATAATCAAGATTAAAAACAAAAGGAAGGGTGCCTGGGTGGTTCAGTTTAACTGACTCTTAACAACTCTTGCTCTCAGCCCAGGTCTTGATCTCAGGGTCACAAGTTCAAGCCCCACAGTGGGCTTCACACTGGGTGTGAAGTCTACTTAAAAAAGAAAAAAAAAAAGGAGACACACTAATAATTCAGATTTAGTAGTCTGCATACAAGGATTTTATAATGAGTATAATGAATATGGTAAATAAAACACATGAAAAAATGGCTCAAATAAATGAAAAGATAAAGATACTTGATAGAGAATGGGAATCTACAAAAAATTATATACATCTTCTAAAACCATTTTATATTAAATTGAGAATACAATGAATAGATTTAACAGAAAACTAGACATAGATAAGATGAGATGAGATAGATAATGAATTATGTAATAAATAGCAACCTTAGCAGACTTGCTTTTCTTCAAATAAGTTTTCACCATTCAATCAGAAAGATCATTCTAAAATGGAAATTTTATTACTTCCCTCAAAAAAGAAAAAGTCAATTGATTCTAAGTGCATCTCTTAGGGTATTCACTTAGTGTACATAGTCTTTACTATGGTTAACATATATATGACCAACCCTTTTGTATCTTTCTGGAATATACTATTCACTCAGAATATATTACTTAAATAAAATATAAATTTGTTAGTGGGACAGTGAGGAATTTCACGTAATAACAATAGAGGATATAAATATCAGCTACATCTTCCTAAAATGATTAGTTTTGGGACATATTACAAATTCTTATCCAAAAGGCTTGACCACCTGGAAGTGATTAGAAAATTTAGTGTAGTAGTAGGTAACAGAGTGGATTTTTATTGGGATAATTTCATTAAAAATTTTTTTATGTTTTTCATTTTTGAGAGACAGAGAGAGACAGTGCAAGCAGGAGAGGGTCAGAGAAAGAGGGAGATACAGAATCTGAAAACAGACTCCAGGCTCTGAGTTGTCAGCACAGAGCCTGACACGGGGCCTGAACCCATGAACCGTAAGATCATGACCTGAGTCGAAGCTGGAAACTTAACTGACTGAGCCACTCAGGTGCCCCAATAATTTCATTTTAAAGATAAACTAAGTCCTCTTTTAAAAAGTAGCTCTTGGAATAGTACTTATTCCAATAACTCAAGTTTAGAAGTAACCTTTTTTCCTGAGTCTCTCTCTTTGACCAATGAAAGACTGACTTACTGTACCCATTTTTTTTCAGTTCCATATTCACAAATCCTTTGTGGCCATTCCAGACTTTGACAACAGAATGCTGATAATCTTTCACACAATTACAGTTGGTATTTATCTTTCTTGGGAATGAAAGTTAAGCGTCAAAACCATATTGAAGTAATTAAAAATTTTCTAAGCTTTAAACAGAGTTCTGATCAGTTTTTGTTTTGAGTAAGAATTATTGGTTTTATTAGTTGAATTCTTCACATCTATCAAAGACTAAAACCGGATTAAATATGTTAATTATGGAAGAGACAAATATAATTCTTTTAAAAATAGAGTATATTAAAAGGCAAAAGAGAAACTTCAAAAGGATGTATTCTTCTCATATAAAGCTGAGTCCTACTTTTTTTCCAATTAAAAAAATTAATAACTTTTACTTTTCTAACAAATTTCATTATATAAAAATATAAGGGATGCCTGGGTGGCTTTGTTGGTTGAGTGTCTCTTGATTTCTGCTCAGGTCATGATCCCAGGGTAGTGGGATCAACCCCTACATCAGGTTCCATCCTGAGTGTGGAGTCTGCTTAAGATTCTCTCTCTCTCTCTCTCTCTCTATCTCTTTCACTCACTCTCTTTCCCCCTTTACCCCTTTCCCCCCACTCTCTCTAATATATAATAAATATAATATGATATAATTTATTATAATTTAATATAATGTAAGAATTCTTCAATTGAATTGAAAATGATTCTAAAGAACTCTTCTCACAAAAACTCACATTTGAAATAACACTAGGAATGACACAGCATTTAATAATATAAATAAATAAGTAATATAAGAAAAATAGAAATATAGTAGAAACTTCCCACATCACAAAATCACTGAATTTCTTTGGAAAAATTTTCAAGCTTATTTACTTATTTTAAGTATGGGGAGGGCCAGACAAAGAGGAAAAAAGAATCCCAAAAATGACTTCACTCTGCTAGCTCAGAGCCCAACATGGGATGAGATTGTGACCTTAGCCAAAATAGAGTCAGACTCTAAACTGACTTAGCCACCCAGGTGCCCCTTAAAATACATTTTTATCATTAATTTTACAACAAATAGACCAAATGATTATTAAACTTTGGATATTAAGGGTAGTAAGGAATAAAGATTCTGATAATACAAATTATGGAAAATAACACATTTCTCCAAAAATTAAATACAGAGATATGGTAGTGTTTTCTTTTGGCAGAGTTTTACTTAAGTTATATTTCATCCTTCTGCCTGATTAGGTAGGTTGATTACATTATAGTGCTAATCAGACTAGGGTAGTAGTATATTTTATTTCCCATTTCATGGGTCACAGAAAATCAGACTTAAAGAAGCTTGCTTCATTCGTGAGAACGAAGTGGTTATATCAAAGCAAAACAGACTTTACAAAAACATATCAAAATACACGTATGCTGGGTTACTTACAATATCACCAATGTTCAAAGATCTTATATGCATTTGAGTACAGAATAATATTCTTTCATATCAATTTATTTTCTATGATAACTCTAAAGACTTAAGTTGGAGAAAAAAAGTTTTAATACTTGATGTGCAAAATGTACATTTATATAAGTGTTACTCAGGCAAGGCAGCAGTAAGACATTTTGCTTCTTAAAGTGGTGTTATATGATATATGATTTTTATGGTTGTTGGAGTCTTTGGTAGTTTTATTATGTCTTACAAGTCCTTGGTTAAAAGGCATTAAAGCCCAAGATGCAATTTTAAAAGTATAATAAATATGTATTGTAATATAGAATCTGAGTAATTAAACAGAATACTTGTAATTTCACAACAATTTGTCAGTATTATTGCTCTACATGGAATACATGCACTGCAGAGAATGTCTACAGAAAGTACATATGCAGTGCTCCTCAAACACTCATTACCCTTATTTTTATAATATCCCTGACGGTTGGGTGCTATCAATTTTATTATTCACCTATTTTTTTAATTTTTAAAAAATTTTAAGTTCATTTATTTATTTTTAGAAAGAGTGAGTGGGGTAGGAGTAGAGAGAGAGAGAGAGAGAGAGAGAATCCTAAGCAGGCCCTGCACTGCCTGCACAGAGCCCAATGTAGGGCTTTAACTCATGAACCATGAGGTCATGACGGGCCTAAACCAAAAGTCAGATGCTCAACTGACTGAGCCATCCAGGCACCCCTATTATTCATTTAGAAAAGCTTAAGTGCCTTGTTCAGTTCAAATCATGGTTAAACTTTATTATAAAACATATTGCTCTACTGTATATGAAGTAGTAATTGGATATGTCCCCACTGCGCAAGGCAATGCACATGTAAACTTACTAAAACATCATCTCTAAAAAGAACATTGTACTTACTACTAACACTAGAATTAATAATTGTTTATTTATTTATTCATTTATTTATATGTTCATGTCATCAACTTTAATTATATGTAGGTAGAGCCACCTGTCATTCAGGCATGAGTCTTCATTTGGCTCCTTAGCTTTCACAACAGAGGATTAACTCTGTCCACTATGACCTTACTATTAAACCATAAGGGATTTTCTGAATGGGTAACATAAAATCTCAGCTCTGTGGGTACCTGCCAGGAAGAAATATTGGAGTTGTTTATTATAGGGACATTGTTGATGATAGTGTTCTACACACCACAATGTATTGTTCTTATGAGGATTCCCAGGACAACATTCACTGAGGTCTTAGAAATGGGAATAGACTCCCCTAACTTTGTCTTAACTTTGGGCAAGGTGAATCATGTAACCAAAGATCTTTCTCCCTTGACTGTGATTGCTAGAAGTTCAGAGCAAATTTGTGGCCCAATTCTAACAGTGTGAAGGACCTTATGGCATATGCTTCATCCCTGGCTTCATTTTATTTCTCTTACCATTAATACACTTCACTGCTATTTCCACAATTATTTATATTGTTGTGCTGTTTGTATTTTAAGCTGTCTAGGAATATGTCATAAATATAACTTTCCTCAGATCCATTTCACAGAAAATTTGAGGCATTTTTCTTAGACTACACTTGATACAATAAAAAAAAATCACAGCAAAGGATACATTATCATGGGGAATAAGAGTGTGAATTAAGCAAATACATAGATATGAATCAAATAAAAACTTTACAATTGGGCTACATAGTTGGTTCAGTACTTCCTTGGGAGCAAAAGGAAAGACATATGATTAAGTACAAAATTCATATTGCTAATGAAGGGAAATATTTAAAAAATTTTTAATGCTTATTCAGTTTTTGAGAGAGAGAGAGAGAGAGAGAAACTCTAAGTAAGGGAGGGGCAGAGAGAGAGGGAGACACAGAACCTGAAGCAGGCTCCAGGCGCTGAGACAGTTAAAACTGCGAGATCATGCCATGACCCGAAGTTGATGCTCAGCTGACGGAGCCACCCAGGCATCCAAGGGAGATATATTTTTAAAAAGAGCATACTGGTTCCAAAAATTCCATGTTTCCCTAAAACTTAAGAGTAAAAGAAAGACATTATACTTACATTCAACTCTGAAAAGAGTAATTACTAGCAATGATGTACACTAAATAATCAAATTAATTCTCACATGTTAATAAAATTTAATATAAAAAGCATACTAAGAAAAAAATTGGGAATGTCTTATTTTATAGTTACAAAGTGAAGTGTAGATACTTTGCTCTAAGGGTTAAATTACCTTATATTCAAGGAAGATAAAACATATGCTTTTTTTTAAAAGGGTTTATAAGCCCCATGACTTATTAGAGACACCTTAATTTATAGTTTTGACCACACTACATGGCCTCAAATAATAACATGATCCTGAAGATTCAGGCTAGTCTTCATCTTCAATGCCTTCTCGTTCCTCATCCCAGGCTTGACAATGAATAATAATGCATGTGCATATGTGAATATAATATGATTAAGGCGGCATTTAAAATATGTGGGGAAGTGTCGACTAATTAAAGAATATTTTGGAAGTTATTTGGAAAAATAATTTGGAAAAAGTGATCAATTCCAAAAAAATGTTACATTTCTACACTGTACTATCCACAAAAAATATAAAAATATAGAGTAGTATATGATGAAGCATATAATTCTTTAAAATAAATCTATAAAACCGATTTGTTACACAATATCAAAATGATTATATTTACATAAAAGCTCATGATAAACAAAGTTCAAAGAAAAATAATTGGGAGAAAATATTTGCAACACATATATAAAAAAGTCACGGTTTTAGCCCATTTGGGCTGTTATAATAAAATACCATAGACTGAATGGCTTATAAATAAGAGGTTTATTTCTCTCTGCTCTGAAGACTAAAAACCCCAAATCAAGGCATTTGCAGATTTGAGAACTTGCTTCCTGCTTCACTCATATAGTCTGTTCTCTGTGTCCTCATGTGGAAGAAGTGAGCACGGGAGCTTCTAAGGCGTCCCTTTCACGAGGGCACTAATCCTATTCGTAAGGGCTCTATCTGGAAGAACTAATCACCTCCCAAAGGCCCCCCTTCCTAATATCATCACATTGGGGGTTAGCTTCCAGTGAATTTGGGGGAAATGCATTCAGATTATAAGCAGCCACCAAATCAAGGAAATCTTCTCTGACCCCTTAACTAAAAGCCTATATGTACACGCAGCCCATCCCTTTTTCATTCTTTCCTGGCTAAATATTCTCCGCAGTCTTCATTTATTTCAAACAGGGAGATTTTTGTTGGCCACGTGGTTTCTGATCATACTCCCGCTCAACAGGCCACTCAAACACTCAAACACCCTTTGGCAGGGGATAGAAACATGTTCTGATGCAGAGCTCCCACTGGCCAAACAAATAACTAAAAGTGCCTGTTCCTACAATCATTAAACATAGAACTGAGCCTCTGAAACCCATACAGAGCTCTGTAACCATCTTAAATTAAGGCTCAGTGATGCCACAGAAGCTCAGACTTGAGAAGTGTACTTACAAACCAAAGCTATAAAATGACATTTTCTGTCCTCATCAGAATAGTGTCAGAATTTTTTTTCAGGTTGGCATTTAAATAGCATTTAAATTTCACACAGCCCAAACAAATAGCTGTTTTGCACTGTTCTACCTCAGCTCCACCTCAATATTCCTCAAGTTGGTAAAAACAAAGCACTATCAATCCAGATGCTTAAGCTAAAAACCTTACAGTCATTTCGTAATGCTTCTTTTACTTTACCCCTGCATTTTTTCAGTCAATTATATTAGTTCTACTTCTGAAATAAGGTATCTTAGATCCATGTGCTTTTTCCTTTCTTTACACTTCTCACTTCAATGCCTAGGTTACTATCATCTCTCTGTGAGATTATTACTGAAACTTTGGCTTGGACTTCCTATCGCCACGGCCTGTCCTTCACAATGATTTTTTATGTCACACACACATATATACACAAATCTAAATGTGAATATATGAATATGTATATATTCATATATACACATATATATGCATATATATAACCATATATATGCATATATTATATATGAATGTTAGTATATAGGATATATATAGATATATACATACATACATATATATAATTAGTTGATAATCTTTAGTTTTTAAATTTAATTGCAAACATTCTGAATCAGAGACTCCTTTTTGAAAGTTAAGAAATTTGGGGGCACCTGGATGGCCCAGTTGGTTGAGTATCCAACTCTTCATCTCAGCTTAGGTCATGTTCTCATTATTTGTGGGTTCATGCTGGGTTCTGCACTGCCAATGAGGAGCCTGCTTGGGCGTCTTTCTTTCTCGCTCTCTACCTCTCCCCCATTCATTCTTTCTCCCTCTCTCAAAATAAATAAATAAAAACTTAAAAAAATAAAAATAAAATTTGAAAAATGTGTCTACACTGGATCTGTCTTCTCACATAGCCACAGGACATGTGCTTTTTTAGGCTTCCAGTGTGTCAACCCTTCCCTATGGTGTCCTGACTCTAAGAACAGGTATCAGATGCCAATTTTCATTCTTTATACTTATGCTGCCATTTCCCTCATTGTAAAATAAAGAAGAAAGAAAAAAACATTTCCTCCACAATAAACACATCTTTATCAAAAAATATAAAATAAAAGTACACCTAAAGTACAGCATGATTGTAAAAAAATTTGAAGGAAACCATCTATCTATTTGTAAGTGAAAAATACCCTTATGTATTTAATACTCAAGTTTAAAACATCCATAGTTGAGATAATAAATTTTAAGGTGACATTATAGTATCTGGGCTGTAGGTATTTGAGTATGAAACTACCACTCTAACAATAATTCTTTGTTCATAATAAAGATGTGCATAATGCTTTATGGTTTAAAGATTCCATTAAACACAATATCTCATTTGATCCTCACGAAACTGCCATGAAGAGAGTGTTGAAGATGAAGGAAGGGATAGTTAGTGAAGCTGATTTGTGTAAGTGCACACAGTTAATGATAAAACAGGGAATAAATCTTAGCCTTTGGACTTTAAGACTTGAACTTTTTTATGGGATGAGCACTGGGTGTTATATGGAAACCAAATTGACAATAAATTATATTAAAAAAAAAAGAAAAAAACCCTGAACTTTTTCTAACCCAGGGCATACACATCTTATAACATCTCAGTATAAAGTGATTTAACATGTCTATCTGATCTGCTGATCATATTCACACTGATAGCTCAGAGTTCTTCAATCAGAGAATATGAGTGTATTTCTGTAGATCATGACCTTTTAACTTAAAGTGGGCAGTCTGGTTTAATGAAAAGAATTCAGTCTTTGTTTTACATTCCAGTTCTGACATCTACCATCTTGTGTAGGAACTAAAATATGATATAGGTTCATGAATTAACCTTACTTTGCAAGATTATAGATAGAAGAAAATGAGATAATATATGCAAAGTGTCTAGAGTTTGTCTTAATACACATTAGTGCTATCCTTTTTCCTCCATATGGCTAGCCACCTTGTCTCCCCACCCAATCCATCTTGGGCTAGACAACATATAAACCAAATCACTGTGTGCCTGCTCAGACCACTGCTCCAACAATGCCCAATAATCCTCTAGCCATGTCTTATAGTTTTTGCTCTAAAAAAAATAAAGTTCAACAAATAATAGGTAGGCATAAAGTGATGTATGAGAGATGACCTTTCCCTATTCTCTATTACCAGGGAAAATCAGAATTTAGCTCTGGATAGCTCTTAATACTGAGGCCTGGCAGCTATTTTCTTAATAGTGACCTCTATCCTAAACAAATTTTAGTGGTGTCTGGAATTCAAAATTTATCTATGACATTATTGATTTTATTATATAATCAATTGCTCATTAAAATACAATTTTAGGTACACAACATAGGTACACACCCAAAAAATTTAGGAGGCATTCTTTAGTTCCTTGTTTGTTGAAAATATAATTTGAATTTTAAATTACTTCACTTCAAACTCAAGTGCAGAAATTTGGTGACCCATTTACAGAATTTGTTTTTAGAAAACTTGGGCCACAGGCAATTAAAAATTATTATAATGATTACCAGAGAGGATAATGGAACTGAGGGAAGAATGGAGAAAGCTGTACATACAATTATAAACATGGAGATTTGTAACACAGTTATATTTTATGAACAAAAAGCTATGCTTCCTGATCTATAGTTTTTAAAAATGATTAAGAAAGCTAATCACTGACTAGGAGAAATGTATTTCATCTCTTTATACCTTGTAATGGAATTTGATAAGAGTAATAAATTCATTTTGGAACTCTCCAAATTGAAATAAAAGCATCTAATTTGGAACACTATAGTAAACAATTAAAACCACACTCTTCTCTTTCAAAGAACTAACTTGAGATGTCACTATGTGTTTGCAATTTCTTTTCAAAGTAGGTGTGTCAATTTATTCCTATTTTTCTTCTTGAATCTAAAAATGCAAATAAGCAAGGTACATTAAAAAATGTCTTTGAGAAGGAAAAAAAAACCATCTCTCAGAGAAGATTTTGATTGAAAATAGCCTTTGCTACTCACCAAAGTATATTCTCAGGAAGTTTTTTTTTTCCTTAAACCCATTTGGAAATGCTACCCTGAAGAGTGCTATTTCAGAAGAAGCACTTTCTGAGTTGACAGCCGCCACTACCCTTCCTCACTAAACACCCTACTTTTCATTTCTTGCTATGACAATGGTGTTAAAATCCCCAAGGTGGTGTTTAGGCTGCTCTCAAACTATTCCATCAATTTGGAAGCCTTAAATGATTTTCTAAGGAAACAAAGTTGATAAAGCTTTTGAGCTTGACAAGAACAGTGTATATGAGTTTCCACTGAATAATGCATATATAGGGTTTTTGTGGCATGCTAGGTTTATCTAATTTTATTGCTGCAATGAGAAATTCAGAAATTTTACATAAAGTAAGACCTAGCATTCAAGTTTCCAGATTTCATTTTATGAAATATAATAAAAACAGAGATACTGTCAAAGGCCAGAGTATGGCAACCGGTGGCTAAGAGGTCTGTCTTTCTGAGATTCAAGGTGCCCTAATAACTTATGCACAGTGTGCATTAGTGACCGTGCTGAAGTCACTATCTTCCCCAGGATGCTGTCAAACATGCACAATTATCCTGCCATTGTACCCTCAATCCCACCCAACATACAAAGGCCTGCCACCTTCCCAGGCCATTGGCTCAGACTTAGCCCCTCCTGCACCAACTGCAGAACTGTACTTGGAGGCCAGGTGCACAGCTAATCCACCTCGGGAGACCCAGGAGGACAAGCCCTCCAAATGCGCATACCGTTAATGGAAAATAAACATCTTTTGAGATATATTTAAGACATCATGGCTAAGGTGAAATGCTCATTATTCAGCCCTCATGATAAAAAACTTCCAGATACGGTGGTAAAAATCTGTCTTATGTCATGTTATATACAAAACAATATAATGAATTATACTATTTATTAGTAATGAAAAATAAAAATATAGGTCACATGCTGTTTTAGGCCCATGTAATTTTATATGTGTGATTGACAATAGGCTATGTATTTCAAAATAATCAATTTCTGTGTAATGATGAAAGGCATCAGGCAGGCTGGTTATCTGTCTGAACCAGTCATTCTTTGGGAGAAATTATCATTATTTTTTTTTGTAACTAAATTCTACAGCACTCTGTCATTTTTTCAGAGATTAAATCATTAACTATTGTCCCACTAAAGTTTTTTTTTCAGTAACAAAAATATTTATGCATTGTCAATAAACAATTAAGAATAACCAACAGGTATATTCAGTGGTCATAATATCCCAAACCTATATTTCCATATATGAAGCTTAAAGCAATTCGAAGGGAGAGATTTGTGGTGTAAATCACCACATGGCATGAGTTCAAACAGAAATTCTCAAAAATTAATGCTCAAACATTTTACTAGAGAAAAAAGAAACAATACACAGTAAAAAACATAAATCACTAGATACTTTCCTCTTCTGGTTTTTCTCTTGAACAGAGCAGGATGTTTTTAATACATATGTATTAATTTTTACTATACTCATACCCATACAGAAAATACATCTATCCAAGAAGTCATTATCAAAAACAAACAATGTCAGAGAGTACAGAAGAACATTGTTCATTTTGGTTCTTCTTCTGTTAGCCTGACACGCCCGTTTGTACTGCATATATAGTCTGTTTTTCTCTTTCTCCTTGACTTTCTTATTTCTGTAAGTCTCTGTCCAATGAACGAAGAGTGACCAAGTAGAGAAGGTATGGAAGTAGAAAATAGTTGAGTTCAGGAATTGTACTGGGCTAGTGTGGGGGATAGGCTTAGGAATCCACCTGGCTTATACCAATGGGTTAACGAGGCATACAGAAATAAAACCCATAGGGGGCTCACACCCAAATTTGGGTAAACATGACTGGCACTTCGAGAATAGGATGGCACAAAGGCACACTGAGAATAGGATGGTGCAAACATACCCCAAGAATAAGGGGGCACAGAATCCCAAAAATAGAGAGAGAAGGGCAAAGACTCCAAAATAGGAACGGGTGCAAAGGCTCCCAATACAAAGGTGTATGAGGTAAGCAAGATTAGCCATGCAGGTCAAAATGCCCCTCAATTTAGTACCATAGAAGAGGAGTTGTTTTCACAAGAGGCAAGGGCCAAGCTAGGCAAAACAAGTAAGTTGGACTATAGACCACTGTGCTGCAGGTGAAGCAGCCCAGAGCAAAGTTGATTAACAAAAGAAAAGGTGCCCTGTCAACCTTGAGGTTATTTCCCCGTTTTCTCCCCAGGCTAGCTGCCCATCTTCCTGGCACCAGGATTTTGTTTTATACTGACCCAAACCCCAAACACTATATATCCTTCAACACCCCCTTTCTTCCCTCACGTCTCCAGGTTAATGCTCACAGTCTGTCTCTTTGTGCACACCCAACACATTTGTAAGCCTTCTGATCTTAATAATTATGGGGCAAGGAGCCTTACTCAAAGCTTTTATCTTTTCCTGGCCATTAGCTATCTCTCTCGTATTTTTTAGTCTTGCATCCCGCTCTCTTGCTAAGACAAGAGAGAACTTTAGACCCAGAGCCTATGATACGCTAGATGGACTTTTCACAGTAATAAAGAGAATATTTTGATTGCTTATTTGCTGTGTTTTGTTTTGAAGAAGTGTGTATATAATTTTCAAGTTAGGTATTTTGTGGCATTTCTGTTAATCATAAATTGGTATTGTTTGTTTTTTCTTCCCAGCCACAATGTACTTTAACAGAGAGATAGACATGGTATTATTTGTAAGTTTCCATTGTTTATTTTTCTTCATTTTGTTTTGTCTGTTGGTAGTTGGTCTCTGGAGGATTGTAAGAAAGAAAATCGTGAGAGTAGTGTTTGCTAACAGTCCTGTTACTAACTGAACCTAAGTTGAGCTTATGGATTGCTATCTTTCTTAATACCTCTTTAATATCTCAAGAGAGCTGGAAAATAATAAAGTGAATCCTATAGGAACTGAGATCAGACAATATAAAGTTTATAGTCTGTTCTTAATCAATAAAGATAATTTTTCAACATTTCTTGAGTACATACTCTTAATAGAAAAAAACCCTAATATTTAATTAGCTCTCATTTAATTAATTCTAGGGCTTGAATGTGAGGCTTTATCCTTGATCTATTTTCAACAAATCATTGTTTCAGTTCAATTTTTAATTCATGGATTACTCTAAAAGAATGCCAATTTTATTCCTTCTTTTCTATATTTTTGGTAGATGTGGCTACTTTGTTGAAAAGAGGAATTAGTAACATACTGATTACAGCTTCTATGAATCCAAAGTTGAAGTATAAATGAGTTGTCAGCTAGGAAACGATGGTTAAGGAATCCTCTATGATGATGAGGGTTGGCTATCCAAAAACCTGAGGGCTTCAGGCTTCCTCACAGTAAGGGGCATGATATTTTCACACTTTCCACAGAGTAAGAGGAAGAGAAAATCAGTTTCCCACTATCAACCATCATACATATTTCTTCTGAACTACACAGCTTTATTATTAACTTTTAAGGTAAAATTTAGGTACAATGAAATTTACAGATTTTGGTATATAATTTGATGTTTTGTTAACACTCCAACCATGCTGTAAAACACACCCAAACTTTCAGAATGTTCTCTTGGGTGTCCAATCAGGTATCCCATCACTCCCAGTGATAAATTACTGTTCTAATTTCTTTTTATTTTTATAGTTTATTTATTTTTGAGACAGAGAGAGACAGAGCAGGAGTGGGGGAAAGGCAGAGAGAGGGAGACACAGAATCTGAAACAGACTCCAGGCTCTGAGCTGTCAGCACAGAACCTGATGAGAGACTCCAACCCATGAACTGGGAGATCATGACCTGAGCTGAAGTCAGACTCTTAACTGACTGAGCCACCCAGGGCACCTGTTCTAATTTCTTTTTGTGTGTACATGTGTGTACTAATTTCTATCATCATAAATTAGTTTTTCATGTTCTTGAAACTATTTTAAATAGAACCATAAATGATGTACTCTTTTGTATCTGGCTCCTTTCATTTCATTTGTTTTTTTGAGATTCTACCAGACTGACATGTCAGTAGTTCATTCTTTATTCCGAGAATCTCAGGTGATTCTAATCTGTATTTCTAGTTTCCTAAGATGAAATGAACAGATTTCAAGTGTGCATGTCAATGCTTTCTGACAAATATATAATCCCATGCAACTATCACCCAAATCAAAGAGATACAACATTTTAAATACAAGTTATTTTTCCCCATAGTGGCAAATCAAAACAAAACAACCTCATAATGGACCTAGAACAAATAAAGTCTATAAAGAAGCAAAAAGCATATAAAAGTGCAAAGATTTATAGAAAAAATAAAACATGTCCATCCATAATATAGACTAAACACCTAAAGTAAACTGAAATTAAGTCCCTGTTTGGCTAAAAATATGACTTTTTTGATAAAGAAATCAACTTTCTGACAACATTTCTTTTTTTTTTAATTAGCTATTCATTTCAACTGATGGTAAATTAGATAACGTGGTAGCCTATTTTATATTAACTGTTTGTAAGATTCTGGTAAATGGGAATACCATAAAATGGACATCCAAAAATTCAAAAGTTTGAATTCAAACTTGAGAGATAGAGAGAGAACACACACACACACACACACACACACACACACGTGAAGCACTCATCTCTGAAAAATAAGGTAGAGTCAAATATGCTTCCAACGTGTTCACTAGAAGTTGACTAAAGTGACCAAAAAGAAGCAGGGTTGGAGATGGGATCATGAATTGGCCTCGATTAGTGTTGCGATGGAAGGAGTAGGAATGGTGTTAACCACCACTGGAAAGAGCATCTGCTAAACACTGTGTAGGTTGGGAAAAATGGTAGCAGACACCAAGAGTCATACGTTATTCTCCTTCCTAGGAGAGTGATATAGTATTGAAAGAGTTGGAGGGATTTCTTGCAAACCAAACTGATTCCATTAACCTGGAAGAACAGTGGTTATATATACATTTCACATAAACTATCTCTAAGAATTTAGAAAAAGGTCCTATGTCATCCATTAAGAATGAGAGAATGTATAAAAGAAGGTCTATTGTTCACCAAAATAAGAAGCAAAATAGCAGAGAAGTAAGAAAATTACTGCCCTCAAGAATTTCAGGTGAGCCCTGAACTATTAGAAATGAAAATGGTTAATTGTCATAATGATACAGTTAAAAACAGCAATACAATTTACATGTAATAAGTCAATAACAGTAAATACTGAAAAAGATACTTATACTGCAATTAGAACAGATTTTTTTCTCCAAGACTAGGCTTTTCAGTAAAGGAATTACAGTTGTGTTCCCCATTTTCCTGTGTTTCCTGTGAAAACACAAACCACAGTGAAAATGTAGGGAATACTGAGAAAATCTGAAGCAAGCATTGCAGTTGAAACATACAAAAATGACAGATCTGAGGTCAATCATAATTTTATGGTAAGAAATGTAGATGGAATAAAGTTGAGCATTTAAAATATATGCTGAATTATAACTCATATAAACTATAAACTATACAAGAAAAACTTTAAACTTAAAATATAAAAATAAAATCTGGAAAAAATTTTATTCTTCTATTAATTAGAGGAATATAAAACAACTAGGAGTTATATTTAATAAGAAAAGCATAAGAATATATATGAAAAATATGAGATAATTAAACTATTTAACACTACAAACACTACACCTGGCATATAATAAACATTCATTATTTGTGAGCTATAATATTATAACATAACTATAAATCAAAAGTAGGGGACCTACTTTAATAAAGTTTTAATATTAGGAAATATATCCCACACATAAGTCAATATTGTAAAGATGTTACTTTAAAATTAATGTAAATATGCCACAATCAAATCTCTATGCACATATTTGCTATTTATTTTTTGGAGATTTTGAGGAGTAAATTTGCTCTTTCCTCCTCCACTTAAATGTAATTAAACACAGAAATTAAAATGCAAAGTCAATTTTATCACTTACAATATGAAAAGCTGGATTCTAGAGATTATCTTGTTTTTTTAAATTAATAAAGGATTTTTTACTTTTTCCTCCTTAGGCGAACTCACTTACCATGTAGTGTCAAATGGAAAAATTTTGATAATTGAAAATGTATAAGTTGGTGGAATGAGGTCATAAAGGAAACAGAAAGCAAGCCAAACAGCAACCTACAGTTTATGGAATGGAATTCTAGTTTGTTTAGATTTCAAGAAGAAAAAGAAAACACTGGAAGGTCTTAAACTGGAATGACATAAAGGGATGTACACAAAACCACTTCTGCTTTGTTAATAGTTGAATGTGGAAAGGTAAGTGTGAAACAGATTGACGCGCTAAAAGGGTGCTGCAGTAGATGAGCTCTATTTGTGGCTTTGCTAGGGTTCAGTAGCAGAGATGGAAATCAGTGGTTCAGCTGTAATACACTTCAGAGGTACAGCCATCAGGACTTAGTGATATATTGGATGTATGTGGGAGATGAAAGAGAGACAGAGATTTAGAGAACTCCAAGGTCTACTAGACTGATTACTGACTTATAACAAATGGATAGCAGTTTACCGAGTTGGAGAAACTTGGATAGAATTGGAGTGTGTGTGTGTGTGTGTGTGTGTGTGTGTGTGTGTAAGGAAGGGGATAGTTCTGTTCCAGCCTTGGGAAGTTTGAGGTGGTTTGTTAGACGTGAAAATTGAATAGTAAGTATTTATGTGCACATATGTACCTTAGGCTCTGCAGGAGAGGTGGTAGCTAGAGCTGTGAATTTATGGGTCAAGTCATCAGTGTATAGATGGTATTTTAAGCCTTGGAAGTGGGTGCGATCACTTGAAGAAGAAATTCTCAGAGGAATAGAGGAAAAAACATTTCTAAATTTATAGCTCTGGCTAAGATATAGAGGTTAGGTAGAAACATTGAGAAAGAGGGTAAAATGAGGTACAAGGAAAATAAGATCAGTATAGCCATAGAAGTATAGAGAAATGTTTTAAATGGGAAGTAAAGTTTAAGCATGTTAAGTGATCACTGATGACCTCAATATCTGTTTTAATACTGTGGCTGTATATAGAGCCCAAATAGTGTCGGCCGAGGAGAAAATGCACGAAAGCTGAGAGAGAGTGTGGAATCAGTGAATGTAATTAACTACTTTGAGAAGCTTCTCTATAAAGAAAGAAAATAAATGGGTAAAAGGGTCAAAGGAAATTTTTCATTTTTTATTTTTAAGATGAGTCAGAATAAAGCACCCTTGTATGCTGGTGGAAATGAACAAGGTAAAACTGATAATATAGATACAACGGGATAATTGCAGGAAGACACTCCTCAAGGAGATGAAAAGGGATGGAATTTAGGAATCCAAATAATTTGTGCACAATATACTGTGCCTGTATACTACCACCAGACCAAAAGAAAACCATAAACAAATACTGAACTCTAAATAGTAGGGGTTGTTTTGGTTTTCATTTTTCTTTTGAGCAGTGTGAGCTAGCAGGTTTGAGACTAGTTTCTGTTTTAATGCAGCTAATAATTAAGTATGTTGAGATGGTTGTTTCAAATACAGAGAAAAGGGAAATTCGAATAAAAACTATGGTGTCAGATTAGAATTAATTTTTAAAAAAATTTTTTTAATGTTTTTAATTTATATTTTGATACAGAGAGAGACAGAGCATGAGAGGGGGAGGGGCAGAGAGAGAGAAGGAGACACAGACATAGAAGCAGGCTCCAGGCTCTGAGCTAGCTGTCAGCACAGAGCCTGATGCGGGGCTCGAACCCACGAACGTGAGATCTGACCTGAGCCGAAGTCGGAGGCCCAACC